>NW_003805076.1:0-569567 GCF_000255335.2 Galendromus occidentalis | reverse complement strand
GGGAACCCAATTCCGAAATCTATAGGCTCCGATAACGAACATCATTCCTGCCGGGCTGGCCCTCGTGAGCAGGTTTCCTCTCTCACAAACTCGAAAACGATATGTGAAATCGAGTCTCCGAGGTTGCGCCATGTTTCTTTTCCGAGCTCGCCGTTTTGATGATCGGTTGTCTAGAAACAATCGCTATTTCTGTAGCGGCTCTAATTCTTCGACGTCTAACGGGTATAGTAGTTGAATCGGTCGGGTAAGCGTTTGTCCGCGACCAGTTAGGATTGTGCACGAGCGCCTACGTGAGTCAGATCCGGCACCTCCGTGCATTCTGAGGATTCTCACCAGCGGCCAGAAACCGCGGGAGGATTTGTCGTCCTTTAAAATGCAAATCTCTCCGACTCTCAATGATCGTTGGTTCACCGGTTTCCTGCTGTGTGCCGATCGTAAATGGGTTAGGTACTCTGTGCGGAATCTCTTCCAGAAATCCGTCAGAATTTGTGCTGGAAACTCCATCGCTTGGAGAACACAACCGCTCCTATGTCTAGCTTACGCTTCGGCTCGAATGACATTTCCGGAAAAAATGTATTCCCCTCATAACCGTACATCAAATTTGCCGGTGACAGCGCTTTGATCTCGCTCGGATCAATCGTCGCCGGAGTTAATGGTCTCTGGTTGATGATTGACTCCACACCGCACAGAATAACCTCCAGGTCTCTGAGGTAAGGCTTTGAACTCCCGATTACCCGGTAGAGACATCGCTTAGTGGCCCCCACCATTCTCTCCCAAAATCCGCCAACCCATGGTGCTGCCGGGGTTATGAATTTCCACGACATGTGGGATTTCACGATCCAGTTTGCGATATCGCCGTTCGCTATGTGTTGGTAGATCAGCTTGATTTCCCTGTCTGCCCGACGAAACGAAGCTCCGTTATCTGAGAATAAATTCTTCGCCGTTGGTCGTCTGGCGAGGAATTTCTGTAGTGCTCTGAGCACCTCATAGGTTGAGAGATCGTATGTCATCTCTAGATGCACAGCCCGGGAAACTGCGCATGTGAAAAGGAGGATGTAAGCCTTCGTTTCCGCGCCGAGTTCCGATCTGCAGTGGAGAGGCCCGGCAAAGTCTACTCCGCAAAAGAGAATGGGGGTGTTGTCAATCCTGAAGAGGGTAGCGGCGGCGTGATTTCTGCTGCCGGCATGGCGGTAAAGCGCTTGCATCTCTGACAAGATTTCAACGCGTCACTCGTGAGTTTCCTACCCTTCAGGATGAGGAATCTGCTCCGAATCTTCTGTAGGGTGAGTGCGACTCCTCCCCAATGCCAACATTGTAATGACTCTCCTCCCATTGGAGGTGAGCGATTGCCGTCAATGCTCTGCCTGACAATGATTTTCGGAGCAGATTCAGCTTTTCTATGACTGGGGCCGGAGTTTGGTCAACAAATACCGAAAATAGTTGTTGCCATTCTCGGAACTTCCGCGGGTCCCGCTGAACTTGGGAACCTCCCGGGCGTTTTTACCCAGCGAATAACCAATCGTCGGCAGAGATTGACTGGGGATTCCGATTGCCGCTGTCGTTCCCGGTGCCGGAGAGATTGGCGAGGGTACTGGGGCATCCTCCTGTATGGAGAGTTGCGGTCGTTCGTTGCCCGTCTGCGGCGGCCCCACGGCGTTTTGTGGCGGGTTTCCAGCATTCCGAATGTTGCTCTCCGCTTGCCGATCCAAACTGTCTGTATCCATGAAGCTATGTAAGAATCTTGGCGTAGATTCAGAACCGGGCGGAACCCGGCTGTTTGGGGTGCTTTCCAGAGCTAGTGCCTGGTTTGCTGTCGGTCTATCGCGAACCGGTGCTACCGAAACTGGTGCGACTGAAACCGGTGTGACCGAAGCCGGCGCGGTTGCGATATCTGCCCGATATTGCTCTATGGTCGCCTTGATGTCTTCGAAGACTTCCCCATAGAAGAGAGCCCTATCTTCGTCATCCGGGTACTCCTCACCTAGCTCTCCACACAGCCTCTGGATCGTGTTCACTACGGTGGTTAGCCGAGCCTCCAGTTCTGCTGCCAGACGTGAGACTCGCTCTAACTTTCGGGTCAGTATTAAGGGTTTACTCGTTAATGATTCGAGTTGGTGTGTGACTGCCAAAAGCTCGTCTACATTACGGTAAATCACCTTCCGCGATTTTTTACTCTCCACGAGTTCCGAGTCTAAACGGCAGTCGTCCTCTGTGAGTTCCGCCGATGTACCTTCTTCGGGTTTCATCTTCTCACCGTGGTCTGCCATGATACTGCTGCTCCGATCGGGCCGTCAACCCGAGCCTAAGCCTACCCTACTCGCTACGGTGATCTCAACACCGATCGGAGATCCTGCTCGGCCGGAAACCTGAACAGGTGAATGCGCTGTCGACGATGGAGTGGGGAACCGATTGGATGGAATAGGTCGAATAATTCCTGATTCGTTAATTGTAGAAATTGAGCAAAGCACTGAGAGCTCTGATTCACTATAGCTCCTGAACTGAAGTTTTGGAAGTCTCTCTGATGACCCAAAACCGCACTTGGCTGCCGAGCTTCGCGTCGAGCACAGCGAAAAGATGAATTTCGGAGACTTATTTCACTCGGCCGGAAACCTGAGTGAAATCCCTCAGAACCCTTTCCGTGTGATGAACGGAGAGCGGGTATGACCAGCGTCCTGCGATGCTGACGCTACGGACGCCTGGTTTTTCTGATCCCAATGATCAGAACAATTGAAAGATCACCGGACTCCTATGAAGGACGTCGGCCGTGAAATTTCCTTGAAAACCCCTTCAAGCCGAGAACTTGAGAGCGGGTATGGAGTGTGCGTGTCACGATGACCGATCGCTGACCTACGCAGATTCGCTCGAAACTTCTGACACCAAATGTTACCAACCCGCCACGATCAGATGGAAAACGACTTCTATTTCGTTTCACTGGGGTGGACACCAGGGGCAACTTTTATTTTAGAATAACCAGAGCTTGACGGAATCGACCGTGAATCGATTCTCGAGCTGACACTTTCTGACCCGGACTAGTGGCCCGAGGGCGCTGTGTGGATATCAACCTCCTCACCGTATCCTCCTTCCCCTAGAAAGCCCGCGAACGGTTTCCCTGAGTGGGCTCCTATACTTTCCGAAGTCTGTCGTACGTTATACCTAGCATCACCGAACGTGGGTTCGTGACACATGTCACAGACTAGCGATATTCTAGATCAGTGAGGAAATCCTCGAGTCGGGAGGCTGCGATGCCTCCAGGCGTCGCGGTAGAGACCCGCGCGGATGCCGAGTGCTCATCGCATAGGAAGGATCTTTCATGGATAAATAGAGTTCTCCCACGGCCAATGAGACGCCATCATCGTCGAGGAGGTTCCGAGTTCGATTCACGACGTCGCCCCATAGTTCGGGAACCGATGTTCTCAACTGACTGAGAGTGAAAGTCATACAACGCTTATGCTCAATGGGTTTCAAGAGGATTCGATAGCGACTCCGCTTGTTCACTCCCTCACCGCTCATCAGGGAGCAGTCAGAAAAATTGAGGAATCGCGAGATCATCGGACAGTCGCGAAGCACTCAGAAGGTTCCTTCCAATACGGAATCGTCAGAGTCCGCGCGTCGCTTGACGGACCGTCAGGACGGCTGCGCTGACGGCTCGATCCCGCGTCGAACGGCAGCGGATCCCCTTTGGTCCCCGTATGTATCCTTAGCACTAGCCCTTCGAGAGCTGTGGAATCCCCCATAGGATCCTCCAGCGACCCGTCGCCGTGGACCACTTCGGGAACCTCTGCTCATGACATCCCCATGTAGCCAAAGGCACATCCAAGTCGAGTCTGAAAGAAGCTATCGCCCCCCTCCCTGTACATGGTTTCGTAATGCTGAAGTATTGGAGCGGGTGGTCATTTTTGATTCCAGCCCCATAGAGATCCGAACCCGTTTTATAATAATAATTCTCCTCACGGGACTGAATGGTTGAGAATGCCTCTCGACACTTCTCTTCGTCCGCTTCCGTGGACTTGGAGCGAAGGATCCTTCATGTGTGCATATATGTATGTGCTTCTGTATGCGGGCATGATGAATGTATTGAACTCGAATGCGTACTCACTTAAAATTTGTCAGTAGTCTGACATCCATCATGTCGCATACAACGTCTCTCAGGTCTTCGAAGAATTCGAAAGGAGTGGAGTCCATATCATGGATGGTGGTCATGGAATTTCGATAAATGTTCGGACAGCTAGAAGCCTTGAGTCGATACCTGGAATGTGATCATGAAGCTAAGCTGAGTCAGTCCACGGCTGTGGCCTGTCGTGGTCGGGTCGATGAGGGAACATACACAAGAAGACAGTGACCATACCTTTTAATGTTGAGCATGGCTCCTCGATAGGTAAGAGAGCCCCGCTGCAATCTCAAGTTGCGTAGATAGGCCGCAGAGTTGGCCCTGTCTCTTGGAAGTAAGGGCAGTGGCCCAATGCTAGCCTGTCTATTCTGGCGCAAACTTGAAGATTTCTTCGTGCTCACCGTAGCACAAGCTAAACTACTCCTGACGACACCATTATTCGCTGCGCCCGGATCAAGAGAGAGAACGGTTTCTTTTCTTGCGCTGGGAATGGTAGTGGTGGCATCGCCTGGTAGCGTAGCGGAGCTTTGAGATTGCATTTCTAACGTTTCATCGAGTTTCGGGATTTTCTTCTCCCAATCATTTCGGAAGAGGGTGGAAACATCCTCCAATACCCGGTGCTCTTGGATGGTTTTGAATAACGGAGAAGACTTGACAGTCAAGTAGGGGTCGTCATTTTGGTTCAGCACGTCATGCCACAGGTTCGGATATAGCTCTAGAAGAGACTTCAAGTGACCTTTTTCTTTTGATGACATCTCCGTGAGAACCTGGAAAAAAAGTAGGGATACGGCTAACCCTCACAAGCTCGATGCTCGTGGATGATCATGATGACGCACATGGTCCATGAAGGCGATCACAATATACTATCTCGTCCGCCACGACCCACCTGCACGGGTAGTTTCGGGGACTCATTCGAGAGATAGGTAGGCAATTGCAATAAGGAATGATACATCCGTTTGCCGTCGTCCAGGTGACTGGCAGAGTTCCATTGGCTTGATACGGCGCTGTGATTGTCTTCTTCATCGTCGCTTTCGTTTTGAATATCGAGGTCCCTCATCAGGGCGCCTGAGGCAACCATATTCAGGAAGAATCCAGCGAAGATGAGCAATGTTCCCCTCCAAGTGTATTCTGCCACGAGCATGTAGGTCAGCGGGGCGAATATGAAGGTGCCAACGCCGGAGCCGCAGACTGAGAGCCCGGTCGCGAGGCAGCGCTTCTTTTCGAAGTAGTATGCGACGATCACGACCGACGTAACGTAGCAGAGAGCGAGCCCGAACCCCGCGAATGAGAACGTGACGTATAGAAGAGCGAGCGAGTTGGAAAAGTAGGAGAGCACGAATCCCAATGACGCCAAGATGGAGCCCATTATGCAGACACGCCGACATCCATAACGATCCGTGAGCCAAGAGGCAATCGGACCGGCCAAGAGTGGCATAGAGAGGAAGAGACTGGCTACCCACGCCGCATGGCCTCGTCCTACTTTGAAGTACAGTGTCAAGTCTGGCAGGAAAACTCCGAGTGATGACGAAACTCCATCTGAGATCAAATTTATAGCGAACGATGCCAACACGACCATCCAACCCCATCCTCCATCGGGTGGGAGCCGTTGTTTCTTGCGAGTTCCCGACGACGACGACCGGCTCGAAGATGAATTTTCTGAGTCGTCATGACGTATTCGCGCGAGACCAGGACTCCGAAGCGTCGACGGTGATAGCGACTTCGATCCCGTCCTGGGACCGAGGCCGGTCGCCTCTGGCCTAGATGCGGCGGATGCCCCGAGGGCTTCCGACGCGATGTTCGACTCCTGGAATCGGCCGCAGCATGAATCAACGACGTATGGCTCGTATTCAAGTTGATACTGTTGAGAACCACGACCGCCCAAACTCACATTCCGGATTGTTGCCGGAGCCTCTAGATTTCCTTCATCTTGCCTAGATAGTAGCTTGTTTAGGACAGCATGATTCGTATTTCGTCTATTTGCTCCATCGAGTTCCACCATGGTGACGATAAACTTCTGGAGGATCGACTCCGCTTAAGGTATTTTGATGAAAGGTATTCTTGACTTGTGATGCCTTTGAGAGATGGAAACATACGATTAATAATCTTTTGCGATCCCGAATGCGCTCATTGATCTTGAGCTTCACGACCTTACCGAATTGTGTGAGCAGAAAAGCGAGCCTGCTAGAATGGGCAATCCTCGCGGACCTCATCGGCAAAACTTCTCGATCCCGTTTCCTGAAGGTGACGTCGATGGATGGGTCCTGCGCGACTCCGCTCCTGGCCCGCATCAACATCCAGTGTTTCCCTCGCCCACACTCAGGTCTAGATACACTTTGATCACACGCACCATAAAATCTGCAAGAGAATGAGAAAAGTTCATTTGCATTTTCTGGCTGCCAGGATTTCGGAGCGGTAGGTCTGAAATCCCGGGAGTCATGCCTAATCCCGAGGGCGATTCTCTTCAAGATTAGTTTCCATCGGAGATGGACCGACCAGCTGAGGCTCGATGCCTGGACATCAGTCATGGTAATGCTCCCGAGCGAGGATACCGCGATCGGCGATCGCGAATTGACGGGCACAATCCAAGTCTCGATTCCGGGGCGGACATCGGATCGAGGGGCCCGGAATTCACTCGAATTCGTAGGATCAAGTGGAATGATTGATTGGATTAGACCAGAACCTCGAGGACGACGCGATTCAGAAAGAGCTCCTCTGGAACTCAGCCCCCATCTATGGATCATTCTATGCAGGGGAGCATGCTTCCATAATTGAAAGGGCACGTCCCCATATATGACGGGGATCCCTCTACTTCTGAAGGATTGGGTGCCATAACCTCCATTCAGAGGGATCACGGTATGATACTGACAGCAACTTCCGAAGCAACGCCACCTCCCACCCGAGCGACGAGGCGTCGGCGTCACTTCACGGACCGAGGCGACTTTGCACGGAGTTTGTTTGCACGAGAAGAGACAGACGTGCCAATCGATCGACCTCCCCAGACAAAAGCAGCAGCCGGAATAAGAGGACCTATGTACAACGGGATCACTTCCGAATCACATTCTTCTCCGGGGACAATCATGGACTCTAATCAAAGTCGTGTCTCCCATTCAGAGAATTATTGTTCTCGCATAATTACACTTATTGATTTGATTGACTTTTGATTGCTAGAAGCTCTCCTCATTCATTCAGCTTCTAGTAGCAGGTAAATGAGCCCATCGAAGCCCCGAGCGCCGGGAACAGAATGAAAGATCATTGAACTAGACGTTTCGTCGTTCCCGACGGTCCGATGATTATCGTTCTTCCATGCTTCCGGAACAACATCTGATCTGAGCTCAAGTGGTGATCAAGTTGCAATATACTACCACTTTTCGAGGCGGATGGCGGATGGCGGATGGCGGATGGCCGCGACCCTCGTTGAGCTCCCCCGCACGATTAGAGAACGTTGAGCTCGAGACGAGAATCTCGGGAAAACGTGCTCCATCCGGCAAGCAATGCTCTGCCGATCTATGCCGATATCTCCGACTAAGTCAAGGGTCACCAGAAGATGAATCTCAAACGCGAGCATGCTTGACGATGGAGCGTACATACGTAGCAGGCACGTCATGGGGAAGGCACCTTTCGAGCTCGGGACTCGGATGCGGACATATGCACAGTCATTCAGAGCGTTCAGATGAGCCTGTGAGAAGCGACATGCCGCACCCGATCAGAGCGGAACTGTCTCTAGTACAATGGTTTCATCTGAAGTCGCCACAAAGACAGAGCTCTCTGCGACGTAGAAGCGCTTGGCAGCCAGCGAGCATCTAGTGGGCACAGCTAAAAGTGTCTGATACCGTCGTTACAGCCCTGGTATCGTTACCTACCCTCGAATTCGACTATCGCCGGAGCTATGAATAAGAGGAACTAGAAGTTCCGAAACGACGCGCATGGGTCCATCTAGGCGTGGGCTTGACGCGGCGAAAGTTTGCAGTCAATCACTCCAAAGCTGCGGGGACATCACTCCACTAATTAATGTAACGCGCTCAATAGCCGTGACGAAGGACGACTCCTGAATGAGTGTTTCATTGGATCCTTATCATCCCGTCAGTTCGTGGTTGTAAATCGATCATATCTCGCAATATCATGTACGCACTCTCGGAAAGACGGGATCCGCGGCATTCACTATGTTCAGGTACATAGTTGGACTGGTAGTCCCCCGACTGAAACCGGGTTGCTTCCTGCGGTCTTTCCAGATGGAGGAAGCCCATCCTACAATGCGCGCTGCTCTCATCGCATCGGCGATTCATCCCGACCCGTTGAGTTGTACACTCTATCCCAGGTAGGAACTCGGGACTCGCTAGTCTTCAAATGAGGGAATCCGGTGAATTTTTTTAATTGGCCAAGAAACTTAAGCGAAAAATGGTACATGCCCCAACGCCCCCGCGAATAAAATATTAGAATATCATTTGTTCTGTCATCGATAGCCGCTCGATAAGTCAAGTGAAACTGGAACCGTAGGAGTTGATCTTTGGACCGACGGAAATCGCGACAGCGCTACGCGGAGCTCGCCGACGATGGGCTACTCCCTGAACGTGCTCTCGCCGGCACAATCTGACCATTCCTATCAGTTCCAATGTAGGCACACTCTCCTAGAGGAACGTCAATGCCATGAAGGTTCACTCTGCGGAACCATGAACTGGAAATCTCTCGGTCAGGCTTTCTACGGAAGCGGCGATCTATCGTTCTGATTGTAGATGCGTTTTATACGGAGTTTGATTTCTGAGCGAGCGTCGCCACGGAGAACGGTACCTTCGAGTCGCTTGGATGAGAGATAGCATTATTGGATACCATGAAACCCAAGGAGCGTAGAGCACGTCATCCGAGTAGCAAGGGAGGAATAGCTCCCGTAAGTCTAGGGTACAGAGATAGAGGAACTGACTGACTGGAGCAAAGATCGCGCATACGCGTCGCCGCGTGTGACTCACCTCATAACTACGTGGAGGATCAGGACATGGTGATGTCCACGAACTCGGAGATCAGCTTTTCCGTTCCCCCGGGAAATTCGCTCGAGATTCGTCTCCCGATGCCTTCGGGCACGATCGGAAACTACCGTTTCCCTCGGATCTCGCAGTTAGTAGTCGACTAGCAGGCTAGCTGGCTGTAGTAGTCAGTTAGTTGAAGTCGGAAAGCCTCCGGTCGATCAGTAATCGAGTTCACAAAACTTCCAGAGACATGAGAAATCATCCGAGAACTGGTAGATGCAGTGGTAGGAGCCGTAGAAGTAGCTGCGGCAGCGATGGCTCAGCCGCCCTACAGAGCACTGATTCTGGGAAAGGGAACCGAAGCAAAGCGAGAGAAGAGGAGAACCCACCACAACGAGAGGGAGGAACTGTCTTCACTCTATCTCGTATCTCGACCTTCCGGATACCATGCTTTCCGGAGTATGCTCTCGACTTGAATAAATTCCGACCGTCCCGATGAAGAAAAGGCAACTTGAGTGGGAGAGACGCTCTCAAAATCAAGTCGTCGTCGATCCGCAGGAGCGCCTTCCTGCATCTTAATTTTTTCTGTCCGTGAGCCGCACAGATTCGATTCCACATATTCCGCTAAAACTGCGAAAATAGTACGTAAAGTTCCCTGTGGGTACGGACGCTTTTCAGACGTACGCTTGTGGTGCTCTCCGTGGACGTTGTGCGTCCGATTCCCGAGGATAGTACTGGTCGCGAGTTTTATGTCGAAGTGCTAAGGAACGAAGACTCGCCGACAAGGGGAATTTGGACGGACAGCCCGGGAGCTTTGACGCGAGATGCATTTCGGAAGTGCATTCCACGATCCAGAAATCTTCCCATAGAGATGCAGACTTATATTTCCCCATATGTATCCATCCTGCTGGCGGGGCTTCTGTCGTAGAGGGGCTCATATTGATTTCTGTCAACCGCGAAAGCTTCTCTTGTCGACTGCTCTCAAATGTCTCACGCTGGACATATAGTCTTCTTGCCAGTAAGACCCCACTCACGCGCGACTCCACTCCGGAGATGTAATGGAATCACATCATTCGGAAGCTCCGGTCTCCCATCAGAGCCCAGCAGAATTAATCGAAACCGACTGGAGCTCAGTTGTCCACCCACATACTCAACCCCCGTCGATATTCGAATCATTCAGAGTTGAGAAGGGCAAGCCCTGCGCTTTCAACCGACTCTCATTCGATCCTCTTGGCTCTTGGTCGCCTGTGGAGCTTCACGAGGCGAGGTCTGAAGCTGGCGTAGAGACTCGAGGGTGTTTCATTTCATTCCTAAATAACTCGTTTCATAGTCGTGCATGAATTTTTCGAACCCATGTAGCAATTTCCTTTACCTTCGCTTGACGAATCCCCATCATCGGATCGGATGTAGTCGCGCGCGCGTTCGGAAGGGGAAGACTCCTAGCAGACGATATCCCGAGAGAGTTTTGGCGCGCGCTTATAAGTCGCGGCGACTTGAACTCCGGATCATAACAAAAACATCTCTTCCCCCACGAAGAGTGCGGAGAATCGAGTTTGCCCAAAAACTGAGAAACATTCGTTCTATCAGAATCTGTGACGAATAACAGATGTCACGGCAAGTCGTGACCATCCAAGCTGGCCAGTGTGGCAATCAGAGTTAGTATCGAATCGGTCAGGGGTACGAGCGCTCGAGTTCTCGAGGAGCTAATAACCCATCGACCCAAGATACGAGATATACATACAGTGAAAAGCTCTCAGGAGAGCCCCCCGAGGTATCGGACCGCTCTTCCCGGGCTTCGAACCAAAATATGTCTCATGGGTCGAAACTCAAAACCTGCCCAATGGTTCGAAATATCGGCCCGCCTTCCGGACTCATCCACAGATAATCTCATTAGACAGGTTTCACTTTATATATACGAGGGTACCTTACCCGCTTCAAATTCCTGCGTTCGGAACTTAAGATCAAATCGACGCCTATTGGGGGATGCAGCTGAATGAATAGTCCCTTTCAGTTGGATTCGAATTCTGGAAGAAATTGTGCCTGGAACACGGAATCTCTCCGCAAGGTATCGCGATCAACCCTGACGACAACATCGGAGATTGCAAGGATGTTTTCTTCTATCAGGCCGATGACAACCATTATATTCCGAGGTTAGATAGCCCGAGTCACATTAGGATATGACATTCTGGGCACTCTGAGCAACCCAGACTCGAGACGACCAAAACGCATAATACTTAACGGGCCTTTCCCCACCTTGACTTTTCCCTCCCATAGATCCGTCTTAGTAGATCTGGAGCCTCGGGTGATCAACACGATCCTCAACTCAGAGCACGAAAGACTCTATAACCGCGAGAACATATACGTGAGCAAAACAGGAGGTGGCGCGGGTAACAATTGGGCGTCGGGCTACAGTCAAGGACACCAACTCAGAGACGAAGTGAGCAAGGGGCATCGGAAGCGTGGCTGGGTGGACGTGACGCGTATGTTTGAGAACTAATTCGACTTCCTCCGCTTCTCCGAAGATCGTGGAAATCCTCGAGAGGGAAACCGAGAATGTTGATTCGCTTGATGCGTTCGTGCTGTGCCATTCCATAGCCGGCGGCACAGGATCCGGTATGGGCAGTTACATAATCGAGCAAGTGAAGGACCGTTTCCCCAAGAAGCTCATCCAAACCTATTCGGTGTTCCCGAATCAAGACGACAGTGCTGATGTCGTGGTGCAGCCCTACAACTCCATGTTGACTCTCAGACGTCTGATTGAATTCGCCGACTGTTGCATAGTTCTTGATAACACGGCATTGAACAGAATTGCTTGCGAAAGGTGAGCCTCATCGAGGATGCACTCCCCTGAGCGACCAAGTCCTGAAGCTGAGAGCTAGCTGATCATGGGAATTAGTTAGTAGAATGATTCTAATCTCCCTTCCAGACTCCATATACAGAACCCATCGTTCGCGCAGGTCAACAACATGGTGTCGAATATCATGTCGCTCTCAACTGCTACTATGCGTTTCCCGTCGGCGCTCTATACCGATATCAAATCATTATTGTTCCCGCTCATCCCGGTTCAGAGTCTACATTTTCTCATGACAGGTTGTCCCCCATACGGAGTTTGTTCGATTTGACAGCTGTTATCGGTCTCGATCGCAACCCTTCTTCGGGACTAAAGCACGGAGCTTTTAATCACCCCCAGGATTCACGCCCTTGATGATCAACGACCAGGAACAGGCTGTCCAACGAACCACGGTCCTCGACGTCATGAGAAGACTCTTGCAACAGAAGAACATGATGGTCTCGACGAACTTCAGCGGCAATCAGCACTGCTACGTGAACTTGTTGAATATCATTCAAGGCGACGTGGACACATCCGATGTGAGTGATTCTGATGACGTCATTATGTGGTCCGAACAGAAATCAGCCGCGATTTAAGGATCATGCTCCTTTTGTATTTTGCACGCTCATTTGCATTACAGTTACATTCGTCGTTAACACGCTTACGTGACCGCCGATATGCGGCTTTCATTCCCTGGGCACCAGCCGGCATCCGAGTCTGCTTGTCGAGACGGTCACCCTACGTCAAGACGCCATTCAGAGTTTCTGGGCTCATGTTGGCCAATCATACGTCGATATCGTCCCTCTTCTCGAGAACCATGTCGATGTACGACAAACTCATAAAAAGAGGCGCATTCATTGAGCAATTCAGGAAAGAAGCTGGTAACGTCGACGTCATGGGAGAGTTCGCCGCTGCGAAAGAGGTAGGTCAGATACTTATTCTCATCCATTTATCTAATGGTGGGAGTTCTCTCCGGGATGTCATTCCTATGTGGGGTGTCACCGTCTTCCTAGCAATGATTCATCCGCCTTGCTTACAGTCCGTCAATAGTGCTATCGAGGATCATCTGGCAGCAACCAAGAAGGACTTCAATGAATACTACAAGCAGAAAGTGAGATAGGTCCTCCCCCTTGATCTTCCCTGTTCATGGATCACTCCGTATGAGGGTATCTACTAACTCGTTTTCATCTCTACAGTACACGTCGAAAGCTGCTTGATGGATCAAGCCTCCGGAGAGAGTCATGCCCTATATCAACGGCAAGGAATTCGTCGTCGAAGACTCTCACTGAGGCATCAGAAAAAGGACGCAGGCACTGGGCTCCCTGATGAATGTCGATACGGAGGTAGTGCGGAACGTTGACGACCCGGATACCGATAAGAATTCCAAAAGTATAGCTTTACCCCGAAAATAAACTCGTGCGAGTTGTCAGCTCCTACGGTCAATGATTCCTTCTATCGGCGAGACACTCGTTGAGCCGGCTTCCTTAGCTTCAGAACTAGACTCCCGTGATCTATGTATCGCTAGTCTCTCGGGTACCATCCTCCACGGCCGACTCATCCGAATCCCGCTGACGTTCCCTGCGTCGAGCTCTGGATACTCGGTGGTATTCAGATGAAAATTCGCCCCCACCCTGAAAACCCGATCCCCGACGAGCCTGTCATGGATAGTACCGAATCTCACGTAATCCGGGGGGATGAGAATTCGCAAGACTTCCGTTCGCAAATCATGTTTCTCTCGCTGCTCGATGTTCTTCGCCATCTACATATCAAAGTGGCTCTGCTCTCTATTTGTCTTCAGTTGGCCCCGAATCCGGATCCAGATAACGTTCCCTGTCTCGGCCGTCCCGAGTTTCCAAACAGACTCCGTCGATTCGAGACCAGCGGTGGCCTAGAGCTCCTGAGGAAGCTTGAAGTAAGCTGGATATGGAGGATCTCGGGATTCGACCGCCTCGCTTTCGCGGCAAGTGCTGACAGAACTCGAAGTCTTCGGGTGAAACCTCATAGGGGACAATCCGTGAGACTGAGTCTTAATCATTAGTCGTCTTCGGACAATGCAAGAATCATGTCGTTCCTCTCAAAAAGTCACTTTACTGCTCTGTACAATTCTTCTTCCACCAGGGATGATGAACTCTCGCTTCTCGTCGAGTTCGAGCCTCAAGAGGCTTACTTCGAAGATACATAGAAACATCGGAAATGGCGCGACTCGTAATGACCCCTAGGCTTCTAATGACTCCGCTTGCGAGCGATTTACACATCTCGCTAACGGATGAATGTGGAGAATCAATACCGACAAAGGAGACGCGATGGTTCTCCGAATCTACGCTCGATCAACGACGAAAAAAAACAATCTCTGGTGATTCGATTGCGGTGACGATGGTATCTTCTGAACCTTCTTTCGCTCACGGGGTTATCCGACGAGCATATTTCCGAGGCACTCCCAACCTCGTCAAGTCGTCAAATTCCGTCCCGAAGAGCGAAGGCTTAGCATCCAGGAGTATTTGCACGCACATGTCTTGCAGAGAAGGTACCGTAACGTCTAACACTGATAACTTGTTGGTCCTCTCATTCGATGCCAGCACGCCTCCGAAAGTGTACATGCGATTGCCCTGGAAAATGTGGGACTGAGCTCGATGCGCCGTATACTTGAACACGCCATCTGGGGCTCTATGGCCTGTGCGAATTCGTGCCCAGTGGACTTAGTTAGTGGGATTCGGACTTACGGTGCTTATTGCCGAGGAATGGAAGAATACTCCTTCCGGTAAGGATCGGTCGAGTCGCATCCATCTCATCTCGACCAAGTTCAGCTTCCAAATGTCGTCGCAACATCTGTGATCGCCAATGCCGCCTGCGATTACAACCCAAGTGCCGCAGGTCGATTGCACCACGCTGTGGCACCGTCTTGCCCCTGGGTAACCGTTCACGGGGTCCGGGAGCGTCCCCTTCCGCGTCCACTTCCGCGTGGTCAAATTAAACACCGGTAGCTGAAAACAAAGAGTGCTTCGAATTGCGGCACTCCTAAGCATCTCGGCAAGAATCAGACAAAACAACATCGTATTGATCCGAGATGGATCGAGGTCCGTTGAGGAGCTCAAGCGAGCCGCTACCTAAGATCCCAGGCTGAACGTCCGGGTCGCATCGCGGATTTCCGCGATGAGATCGGGACCAGGACCAGCTGATGAATTTTACAGTCTGGCTCCCGGAATCAGGCTGGCTCCCGGATGAGAAAAGCCGCCGAACTCTTCCCGGAATGGAGCTCACTCTACTGGGGCGCACGTTCCTCTGACGGGGCACGAGAAGCGCTAAGCACTCGACTGCGCCTCGGTCACTCTCAGCCTATGAGGATATCGTGGATCATTCATACTCACCATTGAAAGGCCATACACCAAATCAGGGGTACCACCTCCGAAAACGAGAATTTCATCATCATGGATGATTATCTCCGCTCGATATCTGATCTCTGGGACATCATCCAGTGGATCTAGCGAATCTTCTGCCAGCTTCTCCCAGCGGAATTTTCGTAAATGCAACCGATGTACTTCAATCGAATAATTGCTGCCATCGGTTCCTCCGACTACATACAGGCAGTGCTTATTGACTGCAACCGCCTGAAAACATCATCAAACATTAGTTAGTCGTTCCCTTCGCAACCGAGATCACCGAGCGCTGTACAGCCTCGGCATACGATGGCGATGAATGGCGCGATGATAGTTACCTGCCCGTATCTGGGATTCGGAGCCTTCCCCTCGACCGGTAGTTTCCTCCACACAACGGCTCCCTTTTCATTCCTCTTCGCTAGACTACAGTAATAGACGTCCCCATTGAGACGGTGACCAAAGGGGAGGCCTGTACCACCGTAGAGGAACATGTGATTGTCGAATAACACGACTGGAAAAAAAATCGAGCGGATCACCCCACAGAGCATACTTCGGAATTCCCCGGAATATTCGACCAGAGACCGATATCGTCATCCGCGACGAGAAGCTCATCCCATCGTAGACCACGAACCTCCACTGGAAGCAACCTCCTTCGGGATTGAGCCTGCCACAGGGACCTTTGTCCACTCTTTCCTTAGGCAGTGGAATCTCCAGAGTTCTTTCACGATGGGATCATCGTTCCCCTTCGGTGAATAGCCTCCAAATGAGTAAACGCATTTGTCATCACATATAATACGATGTCCTGAAATTTCCGGCGGTAGATTTCCTGGAAAGAGAATCGAATTCGATTAAGACTAATTCGGTATCGCGACGAAATTCTCAGATCGCTCCGCAGGAAGTTTTTATACTTTCCATGGCTTAACTCATCGAGAACCTCGGGACATCGAGTTCGAGAGAACGCATCGGAAATTTTCGTGGTTCGCAACTCCGCGCGCCACATAGGTGGAGATTCCAAACTTCCGCTGGTGTCAACCGGCCACTTATTTCGCCGAGCTTAGCCCCTCGATTGCCGAAATCCGTGACCACGACTTCAATCATGCATCCGACGTCGATGCGGAATCGGCTCGTGGACTCTCGTCGACCATGGAGAGTCTTTCGGATCGAAGTATTACGAATCATGAGCGACTCACTACTAGGCTTTTCAAAAAACCGCAAATCTCATGAAAAACGCGATTATTGACTGCGGCTACTCGCTGTGTCCAATAGAGTCCCATCTTGAAGAAAAACCGCGATTGCGGTTAATAACCGCGGTTGCGAAGCCTACTCACTACCCGCAAATATATCTTACAGCATCTATGATCCACATAGCTCATCAGAAAATATACAGCTGCAATCGATTGTGAGCTTCTGAGCGACCTGAAGCCGAGCGATGGAATGTCACCATCGTGCATATTCCGGCCCGGGCAGCCATCGATCAGATTCGGAAGGCTCTGACCGGCTACTCGGCTCGCGCTTCTTCCTGGCACTGGTCATGGATCGCTAGCGGCGGAATCTCTCATTGCCGGGCTTACCAAGAAAGGTGATTCGCTCGCTTCCCTGGGGCATCTATGGATCGAATATTTTATATCCTCCATCGATCACTCCGAGCACAGTGTGTAATCGCTAACCACTCAGAAGAGTTGTGGATGGGATCCCAAGCTGAGAGACCTGGCTTAGAGATTTTGATCCCACCGAGCGGGGAAATCTCATTTTTGGACAAATGCTTATAGAATCAATGGCTACGCCTCAAAATCATCGATTGGCCGAAAATCTGCGATCGGCCGATCGGAATGACTGTCTCCGAGTGAGCTCCGATCTCGAGAAACTTCGATCGAACCCATTGAGCGTTTCCGTGCGCCTCACGTCCCTCGAGCTTCCTCAAAAACGAAGCGGACACATTGAAAAACCTCATCGCCCCTTAGTCTCCGGGACTCTTCGCTTCCCCCGGAGTCTAATTTAACAACTCAGTCCGCCTGTTGAATGTGTCGCTCGTGTTCACGTCCTGGAGAACTCTAAATTAACGAAGATCTGCAATCACATACCTGCACAGAAGATGGTTCTCGTCTTCCCGTCGGCATTGCCCATCATGTCAATCGAGAGAGATCTCGCAGATTCCTCCCCGTCAGCATAAACGCCTATTCAAGTTGTAGAAGCGCGGATCACCGAAACTTTCCCGTTGTTGTCGTTTCTGCATGTGATTGTCGAGGACGAGACTATATCGGCTTCGTCGAAAACGATGCGGTTCTCCTTCTCGGGGGGCGAACAGGGTTCCTAATTGGCTCGCAGGGCCTATCACGTCTATCCGCAGGTGCCCACGTATGCTCGCCGATGCCGCCAGAATGCGTACAGCTAAGCGTCCAGCCACCTGGTAATTTGTGCTTGTGGTGTTGCTGCTGAGAGAGCCGTATGTATTTTGTTGTCAGTCGTCGTAACAGCAGCAGACATGCAATATTTTAGTACCGGTGGGGGCACGGGCTCCTCAGGGAGGTGGAAGGTACCGCGAGCGTCCCGCAGCTAAGGAGGACAGACAGAGATAATGACAGGTCACTAATTTAGACGTAAGCGAATCGCAATTGTATTCTGGTGGACGTGGAGACGGGACTCGTTCCACGGAAATCATCTTGATGACGATGATCTTTGCTGAAAAGAGACAGAGCATGCGAGTCCTCAAAAAGCTCGCTTTCTTTCTCAAATGAAGGCTGCGGGCTGTGGCGTTGAGGTAGATGATCAAAGCTCTCTCGCAGAGATGGATCTGCGGGACCATGTGCTCGCGCTGTCTCGTCTTCCACGAATAAGCTCGGCGTTTCGGAGTTTCTCCCCATATCACCATTCAGCACGTAAAAAAAGGCACCTTTAACCAAATTATTAATACACTGCGAGTTATTATCGAAGAGGCCCCTGGCACGGGGAACATCGAATGACTTCGTGCTACCCGCAGGAAAAATGGAATGATGGGACGGCTTCAGAGGCAGCATAACGAATCTCTGACATCAAAGCTGACAATATCAACTTGGGCGAGGGCGCTTCGGCGGCATTCAGCTGGACCTGCGCCTTGCTCCCTAGGGTGGCATCGGATGCTGTATGGCGGCCGACATGGGACGGCATGCTAAGCGACCTCAATACGCCTACAGAGGGAATTCTGTGATGATGATCAATTCTGTAATCCCGCCGAGCGTCGCCACCGAGCTCGAGCTGGGCTTGCCAGGCTCGCGCCGAAACCGCCGCGCTGGCCTTGCACAGACCGCCCCATGCGTTTTTCCAGGGAAGAAGCTGTCAAGGCACCCTCGCCTCGGCAGAGCGACGGATCTTTCGTATCTCGCAAGCAGGCCCGGAGACCTCGAGCTCGCGCTGGATCGCTTGCGAAGTGTTAGTATATCGACTAAAGCGAGCCAGTCCAGACGATTCCGGATGGAGATCCTTTGCAACAGCTAGCGGTTAGTCTGTGGTTGACCGCATGATATGAGCCTCAGAGCCCGCAGCGATGTGATCCATCAATGAGAGAGACCATGGTGGATCAATCTTCCCCAGCCTGTGTGGCTATCGGACACTCTGTAGCTCACCCCCGGCAATGACTTGCCGTGGTCTCAAATCAGCCAGAACGCCGGAATCCGGGACTGACATGCGGAGGGCCTGATATTCCGAAACAGACATCAGAGCATTCCAGAATGGCGTGGCACAATCGTGCCGGACTTGGGCGCAGATAATACAAGACATATTTCGGTGTAATGCCGCCATAGAGGACTCGCTCACGAAGGACTTCGTTTATTGTGGGCCAATATCCCCGGTCATGACACCCCGACTATTTTTCGACATGGTGGACTCTCGCTCATGGAGGACGCTTTTTGCCTCTCCCTCGAGGTCTTTTTAATTCGGGAACCCACCGTACATAAAGTCAGAATTCATTGCTAGCGACGAGGATAGCTTCACATGTCCGGCGATGCGGCTTGGAGCTTGCTTTCCACTGAGCGAGCATATGTCAGCGGGTGGCTCCGGGCTCTTAAGAAAACGCTCTTTTAAGCAGACCGCGCTATGTCGAAGCTACACTCCATGCAACTCCTCAATCCAGGTAGGGGTCGCAGAGCTCTAGGAATTGGGAGTGTTCCTCGACCGCGAGCTCAAGTTTCGCACCCACACCTCCGGAAAGGCTCTGTCTTCTCGCACGATTCGCTGTCTGATTTTCCGCGCTCTCATCGTCCCAGCTCTGTTTCTCCGACACCCTCAACAAACCAAGACTGACGCACCGTGGTGGAATCTGGCGTGTGCATCTATGGGCTTGTGCATCATCCGGGAATGGTCTACAGGTGTGCCTGAAGGCGAGCACGCCCGAATGGGATCCCACCGGCTCCATATCATACACGGGACTCGGAACTCGGAACCGAAGGTGCCGTGAGCTATCCTTCCTCGTCTGTATTCATCTTGCATGATTCCCGACTTGGTTCGTATGTCGCTCCTCTCGGTCATGCTTATTTCTCGACGCGGAAGAAGTTTCGGAGTCAAGGAGGTTCCTCGCCAGCTTGCGCGTCTCATTGTAAGCCATACCCCCAGTGAAATGCTTCGCGATGGTCACGAGACTGAAATCGCAGCCCGGAGAAGTCGATTCGATCGCCCTGGCTCTCAATGAACTGACGATACCCAGCATCGACGTGTCATTTAGGCTTCGCCCATACCGTATGACTAGTGTGGTGGTCTGGTGACGGTCATACGGTCTGGACCAGAGGTGGACTGGTGGTCCGAATGACCGTCTGACGGCTCACTCTCACTGAGATCATCATGTTAACATTATTGTCCGCCTCGCCAGTGTAAATTATGGAGGCCATAATATTCTCATCGAGCAGCGGCGGTTCGGCGAGGCAGCCTTTGCTTTTGAATATTTTCCGCTTTTCCTTCATATTCCCATTATCAAGACCCACCTGTGTGTATCGTTGATCGATGACCTCAGTTTTTCGAATTGAGAGCATCGACCGATCCTGGGAATCGAAACCGGGATACCTTGATGCTGGCGACGGTGACCTTGAGAGGCGAGGTTCAGGTAACGGAAAATGCCATATTTCTCAGACTACATCCTTTGTTTTTGTTCTCTCGTTCTGTACCTTTATAGGTACATCAGTCCTGGGTCAAGTCTCACGGCGATCAAAGGGCTCTTCATCATGGGACATCGGCAATAGTTCCACTCGTTCGAGAACTTCGGAGAAGAGGACCAATGATTTCTCGCAGCGACGTCAAGTGGAATGAGCAACTGAAAGACGCGATCCGCGGAGGAAAGCTGCTAAGTTTCTTGAACTCGAGTTCCGATAAGAATCTTGTCATCGATGCAGCCCTCTCTACCGCTCCTTTCGCATCAATCGAACATGAATCATACATCGTATTTCATCGCCGAAATTCGGTGTCGACGCGACCAGAGTAGAATAACTAAATCCGTTTTCTTCAGGGTGAAACTCGAGGCAGTTCCCTTGTTCGGAACGACCACTTCTACGACCGCTTTTGAATACCAGTTTCCTCTCTCCGATCGGACACACGTATTTCGGCGTGTTATGGGTCCAGCTCATGATTGAACCTTCGTCTTTTTTTCTAGTCTGAGTTCTTGGCCCTTAAGAGCTTCCCCGAATCCTGAGCAATGATTTCCTCGAGGGAAAAACTCTTGATTAGCTCCCTCCGAATACCGCCCCTTCTTTCCCTCGTCGTATTCGGAATTCCGTGGTGGACTGAATGGATTCGTAGCTGGTCGATCGCTCGGGACTTGTTCTCATCCAGGAAAAAGAAATCGTCCCGACTTCCAGACTCTCCGGTAATTTTATTCCATTTGTAACGTCAATGAAGCACAGCTTATCCACGCAAGGAATTCGATAGCTAAAATATATTTACTTTATACACTCGGATAAGCAGGGACAGGACCCCGACAAGCTTCCCACGATCAGTCAGACGACTGGTTAGTGCTCGAAATGCAGGAGTTTGCAGGAAGGGTCGGATCACCAGGCTCGAGAACCCATTTCAAGCTCCAAATCAAAATTTTCGCTGCTGAGGCCGTGCGCGCCGTCAGGGATCTCCCCGCATAACGATTCGATGAAGCATGGCTCTGTGGAACATGAAGCGGACAGGAACAATCCTGACGCTGCATTCATCTCAAACAGATGATTCCTCCGCGCGGCGATCAGTCGCTAGTTCGATCGCCTATCTGTGTACGGATCGATCTGATTAACACATTATGTAATATATATATATATATCTCCTGCGCACATGTAAGAAGTATTGCACTCTCTCGAACGCCAACCAGCAAGGATCAACCAGAGACTCTATACACACATTGCTATCGGCAGACGCTCTGTGACACAAAGCTCTATATCGGCGCACTGTACATTTTTGGCAATGGTCAATGATGTAGCGACCGGGAACTACGATACACCAACTTCGGGAATCCGTATCGGACCGAGCACACGAATGTCAATCCATATCCTCAGCATCACGGAGTCACCAGACAACGAGGATCGGAACAGAGATGTCCGACCCGCTGTCTCTCTCAGAAAATTGGCGAACGAAAAAAGCGGCACCTCAACGATGAGGATACCGTTTATTTCCCCTTTCGGACGTCTCTCGGTGCGAGCGCCTACTGTGAGCCGCGCGTCGTCGTACCGAGTGAGCTACTTTTGATCATCCAATTACCATTGTCTCTCCGCATGTAATAAATTATTTCTGGCTCCGGGAGAGAGCCGTGGCCTGCAAGTGGGGTGTGGGCGTCGCGCCCGGCGGGATAGGAGCCGATGTCGGTCGGGAGATAGGAGAAGGAGAGCATGACGTTGAAGCAGAATGGTTAGAGGGTGAGCGAGAAGCGCCTCTCTTGCGTGTCGGGGAAACCAGCGGTACACGCACTCCTTGAAGAACCGTGAGCGTCGGGCCTGCAGCATACTAGTCGTCCCACTCCTCGTCGTCCAATGCATCGCTATCCGAAGTTTCACTGTCGTCGGCTGGCGAGGAGAATCGAAAATCATTGATTTGGTCGGAAAGTACTCTTCCCTCGCTTCGGAGGACAGGTGGCGAATAATGGCGACAGCGTATCGTTATCATCAATGATACTACTTTCAGTCAATTTCACTCACATTGAGTTGCTTTGCATCTCAACTCCATTGCTCGGGCGAGAGCATCGGTGAGAACATTGACTTCTTTCTTGAACTTCTCGTTGTTCGGGACGTCTGGTCGCTGGGCTCGGCTAGCCACGGGTCGTAGATTCTTTCCGGCACGAATTTGCTCTAACAAAGCATCTCGTCCGTCACCGCTTGCAGGTGTCGAATTGGAGGCTGCAAACGGAATCATGTTATTGACTCATCATCCGAAAGCTCTACACCGCCTAATTGAGCTTCCCGTGATTCCTGGAAATTACCTTTATCGTTTTCAACAGGTTTCAATGATCTGCCTTTACGAATCTGTTCTAGGAGCGCGTTCCTCGAATCACCACCTCCTCCACTCCCATCACTGCCACCCGAGCTCTTCACGGCACCACCTCCACCGTTCAGATTCGGCATCGGTGGGCAAGACATAATGACCGGCGGGGGCGGTGGGGGCGGTGGGGGAGGAGGTGCGGCGACCGAACCTGATGGGAGAGGTGCGACACCCGATCCAGGCGGTGGCGGAGGTGGTTGTGGAAGTCGCACCGGCTGAACCGCCTGCATCTGCTGCTGTTGCACAGGAATAGGGGGCGGAGGTTTATGTGAGACTGAGGGCGGAACCCGGCTAGGTTTCGGGGGGCCGATGACCTCCTGAAAGATGTCAGCATATCAAGAACGTTTCTACCCCGGGGAGAATCTCGATTTTCTCATACGAAAGAGAAACGGACAAGGGAGACCGGTGCTCTCACCCGTTGGCATGCGCGGGAACCGGAGGAAGCTCCCTCGTGGGCGGTCGAGTGGAAGGAAGGGGAGCCGCTGGTTTACTATCAACCCTCGCTGGCGGAGGCGGGGGTCGTCGTGTGATTGCGTTGAGCGTGTCTGTGCTAATTTTCTTGCTGTTCACAAGGTGTTCTATCACTTTCTGGACATCTCGACGAACAGCGGGGTCTTCCATTTGTTGTCTTGAAATGCCTGCACGTTCGTACTGGTTCGGCTCCAAGTCGTAGAACTTGCTGTCATCGAAGCCCTAAATTCAATGGGGGAGGAGGAGTTCATTCCACGTGCCAGCGATTCAAATACTACCAAGTGGCTTTCTGATCATATGGACTTTCTCGACGGGTATCACGAGAAGAGTTAGCGCTCCCCGAGCATTCGGATCTGATAAACGAACCCTATTTGACACAGCTCCAGGGACCATCTCCAGGCCCACATGCTCAAGATGGACGAAATTGGTTGGTTGGCTGATATCAATCTTGGAAAGCTTCTTCTTCTTCTCTCTCTTGAGCCTCTTAATTTCTTTCGTTAGTACTGGAGTGTTGTTCGCATTGTTGATCGAGTTGTTGTTATTGTTGTGGCTGAAGTTGTTGTTCATATGAGAATCGGACCGAGCCCGCGGTCCGGAGGGGAAGTTGGCATTCGCTCGCATTTTCTCTGAAAGCGGAGAGGATAATGAGACTCGAAGTGACATCGGAGTCCGCGGCGGAGATGTCGATGGCACCGTCTCCGGACAAGAGCGAGAATAGATCCGGTAGACTCACCCTCGATACGAGCCCGACGAAGGTCGATCTTGTGAACGATAGCGTCTCTGAACGCGTTTGCTTCGTCCTCATTGGAAAAGTTCAAGCCAGCCATGCAGTGCTGCAAAATAGCAAAAAATTCACTCGTACAGGAAGTTCCGCGAGCGCAGATCGTAATTCGAGCGAGATCGCGATTCTGTCGGCGAATATCAGGGATCGCTTTGTTTCTCCATACTCACGTCTGCCTCGAAGACATGAAAATAGGGCATTTTCACTTCATATTCGATCTCTATGTATAACTCTTGCTGCCAAACGAATTTCCTCTCATCCATGTCGAAGAGACGGATGAAAAACCCCTTGGCCGCATTATCTTTTATGAAACAAACAACGCCAACTTTTTTCAAATCCCAGTGATCGTGTCCGCCCCGCGGGACAGAAGGAGCGCTACAATACAGCTGAGCGACGCCCGCAGCTTTGATCTGGAAACACAGATGAGAGATTTCAATGTTAGTGACTCGAAATTTTCTCCAAATTTCGGCTCGTCTGGTGATCTCTAGCCAACGAATTGCTCATGACTAGTGATATCGCGACGAGGATCCCTTGTAGGCCGCTGACTTTCCCTGAAGCCCTGCAGACGAGTATTTTCCAATAGCAGCGACCGTTGTGTCTCCAAGTCCCCGGAGCACCGTCCGCATCTAAAGTGGCAACTCATCCATTAGGACCTCGAAATGCCGCTCAAATCGCATCAGCAGACACCAACCTTGGAGGTCTTATATTAGCGAGGGGTCAGTCAAGCCTATCGTCAGTCTACGGCACCAATTCGCAAACTTAGCGGAGCGAAGCCGAAACATATCGATGTCCAAGCTGGTGCGAATGACAGGGAGGCATGGGTCTAGATCCGAGGGTGAATACCCATCGATATCCAATTAAGCGTTGCGCGCCGACTGAATATTGGGTCTGAGGAACTGAGGACTCGATCCCAGCTCCAACCCTATGATTCCATCTCCACATCTCGACGCCCATGAGGGGCAACGCGCAGCCCAGTCGAGTTGAATTCCTTATTTTTGGCAGACCAAGCCTCGAGCCTCACGCGCTCGCCCAGACATGAGCAGAATCGTGAATGCAGGGAACTTCCTGTGTGGCGACCCAGTCCCCTGGAAGCACCGATTCCATTCAGCGCTCAAATAGAGCAGGCAACATGATTGCGAATGAAGTGACAACATCCACTAATTCCGCAGGCTCTTACGATTATTGTTCTTGATAACGCCCACTCAGAACCCGCGAAAGGCATCGACGTCGGCGATGGATTTCGCCAAAAGATCTGCGGTCTGCTTTCGAAAACGATACTACTGCTCAATCGACCGCCTGACACTTCCCGAGGGGCAACGGGTGATTCATTCCGGAGGAGACTTCATTCCGGTCTCGACTTCTCCACACCACACAAGTGTACATATATCTCTCGGAACACCTCATCGGCGAAGATGTTGGATATAAGATGAAACTGACGGGCGGTGCTGTTGGTTCGAGTCGAAATGTCTGTGGATGCGACATGACTCCGTCCGCAAGCGAGGCATGGGTGTCCCGATCGAGAATATGAAGAGCAGACCGCAATTTTTCATCTCTCTGCTTCCGACCTGCAAAGAATACTGCACAGCCGCAAGAGACGGCTCCGGCGAAAATCAAACGGGGTCGTGGTCGACCAGAGGCACGACCCCAAGTCTCAGACGCACTTATTCATCGGCTTCACTACCGAAGTCCGTCATTGGACTACTCTCGATATATCTTTATGAATGTAATAATCTGTACACATATTGGTATCGCGAGGAACCGATTTCGGAATCGTCTCTGCCATTTTGCACCGACGTTGGCGAGTCAGTGAGTGAATGGTCTACAAACAGAGTGACCGGCTCGGTGACGGTGACTGCTCGGTCATGTCACGCCACGGGAGTTGCCGCGAATTCGTCCTAGCCTCTTCAACCATCCCAATGGCAAACGAGTCCGTGGCACAAGGAAGAGACGGGGTTGGAACATTGCTTCTTAGATCAAACCGTTCACCAGCTCAATCTGTCTGCTGCGATCATGGAGCTCCTCTCGCTTCCCAACTCACGAAGAGACGTCACCGCCGTCGCCAGTCACCAAGTTTCCTCAGTCACAGTTGGCGAAAGTACTTGATCTCTGCTATAAAGCCATGTGGGAGAATCTAAGGCCCAAGGATTTCGTCGCTCGGTTCTTTGGCTGGGAACTTCGTCCAGAGCTCAAGAGTCGAGAACGTTCTCCATGATTTTCTACCACGGATCCTTGCTCGAGCCTTCCGAGCTGATGACTCTGGATCACACATGACTTCCGAGAGCTTTATGCGAAATTACGGAAGCCCTTCATAGGCTCACTCGTTCTGCACTGCGTATATAGGAAAATCTCTCACCTGATAATTGTTCGAGTCGCAGACATGTCTCAGGGTTTGATTCTCCTCATCCGTGAGAAGCTTGCAGCCTCGGAAATCGACGTTGATTTGACGCACTCTTCGGTCGTGCTGCTCATGATGGCTGTTCGACGACATGTCAAGAAGCATGGCGGCAAGCTCTCCCTGACGAGGTTCGGACGGGTGTTCTACGCCGCCAAGCCGCGAATTCCTGGATCACTTTTCCCACTTGGAGCGATTACTACACTGACATCACATCATCATCACTATCGCACTGTAACCGGACTACTGCTCTTACAGCAGTGCCCCTAGACGAGAATGATGGTAGATGTGGTACTGTGGTTCCTTTGCGGCGGACTGTGATTCGAAACGAGAGATCCTTCGGGTACCGCTATTCTTGGCGCGGGAATTCGAATATGCTGATGCGATCGCCGGTATAGTTGATGTGTATACAAGTACTATGTTCACATACACCAACCTGCAATGAGAGCGCGAGCGGGAATTCGACCGCATCGGGGGACACGGAACAAACTCTTCAAACGACTCCAAACAGCTCCGGATAGAGACGAAATTCCCATTCACCCTCAGGGAAATCTTGTTTGTACGCCAACGATAAGATTTCCCGGGTTATTTTTGAGATTCTTGCTCTCGTTGAGAGCCTACTGAACCTCAAGATAAGGAGGAGCTGGTCCGAATGAGCTCAAAGAGAAAGAGGATTACAAGCGACCCCCGTAAGTGACACTTTTGGACGATGGCTGGAGGTCATTATTCCATCGAGGGGATCTCCCCACCAGATTCGAAATCGATCCTGGCCGGAAACTCTGTTCGGGCGAAAGTAGGGCTCTGTTGGGGCACAACGCAGCAGAGTCAATCACGTGTCTGAAGCCGTTCCAGCTCTGTGAAAGGCGATGGGAAGTTGGGCTACGTGGGCCACCTAAGAAAATGGGGATCGGTAGCGCTGAAGGTCTCTCCCTCGTTGACAGAAGATCTACTCGGATATCAGAAGATGGGCTAGGTCAACAGAGCTTTTCCCCCATTGTGCATCGGAGCTTGGATGACCCCCAATCTCATATAGGTTCCGTAAGGTCCAGCGCCACTCGTCAATCATGCCCGAGGTTCCTACGGAAAGACATGAGAATTGGACGAGCTTGGACGAATTGGATACAAGCAAAGACACGTCTATTTCGGTCTCAAACCAAGTATGACGTAACTCCTTGGTGTGCATCGTGCCCATCCGTATGTTGCCCTCGGGAAGATCTTCCTCTATCGGCGATTCCCGTGGAAGGCCGCTGCTGCTGAGCCGTTTCTCACATGCCGACTTCTGGATTCCCTGAGCATTTCGAACCTGAACTTTTTTTGCAATCAGCGAAGCCTGGTACGATGCGGAGGCTCAGTGAGAAGATCTGCGACCCGACCCTGACCCGCGGAGTCTTTTATTGTAAGTCTCAGCTCATCCGCAAGCTCTTTCTCTCTTACGAAGAAATGCCGATATTGAATGCGTTTTGACCTTACAAGATACTCAAGGTCCAGAAGGCGCAGCCTGACCGCACTAGAATTTCCGACATGAAGCTCCGGCGGAGCACCTACAACCAAAGGGAATCTCCGTAGTCGACAGAATCTCCGTCCCCTGGAGCTGACAACCCCAAGAGACAGCTCTCCCGACTTCTACCAATTTCGGGTCGACTCTTTCCAGCATAGAGAGGACTCTTCGACGCTCAACGTTCTTAAACTCGCTACCATGACGTTTGCTGTATACGACAACGGTCTCATCGGTTACCTCTTACACACAGCTGCATGTGCGCTTCATACTTAAAGCCAATAAAACGTTCTTGGTTTCCCCGGAATCCTGGCAGCCCCACGCACGGCGAGGGCAACGTCGAGCCCGAAGAAATATGAGACAGCCTAAGGCCTCACGGTACGGAAGCTTCGCTGGAAAGTCCTCTACGTCCTCGGTCTCACCTGCGACAGTTGGTGTCGACGCCGTATTCGACTTCGTCATTCCGAAACGTTCGAGGATCTGCTCGGTATGAGCCTCCTGACATGACTCACGATATGCCGATAAGGATTTTGGAAGCAATCTTGAGTTCCTCAAAGGACCTGCGAATCTCCGACTCATACATACTTCCAGCCGCTCGTCCGTTAATCACAAACCTATGTACTTCTCTTTCTGAACGCGGTAGGGAAGATCTCTCCTCGCAAAACCTGCTCCCCCTAGGAATGTAACGGGTCCCGGCATCTCGGTGCTCGCTTGAGACCATGCCGACTCCTTACGGGCCGGGACACCCTATCGCTACCCTACCTGACCCACCGTGGAATCTTTCAGGCTCTCTGAGATCGACTCGTCATCGAGATCGAGCCTCCCGGGAGGGAACGTTGCCGTCAAATCGGATTGAATCTCCGGCCAATCGGTGGGATTGACGATAAGTGCTGGAGGGTTATCAAATTATCCTTCGACTGACTCGTTACTTTTCGTTGAAACAATACACATATCTCTCTATCGAGGCAGCCTCCCCTTTCTCTGGAGCTAGAGTCATGCCGCTCCGCTCTACCGAACGATAAACCGAGCGCTCTCGTCTTAAGCATTCTCCCCCGAAGTACGATGACAGTCCCGTCATCGGAAATATTCGACTCGTTTTATTAGCTTTACAATAATTACGTCAAGCACCCTCGAGTGAGGCTTCAGACCGACTGAGCGACCGGCATGCTGATGAGAGCGGTCACTATCGGGGAACTGCAGTCTTTGAGAGCCACAATCACCTTCAGTGTGTCGCTAACGCAAAGTTCGCTGACGCACGTTACGCGGATGCTCACCGAGGTAGGCAGACCGGGTGGTAGGTATGGTACACATCGGTACGCCCTTTCACAACGATAAATACTTGAGTCGTACGAGTAGGCTACCAAAAGATTCCTCAGGGGCGGAAAAGTGTTTTCCGAACAGGATAACGTGATGATCAGCGCGAATTCGGGTCCAAGACCTTGAACTCTCGCAGTAATTCTAACTTCGGGGATTTTGGTTTCGTCCGCTCCATTGAATCCCCGCACTTGTGTATTCCCCGTAGTCTGCATCGTGTTCAGATAGTGCCGCGCAGCGATGAGTCTGATGCGATGAAAATCTTGTTGGAAAACGCGATGCATGATAGAAGCGCTCTCACGTTCCCGCATGGTTTGATCGACGAAAAGTTTTGTTTTCTTCGGAATGATGAATTTGTTCCCCGCGGTGATTGCCGGAGCAGATTTGCTGCTCTCTAGCGAGCCTATAGTGTCAAATGTTTGATTCCGTCGTAAAATCTTGACTGTTAAGGCACCGGATTTGGTCACGAAAACCAGGGCGTTATCTTCACGACCGAATCTACCGAACCTTACCGCGGTGACCGGAGCGCCGGTATCCACGATGTCTACAACAGCTTTTTCTTTATGGAAGTAGATTTTCGAATCCTGACAACACACTGCGACAAGCTCAAGGCCGAGGGTTTTGATCGTAACCGACTGCATGGCCACTATAGCATGGTCCAGGGAGATCGTCCACAGCTGAGCGTATTTGTTTGGCCCTTTTCCTTGCGTTGAATAGCACCGTAGACTGCGGTCCATACAGCCGACATAGACACAGCCCAACGACGGCCGAGCGCAAATCCCGACCGCCTGACTGTGCAATTCGATGCAGAGCTTAGCGGATTTCTGACCTCGTTTCAGACTGTATATGCAGCCGTCTCGACATGCGACCAAAATGCGATAGTCGACATCGAATAGACCTGTGATGTCCATCATGACTGGTATGGAGGGCACTACCATGGATGTCAGCACGGTGAAGGCGTCCGGCTCGAGAATATAAATGTCTTTGTTCTCAGTTCCGAGGACAATACACGTGAGCGCATCTTCTTCATGCATCGATTTCTTCATGGCGGACAGCGTTGTCAGGACTGTCTGGCGCCGAAGGGGCGAATCACCGTAGGTTCGGACAAACGTCTCAGCCTCGCTCATTGTCGACGTCGTCAGGAAATGTTCCGATTTCGCTGACAGCGACTCCCCGCTCGCCAGAACGTTGACGAGCAGATCTCTGAACACGTTCAGATCGGAACCCTCTTGCAGAACCATATTCCAGGCTTCGAGCTCGGCTTCGGCCACTTTCAATGCTGGCAGCGTATACTTGTAAAAGGGCCGCATGTTACGGTACACGTAGATTGAGCTTCCAGACGCCACGGCGATCGCAGGTGTTTTGGGTCCAGGCAGATTCATGTAGAATGGGGCTATGGCGAGCGGCAGGTCCACCAATGTGTGCTCGGATAGCAGACTGGTCCCCTTGTACACTCTAAGCTGCATATTTTTCCCCCATTCCGCTCCCATATCGGCTATGAGCAATTTGTTGTCTCCATCAGCGAATAGATCGGCCGAGCAGATGTTCGGAGTCACAGTGTTGAAGCCGGCGAATCGATCGTGGTATGCTGTCAGCCAACGATCAGCTTGGAGGACCGGCTCGGAAACACCTCTAGAAGCACTTTCTTCCATTGTATCGTGCTTCTCGCTTTGCCACGGAGGCTGCGATATTTCGATGGCTGACGCTGTGCACGAGTTCAAGCCCAGACTGCGCGGACCACGCAGGAGTTTGCCAGTTAGGCTGCCCAACAGCAACCGATCCGCAGGACAGCGTTGCTATGGGGACAGCATTCACCCCCGACACAGCACTTGTGGCGGGACGAATGGCTGCACACCAACTTTCGACAATCGAGGCTAGCCCATGGAGTCGGAGCACATGATGTCGACTCGGTAGATTTCCATGATTGGACCCAAGTACCCGTCTCATTCGTCTCATTGAGGGTCACTTCGAGCCCCAGTTTTCGATCGAGAGACGGGGTTTCCTCTCGAGGCTCATGCTCGGGATTCGCGGGATGGACTACCTGACCTACGAGCGTGAATCTCCAGCGATAGATAGACAGGGACTTATGTGTCTCGGAGAAATGCCTCTTGAAAAAAAAGACAGACGCTGTTCGCATGGAGCGGCGCCGGCGGTTGGATTCTCCGAGGTCGATCGAGACTGTCTTAACTTAGCATCGGAATATCATTTGCGAAATTCGTCGTAGTGAGGGGGAATTTTCGTAGGCGGGAGTCAAGGCTTCGAATCTCTGAAGTCGTTGTCTCTCTGGGCGCTCGGTCGTGACCAGTTTTGGAATTAGGGGCTAGATGGGATTGAATCTGTGGATATAAATGGTGACTCGTTTTGATTTTGCAGCCGCCGATCTCCCGAGTCCATGGCCATCCGGTACGCCTGTGCACATAATATACCTATTCGAATTACTATCATTTTCCCACGCGCTTCAATAATAATGACCTGCTGTGGGTCGCGACTCGCGACGAATGCGGCTGGCCTTGCCGCAGCATGCCGATCATCTCGCCGTCTCCGCAGTAGGAATCCCCGGCAGTATGCTCTCCTACGAGTCCTCTTCGCCCGCGAAATTGGAGCCGAACATCATCCTTCCCCAATTATTGGAAACCGCTCATATTGATGCGGAGGAACTGCGCTCGAGGTCAATTCCTTCCTCATGGGGGTCTGTGAGTGGGGACCCAGTGGAATATTCAGAGTCAGTGGATCACAGGCTCTTCCACACACTACCTCATACCGAAGAGTCATACCTTTAGGGAGCGAGAAAGGGCAGCTTCTCCCAGCGCCTGATTGCGTTAAGATCTTGTCGCGCATTCTCTTGAGGGGAATGCGGCGGAGGGGGAATTCGGATGTCGGTGTTTCGCTAGGTAGGTATTTACGCTATTCTGCGCGTCGATAACACCCTCGGAGGGACTCAATCCGTATTGTAAAGACACGTGATCTCCATCCCCGGGGAAGGTCCTCCATTCCCTCCCCGTGGTGAGCGCTAGACAACGGCTTTCCGTCACTGAGATCAAGGAATGAAACGCATAAAAAAACTAGGACCCTCTTGGTGTTCGGTTATACTAAAATCTTCCGCTTGAGATTTACTTCAATTTCGTATACGCCATCACTTTCCGGCAGAGAGTCCCGTGACCATTTCTGAAAGTCGTAATGCTTCATTCCGAACGATGGAGGGAGGAGGGAGCTCCGGTTTTCGGCCGCCTGTATTCATAAAGTTTACAAATGTACACATCGATGTCGGTATCTCTCTGCTGGGGAACATTTCGAAGCCGTCGATTCCTCTGATTGAGCCGAGCTTATTTGGGATGTTGATTTCCAGGTTGATGCTCTCCGCTGCTTAAACCCTAAGCAGTGGGGGCCATTCTCTCCGATTGGGCTCTGACGCGGCGCTCGTACTCCATTTTATTTTGACAGAAGATGGTATAAGCCTCCGCCTGCGCAGGGTCCTTGATGTTCGGATCATTCAACAAGTCCTACGGGAATAGAACACGAGATTATCTCTGTGTTGAATCGCTCGGGTTGGAGCATTCCGTTTCGGGAACCAAAGATTCCGTGTATTTTTCAGCGATGATACGTCTTTGTGATTGGTTATGGCATGAGCATTGAGTTAAGCTCATTCTTCTTATACTCCCCAGCTTCGCCCAATACAAACCTGGATCCCGACGAGAATCTGTTTGATCGTAATGGATGGTCTCCAGTCCTTTTCTTCATCCAGGAGGGAGAGGCAGACCGTTCCAGAGGGATAAACATTGGGATGGAATAGAGGAGGGTCGAATTTGCATTTCGGGGGAGTTGAAGGATAATCATCCTTGAAAGTCATGCGGAGTTTATAGAGTCCTTTCTCCCATGGGGTTCCTGGAAGTTCAGTCGGCTCCTGATTAGGCAATGTACGCTCCTGGTAGTACAGGATCAACACGATTGCCGCGATGCCTAATTTTCCTCGACTAGTTTTTGTGAAGCAATGTTCAGACGATTCCAGGGAACTTGATCGGGCTGTAAGAATGAGCTGGGGAACAGCTTCTGGCATTGAACTGCTCGGAGCTGAGGGGGCTCGAGGAATGGGGCCGCTTCGGCCTACGAGACTGACAGCACGATGCCAGCGGGATGACAAGCTGATATATGAAGAAAGATGCCGTCGAGATCACTCAGTACCGCTCCACGATCTCATTCATTGACCGGGTAGACTTACCGGTCTTCCCAGGTATAGCGCAATCCCAAACCATCAAGTTCGGTAGGCCATCGGCGCCCTTCGACGGCTTCGCAACGAAACCAAAGGGATGTTCCTTTCGCCAAGCTTTGCGTTCTTCGGTGAGACGTTGATAAGCAATACCCGCCATCGCTGATTTCGGGGTAAATAAGCAGCTTCCAGATCAGGTCCTGCACACTCCGGAGGCAACTCTATTGATGGCTGTCGAGGGTAGATGGCGGTATACAGTTTTCTCACTGACTTAGCTGGTTTACACTTCTTGCAGACACGCACACGAGACACTCACACCAGAGCGGACACAGCCCGCTGAAGCGCGGGGCTCCTTCTCTGCTCCAGGGATCATGTCATCCCGCTGACAGTCGGCGAGCTTCGGGGATCCGGGTATCGTTTCCTCCAAGCAGCAGAGCTCAGAATACTGAGATAATTGAGTCTTGAGGCATCGATTCACGGAAATTTTGTCGACGCCTCAATCCCATATTCCGCTGCTTTAGCGTCGATCGTCCGACCCGCCGCTGGCAACCCTGACCAGGGCGCCGCCGCGCCGCCCTGAAGCCGATATTCTCTGAGACGAGCATCTTACTTCTTCGGCTTGCGATGTGTGGGTCGCTGGAACGATCCCTGTCCGAATCACGACACGGGATGCGAGCGGAGAGCTCGGAGCGAAGGATTTCGATCATGAGGGAAGTTGAAGAAAAGACACCATGATGAAGCTGATTGTGACGATGATCCCTGCCTAGCCTCTCTGTCGAGACGGGCGATCGATGCGCCCGTCTCCAGGACTCCGTGGATGACTCCCGGACCAGCGTACCGCTCACGGAAGCTTCCGGACCTCCATGGCAAGCCTCATTGACTCGGAGTGAGCCCGTTGTGTCGCCCTGAGTTGCCGGCTATCGCTCTTTCTCGATCGCTGGAGATTCCTTCGAATGGCGAAAAAGTGTCCCTCATGAATCCTTTGCGAGATCTCACTCGTATGATCCTTCCGGGACGGGGCGGGGGGTTTAACGATGGTCGGTTGCCAGGGCTTCGAGTATCTTGACTCGATGAATCGAATTCATATTGATTGAAAGTTCGCAGTAAATGCCAGATTATCGTCATTTTCCGCTTGGCACGTGACGTTCGAGCAGCTGCCTCGATGTTCACACTGCAGACCACTCTTGGCAAGATGACCCCGCTCCGAGCTCTGCTATGGATCTGCATGGTGACAACTCTGGTCGTGGCTAACTCTGATGGTAAAGCGATTCCGGTGGAACCTTCGTTCCAGTCGAGAGGATTCAAACAGCGTTCAATGATTTTTCGTCCATTACAATTGCAGTTGTGAAGAAAGGCGATCCGAATTTCTGTGAGCTTTGCTGTCGCTCGAAGCGAGCGGTTTCCCGCTATCGCACCTACGTCTGCCCCGGCTGTGACTCCTGCGTGGTGGAGGATGCAAGTGACTCGGAAGAGTCGGATGAGAGTACTGAAAAAACGAGGTCGAGGAAGAGCGAGACAAACATGTCGAAGTGAGGCTCCCTTCTGCCTCTCAAATGAACTCGAAGAATGCACTCATGGCCCGGAATCATCATGCATGTAGAGATACCATATATACAATATCTTCTTCTACGATTACTGAATTCAATATACTTTCCTTGTCCGGTGAATCATCGGCTTTGAATGAGTAATTGTAATAAATTGCTGCTCAGAGGGTATAGATAGATACCTCCAGCATTGAAGACACATCCGGAGAATGAATATTTTATACTCTGAGAATATTATATTTTTTCTCGGTCCTCGTTGATCGCATCAGCGTTTCGATAATAATTAATCGAATTCACTTGGGTGGTCGTATTGAAGTTCTGTCACCCAGATTTTGCGAGTATGTACTCTCCTCTGATCAGATTGGGTGTGTTGAATTGTCGAGGAGGAAGTACCTACACGGCAAAACCTTGGGACGGTTCTGCCTGCTTTCCCCTGTGTAGGTAGTTCAGGAAATTTCGCCGCGGAAGGTGTCGCGTGACCGTTTATAGTGGGAGCGTGCAGGAGTTTCTGGTAGGATCGTCCTCTGACCCTATTAGATCGTCGACGGTGAGTAGCAAGCGGAAAACAAGCGGAAAATCTCACTTAATCGATACTCGGGGAGAATGATCTCGGATAAAGAGAGAGCGGTGGGCAAGAGTCAACTTTCCATAGTGGTGATTCGATCCCTATCTTTGTTTACTCTCCGAAAGCGACAGGCACCTTATCGAAATTTCTGCGACGTCCGTCACGATTAGATAGGTCGATCAGGGATTACCGCAAGCTCTATATCTCGTCGCCGAGGAAGACCTTGTCATCTAGTCTGAGATGTCGCTGATTGATAGATCCGCATGATCGATAAGCTCGAGAGGCTTAGGTTCAGCTTGAAACGCGCTACTAGAAGTGCAGCATTCTAGGCCTTTATCGAGTCTCTAGGACATCGAAAGCGCACTGTGGCTTCCCCGAACGTCATCAAGGAATCCGATTCGAGTGTCTGAGGCGCAAGTGAGACAAACTTCCCGTACCAGGTCTCCGGCGAGAACATGTACGATTTCGAGAGTGAACCCCCTTATGAAGAAATGGTAAGAAGACAAGGCCGCATCGGACATTCTCAGTTCAGCGCCTTCTCGGGGCTTTTCCGTCATGAAACCAATATTCTTACCAGGAGCGGATGGCGGAGCAGCTCATGACTCGTACGAAGCATCGTCCGACGGTTGGCATCATATGCGGCTCCGGCCTGTCGTCCCTGGCGGATCTTCTGGGGGACAACGATATAATTCCATATTCTGAGATTCCAAACTTCCCCTGTAGCACAGTCAAGGGCCACAGCGGACAGTTAATCTTTGGCAAACTGTCGGGACGCTCGGTGGTTTGTATGAAGGGGCGAATTCATCCTTACGAGGGACATCCGATGTGGAAGTGCGCGATGCCCGTCAGACTGATGAAACTCTGCGGCATCAAATACCTCATAGTGACAAATGCCGCCGGAGGACTGAATCCGAGCTTCAATAATGGTGATATCATGATAATCAAAGACCACATTAACTTCCCGGGCTTGTCTGGGAACCACCCTCTCCGTGGAGTGAACGATGAAAGGTGGGGCCCGCGATTCCCAGCACTGAACGGGGCTTACTGCGTAGAATTGAGAGAATTGGTTCGGAAGATTGCTCTCGAGAAGGGGGCGGGCGACTTCTTGCGCGAAGGAGTCTATTGTATGCTCGGAGGACCGAATTTCGAGACCGTCGCGGAGGTCAGAATGCTTCAGCTCTTGGGAGGCGACTGCGCCGGTGAGTCGACAACAATAATTCTGGAACATGGATGCGGGTGGCGCTCGAATGAAGCTGAATGTTCTACAGATCGGACCTGACTGATCTCTCTTCGCAGGAATGTCCACATGCCATGAAGTCATCGTAGCGAAACACTGTGGTCTCGGAGTGATCGGACTTTCGCTCATTTCGAACAAAGCTGTCTCCGATTACGCAGCTAGAGAGTACGCAAACCACGACGAAGTACTAGCCACCGCGCTGCAGCGATCCAAACTGCTCGAGAATATCGTATCGGGAGTTGTGGCAGAGCTTACTGGCTGATCATAATAATTTGAGCGCATCATGTATATCTCTTTGGCGGGGGGGGGGCAAATAAAGTCTGCATCATCGACTCGAAAGCCTCATCGCTAGTCCCGCTAAACACGAGATTTTTCGGTCGATCGAATTCGTTTTCCCTTGAAGTATCGTGCCACAGTCCGGAATGATGGAAATAATCAAGCTCGCCAAACAACTCAAGCTAGCTGATTCGTCCTCGATATCCCAGTGTGACAGGATGCGATCCACACGAATGGGGTTCATCTCATCGAACAAGGGGGGAAGGTTGAAATTCGGGCCGATTCCAAGGTGGGCGTTATAAGTTCGCGAAACGTCGCAGTTATATTCGGTAGTGAGAGAGCAAGTATGCTTGACACACCGGCGGCTGCTAGTCTGAGGGGCATCTCCACCGTCTCACGTCTCATCACATCGATCCTTGGACATAACGGAATGTCCGGTCGCACACCATCGTCGAGTTCGAGCGTCGCGGCAGTTCCGATAGATCAAATACTATTGACGTATCGGAAACTTCTTCTACTACCTACTCGGTAGTAAATTCATCTTGGTTACTGACTCGGAGCTCGCCGATGGAGACCCTTCCACCATGGGCTATAACTCGGATGCAGCATCATCTCACCAAAGTGATAAAGGTCCAGATCGTTCCGCAGATAAACACGCGAGAATCGCAATGCTGACAAAGTGTCTGCAGTCTAGAATTTCGATCAAAATTGAGCATTGAGCAGCTACCAGAAATGAATGCAATTGATACTCTGATGATTCAGAAGATGGAAGAATCCCCACTCAATCTTGACGACATTACACGAGGGACAAAGATGTTAGAGCCTCCGCGTCTCCTCGTCAGTATGCTCACTGGGTAAGGGGAGTAGAGAATTCTCAAAGGTATTCAAAGCTGATCTGGTCGAGTTCTCTTCGCTCGAGAATTCCGACATACTACCATACATACTATGAAGCGTCAAAAAGTCATTTAGAGAACGAACGCTCTCTGGGCTGCGCGGAAAACACTCTGGATCACGAAAGGAGTGTGGGCCAGACATTCAGTCCAGAGCGTCCAGGACGGAGACCTCTTCTGTATCATCTCCTAGTCTTCCAATATTTTTTGAGGGAACTTGTCGAATCAAACATGTTAAGAAGGTCGTGCATTGCCGCGGAATCATGGCAATGATCTTTTCCCCGCTTGAATCTAGCTCGCTGGATCATCCGCGAGTTCCTAATGCGACAAAATGCAATTCCCTCGAACAGTGCTCAAAGATTACTTTGAAGTCGAATTCCCACATAGGAGTCTGATACATATGTCGAATCCATCATACGCTCACGGGCTTCCTCTTCGAGACTTGAAAGACTAGCCTCCAGCTTTCGCTTGTGGTCAATCGAGGGTGGGTGATCAAGATCGTCCATCTGGACTCCCAAAAATCCGGAAAGGGAGGAAACCCGGACTTGGGAGCCTCTTCGAAGTAGTCCGCTCGGACTTCCTTGAGGAGAGCAATGAACGCATGTGGTTCATGAATATGAATGACGTCACAGCGGAACAGCGACGCATGAGGAAATCTATCACAAGGAGAGGAAAATCAAACGTGGGAGCTCTACCAGACGAGGCGAGTTCATTCAGCGCTTCACTTCGCAATGGCCGTCAAATTGTTCAGAGATACTTTCGTCAAGTACTCGAAACTGAGTGAAGAAGTTCCATTCGAATCATCCAAGTGAGTTTGAGGCTGAAGATCTGGGATTAAGGTTTTTCCGGTATTACTGCGCAACGGTGCCGACTTAGACAGGGGACGTGGCGCCTGGTGCGAACTCCGGGGATGCCGATTTCGTCGGCGAGCGTGCATATAAACCTACGCGCATATAGCAGGAAAGAGCATGTTATAGTTCGGGAGACACCGATGGATTTTCCATCGAGCAAAGCTCGGTCCTTATCAAAAGTCATCACTTATCAACCATGAGTGATGAGTTATCGCGGGGTCGCGCACGGCGGTGTGGTGGACGGTTTTAGGAGATCGCCTCTTCGAGGTCAATCTTATTCTTCGCAGAGTGGGGCTCATCGAACGACTCGTTCTATCGACACTCCGTTTCGCTGCGCAGCCGGAAAATGTTTCCATCGTGTTGGACCTCACACAGGAGGATTTCGACAGGTGAGTGAAACGCTATCCTCATCGAGACGGAATGTGGGTGGACGCACTGATGAGGACCGAGGTCTTGGACTCCGGAAGAATCCAGGCATTACGTCAATGCCGCCCGGATTGATATGATCTTCCGTCAGACCCTTTCATGCCGACGAACAATCCCCAGAGAAGTGTCACCCGAAGAGGTCGTGGAAGCAGATGCTAACATAGCCTGGCGCGTGCTGTCCCTAGCGACGCAATCCGGCTCAGCAGAGGTGACTATTCAGCTTCTCCAGAGGTTCCCACCGAGAAATAGGAGCGAGATGCAAGAGATCTATCGGAGATTGCGGGGGGCTCTCTTGGGCTGCCTTGAGTACATGTGAGTCAGATCGTTTCCTTTGTGGGTATCCCACAATATCATGAGCTCCGAGGAAGACAGAATCCACGGTGAAGCCTTTTCCAGAGAGCGTCTGAGCATTGCCGGAGTGCGACTCCGTTTTTTCGGGGATCTCGAAAAACTTCCGGAAGAGATTCAGATGCTTATCACAGACGTGGAAACGAAAACCAGCTCCAACTCTGCGTACGTGTATACGCCCCTTTCTCGTAATTTATTCCGATCAAGCGCTTCATGGTTATCCATCATAGAATATTGCTGTTCTAGGAGAACAATCAATGTCACTCTCGGTGGAGCGGCGCTCCACACTGCTGCTTCGACCATATCGGCTCTGAGCCACGCTTTGGTCAACGAGCATCTTCGTCCCGAGTATGCGGATATTTAGCGAATGAACTCTTCTGAATTCCATATTTGCGCCCGCATTCTCAATGAAGCCTCTGGATCTTCTTTCGAATACGATTGCAGAGATTTCACGGTCGAGTTCGTCAGGTCGGCTCTGACTCGATCTTCACCTCCAGCGTCTACCATATTCATGAAGTCATCGGATATTCTATCCTCTCATCGTTTGTTGTCACGATTTCTGCCTTTGCGGATCCTCCTGAATTCAACAGTATACAAGCTATTTTTCAAAGACGCCTTGCCGGATCTCGTGTTTTGGGCGTATGGTAAGGCCCTTCTACTACATCAACCCATAACCGTGAGTATTGCGGAGATTTCTTCGGAAAGACTTCGGAAACAAGTGCATCATATGCTCGAAAGAGGCTCTCTGCCAAAGACTCATGCTGGTATAGCCTTATGATATCTCCTCTCCAGCGTGAATCGATGGGCGTCCCAAGAGCATGCCCAGATGCTCAGAAAAACATCCTTTCGGAAGTCCGGCAGGAGGACTTCCATTCTTCTCCGAATCGATCCCGTCGGCAGGTAGAGTCATTGAGCCCAATCAATTATGCAAGTATCTGGGAATGATGGTTGGAATTTTGAATATCACATGACTTCGATTTCAGATGCTGAAGGAAATGAAGATGTGTCAAGCGAGCTCCCCAGCTGAGAACAGAGTCCTGCCGCGTATCCTCTAATCTCACGTTCAAGCTCGATGAGTCTCGGAGAGAAGAGTATGCTTGGATCAGATCGAATGACGATCATGTGGCATGGATGGCGACCCGCAGAACTCAGATTACTTTCTCCGCGATATCGACCTGGCAGAATGAAGATACCGACTCAGGGGAACTCCATACCTGTCATGAGTCAAGGAAGCAGACACCTGGTGCGCTTCCTTTCGACCCTAGTTTTCGAGCCAGTACACATCCCTGGATCTCTCTAGTAGATTCCGCGAAAATCAATTGTGTAGAGCCTTCATCGAGGAATGAAGCCTGGAGAATAAAAACAAATCAGTCCACCACAGAACCCCACTGTCAGTCAGTCATTGGCCTATCTCGAGGAATGTCGCTTGAGTTCACAGACATGACACCTAATCCTCAGAACAGTCTCTAGTACCCCGAACCTTCGGGGAGGAAATCCTGTTGGGAGCGATTCCTAGATACATTATTTCTGTTCATTCCGAAAGCAGCGTGAGTTCAAGCCGGGCGGCCAGCCAGAGCCGGGACTATCCTAGCATACCGATTTGGAGTCGCGTGGAAGAGGATACTGCAAGAACACTGTTCGAAAGATATCACTTTTCCAAGGAGCGATCGAGGATCGCACTCTCCAGATTGGTGGGTATCAGTGCGCGAAACTCGCTGCGCACAGGTCTTATTCGGGCTCGGATCCAGTCCCCGCGCATAGCCTGAGGATCACTACAGAGTAGCTTTATCACAGATGATCGAACCCAATCCTCCTAAAAGCTTGATGCCTGGATGTTCCTCATCATGAGAGCCGTCCGGCACCGAACCTCACTGAAACGAGGATTTGCGCGAACTTGGGTCTAGCCGGTTCTGCCTAGGCAGTCTAGCCGGTTCTGATCCAAAGTGGATCTGACTCTTCCAGGTTGGACTACGCAGCCATACTTTGGAGTCCGGCTTCTATGGAGTGGTTCACATTCCAACACCTGAGAGCAAAGGTGCTCGGGAAGAACAAGGGCAAGTACTCGGGTATCTTGTCGGCAGCAGGGATCGAACGAACGCCGCATCACGCCTCACGCACGAGCGGTGGGACTGTATTCGCGCGCGAATAAGGCGTCAGACCCCAAATCCCTCATCAAGGGCGCTTCTTGCGTGACCGCGGGGCAATACGAGCTTCCTCTCGGATCATAGCGAATATTGCAGACGTGTTTCCCTTCTTAGAGTCTGTACACCATAGGAGGGATGTATGAGGCTCGCCGAGGACACGTGTATGTTCGCCGATTGTCCGAGCCCCTTCGAAAATTCCTCCGAGAAAACGGCACAGGAAGCCCTCCAAGGGCCCGATACACGATCGGTAGCCAGTAGAGTTAGTTTAATAGAGGAAAACGATGCTGGGAATGAGGGGGGAACCCGCCTCAACCGGGCCGGGAATTCGACAAAGATCATCAGCATCATTGGATGAACCCTTTCCCATTGATTGCTTCCACTAGGCTCAATTTTTTACCCCGTATTTTTTGAGCGGGATCTCTCGTTGACCCAAGATACGTACGACTGTCCGTAATACGAGGTGAAAAACGAGCGTGCGGAGGAGGGGCAAACAACCACCATCGCTCACGAGTCTCCATACTCCCTCCTTGAGGTCGGTGGTCGCCAAGAGCCGCGTGGTTCGTCTGTAGGTTTTTAAGTCATTGCTGCGGGGTGTGGAACGAGACAGAGTTTGTTGCAGTAGTGAGGCTGGGTGCATGTACGTTGTGCGTATGCACACATGCAGTTCAGAGCAGACTCGCTGCTGTGGCTGCTGCTACTGCCGCTGGAAGTTACCGAACCGACCCAGCGGTGACCGTTAAGTGCCTTCGTGCTGAAGTGACTTCCAGTGCCAAAGCAGATATACGGCGGTAGATCTCTCTCGTTTCCTGGTCGACTACCGCCAATCTTCGCTCGAGTTATCAACGTGATCGCTGTCGTCTGCCGTTTCAGCATCGTGGTGTGCTCAGCCGCGGTTGCAACGGAAGTGGGCTGAGCTCCTGTGGGAATCACCGAATACAAATAGAATTACGCCAGAATCATGCCCGTTCTGGAGAGCGTGTCGAGTGCGACGGGCGATGAATCTCAGGACGGCATCATATTGACTGTAAGTTGTTTTTTCACCGTGGACGCTATTGATCCGAACTTCATGGCCGCTCGCTGCGTAAATATACCGGGGAAGCGCGGAATGAGGTTCAGGTTAAACTCGGGGAGTTTTCGGCGACCACCGCTTGATCTACCACCGGAACTCGAATGCGACTCTGGAAGATTGATGGTTCCGAGAGGATGCTTACGACTCAATAGAACCGGCAAGATTATTACCGTGTTTCATTTTCGTTACGGTGTCTCTTATCTCCGTTCACGGCAAAGATCAGTTTCGGAGGAGATGCCTACATCAATCGTCACGGATCGCTCAGCGGAATACGCGAATGCGACGCAAGGCTCCGCTTGGACCGAGATACATCATTCCTTGCGACGCTCGCACCGAATGTTTTCATTGGATGGCCTTACGTTTTCAGGAGAATCAAGTGTACCCGCTCCGAAAGAGTCTCTTCCCAGTAGTCCCACCGACTATCCGGTTCTTCTCCTTGACGGAGGAGCACAATATAGTCCCACTGCCAGTGAGTGTTCGAAATCAGCTCAAATGGAAACTCACCACCATAACCCCGACTCTGGTCAGGGATATCGTCCGACGATCCGGCTTCAAAATGACCAAGGGTGAGTGCTGGACAGTCTGATTCCGATTCAGATAATTCATCTCGATGGATCCTATGGCGATTGCGCAAAGTATGACCTGTGCATGAGCGGACGAGAATAGGCCGGACGAGCATGAATCATTGTGTCCGGAGAGCTCACTCAGCTGGAATCCCTCGCGTTACAGATGAGCGAAAATGGATAGCGATGTGGGGCAAGCACATGAAGAGCATATTTTATTGTGGAATGAACCTGTACCAGAAAGTCAATCACTTCCCGGGGAGCTTTCACCTCGGCCGGAAAGATAAATTGCACATGAACATCTGTCGACTGCGGAAAGATTCGCCTATATCATTGGACTTCGTTCCTCAGACATTTTTGCTCCCCATAGAATCAAAGAGTTTCCACAGAGCCTGGAAAAAGGAAGGCTCGGTTCACCGGTGGATTGCGAAACCGGTACGCTATGACATGATTTCGCTTCGATTAAGATTACGGCTGTCGCCTGAGGATAACAAATGTTTTTCCCCATAGCCTGCGTCTTCGCGAGGGACAGGCGTCTTCATCGTCTCCCGGTGGAGCCAAATCTCGCAAAAAGTGGGAGAACCCCTGGTGATTCAAAAATATATCCATAAACCTATGTTGATCAACGGAAACAAATTCGACTTGCGCTTGTACGCCTTGGTGACATGTTGGGATCCGTTGAAAGTTTACGTATACAAGCAGGGTAAGTTTTCTCGCGATCATGCCTTTTTCATGACTCTGTGTTGGATGGGAGCGAGAATGAGCATCTACATTCGTGGATAGCTAGGCATATAACAGTATTATGTCAGAGTTTCTTATTCCTCAGGGATGGTTCGATTCGCCACAATGCCGTATTCGGACTCGGCTGATAGCCTCGGGAATACCTTCATGCACTTGACGAATTACTCCCTAAACAAAATGAGTTCCGAGTATTCAGACGAGCAGAAATGGACTCTCGATGAGCTATGGTCGTATCTAGAGAAGAATCGACCCAACGCAAAAATTGCGGACGTGTGGAGTAGTCTAGAAGACGTGATTGTCAGAACGTTGATCGCTGCAGAAGATCCCATCATGCGCATGTCACACACTTATGCCCCATCTCGTTATTCATGCTTCGAGTTATTCGGCTTCGACGTTCTCCTCGATTCAGATTTGAAACCGTGGTTACTCGAAGTGAATATCTCCCCCAGCATGAAAGCGAGCTCAGAGAATGATGCTCGTATCAAAGAACCTCTAGTCAGAGATCTGCTGAACGTGATTGGACTTCGTTTGCCTTCCATGGAAAATGTACAAATCGATCCTACCGATTACGGACTCGACGAGGATGATGTATGTGATGACAGAAATTTGGAAGATCGAGAATTGATTCCTCCCTCCCGACGTCGAAGTTTAAAATCACTTCTCTCCAAAGGTGGTTTTCATGTCCACGAGCTTCAGCCGCAAGCAATTGACCGTCGCGGAGTTGAAGAAAAAGAAGTTTTTACCTGTGATCAGCTCGAGTTGCGCGATGGAGCTATCCTGGAGAAACTGCTTCCGATCGACTTGACGACGTTGACGGAATACGAAGACGAGTTGGAAAGGGTCTCGGAGAGTAATTTCATACAAGTGATCCCGTCTCGCGAATATGAACACTTGGTGCCCGATAGGTTTGTGGAATCTTCCGGCTCGGGGGTCAACAATAACGAGCGAGTTTCATGTTACCCTTCATATGGATCCTCACAGTCCGAAGTGCCGGTCACGAGCTCCACATAGAAAAATCCAATTTTCCAGATACATGAATAAGCTGCTCAATGCTTGGGAAGCCCGCTACGGAGAGAATCGTTCGAAAGGGAGAGCGCTCCTGCAAGACTTGTGTCGCAACCGAGCCCATCTTCTACCCTCTGACGCCGAGGTAAGTCAACTATCTAGTCGAAAAGAGCGAATGGCCCTCCCGAAGAACTTTTGCAAGAAGGCAGTAGCTCCGGGAGGGACTGGATCCGTCGGATCAGGACTTCGCGGTAGTTGGGCTCAAATTGATGGTTCTTGTTCAACTTCTCAGGGAAGAAGGGTGGCAGCGATGGTCGAAAAGAAGCGGTGAGTAGCTTTGCTCGCTTTGAACACTGTTGCTTCGAGCAGGCCGAATCCCGAATCTAGCTATAGCTGCCCGAGTTCGTAGTGTGCAACCCTCTTGACAATTTGAATCTTCTCTCCCAGCGATGTCACCCTAGAATCCTTGAGCCCTGAACGAGAAGTGACAGCTCTCTAGCTCTTCACGCTGGAGGCCTCTCCATCAGTTTGCCATGGACGGGGAATCCATGACGACTCCTGGATTGAAGTAATCGCTTTTTCCTTTCCAGGCAGACACAATGGAAGAATAATCCCACGAGGCTGACATCGGCGCGCAAACTCCGAACCAACATAAAGACGATAATAAATCAGAGACGTCAAGCGCGGGTAGTCTCTCGCTCGATCAGCAGCGACTCTTTCGTCAGCCAAGACTCATCTGTCGACGGAATTGCGGCTCAGCAACTGTGCGATGATGAGAAGTCTCTCTTGTGAAGTTCTGTACATACTGTACGCGATTCAAGCGTGTAAAATCTGATGATCTGTTAAAGCCTCATTTTTGAGGGTCTCGGATTTCCCTGCTCTCGGAATATTGTGTTTTGAATAGCGTAGTTTTTTCCAATTCCCCATCAAACGGACGCACAGGGGTTTTCCTAGACAACCGCAGTTTTATACGAATCCCGCGAGTCAATTCCTTTCCGCGGCGAGCATATCGAAGTTGCGTTGGATCAATGGTTCTCTCAACGCTACAGCTCACGATATCAAAGAAACCGTGGCGCCAGAGACTGGAAAAAGGAGGGGGGAGTATTACCCATTACGAATGTTCACGAGTCGTTTTGCCACGTGAAACGCTCAAATCACGTCTACTTGTTAGGCACGCATTGCTAGGTATGTACATAGGGGTGGCATAATTGGTGCAGAACTGCGAGAGCTGTTTGTGAATAAATGCCTCTCACGCTCGAAATGCTGATATCTCTCTTCATTCACTCCGGAGCGATGCATACATCTGTTATGCCTCGCCGCAATCCGTTTAGCGGAACACAACATCTAGTGCGGAAGAATGAGGAGCTCTCGTCGTGTCGGCAAACGAAGATCATATGGTTTTCATTTCAGCTCACACTTCCCCATCCCGGTTCTGATCGGAAAGGCCTGGGGCTCAGTCAGAGTTCGTCGCGTTGAGATGTGATATCGCTCCCAGGTCATCTTGAATGACCAGAACCGCTTCCCTGTACGTCACGGGTAAACGTACTCTCCAAGCGGTGGTGTATGTACGTCTTATGTGCATGCCCGGTGATCGTATGATGAATAGTGCATCCGTCCACTGTAAGGGGAACAGACACGGGAAAGTCGAAGAAGAATCCGGAACCAATTGTTTGTAATGCGATGTTTCACTCCGAGAGCCGGCGCCGGAGAGCGAGCTCGAATGGCTGATACGCAGAAATGATGTCTCTGACGGAACGCTCTTGAAGCCTCGACACGCGTGGAAGCGGGCCGTCTTAGAATCTCCATCAGTGGAGACTGAGCGAGCCGTTTGCGCTGAAACTTGCGGTGGGGTTAGGATACATGCTGTCCCTCACCATGGGGAAGAGCCATCATGTTCGGTGTCGATTTTCGTCACGAACACTGGTCGATTTCACTGGAGGGGTAATTTGACACCAAGTTCCCTCACGAAGATGCTGACAGCTTGGGACTGTGACGTGATTCTCATAAGCTATGACGGAACGACGAAATTGCTCGTTTTCGAGAAATTGAAAGATATATGCATGTCTTCCGAACAGAAATCAATTTGTGACATCAAAACCGAGCCTGCTCTTCCTGGGTGAGACATTAGCTGTGATAACTCGAGGGCTCGGGAAAAAAGCTCTCATCGCCACCGAGCCCATCTATCTGACAAGTAAACATTCTCTTCCTTCAATCCGGGTTTAGGACGATGGGTATGTTTTTCGAAAGTCCCAAGCTTAACTGAGAATAGTATGAAGTATTAGCGTCAGTCAGCTTATGGTTCGCGGAAAACCGAATTTTGAACTTTTCCATGGAGAGGAGTCGTCGAAGTTGGGGATGTCGTGAGTCCAATTATTCCTGCTGATGATCTATGACGAGCAGAAACGTCTATAAAATCAGGAGAAAAGGGAAGTATAGCTTTCTCACGGTCCGAATCCTGACCCGAAGGAGTTTCATCAGCAGTACGCCGAGAGGCGGGCTCTCTTATCATGCCGTTCCAAGCTCGAGGCCAACATACGGGAAGGTTTGAAAATTCCCAACTTCGACGACTCCTCCCCCATGGAAAAGTTCGAAATTCGATTTTTCGCGAACCATCAGCTGACTGACGCTAATACTTCATACTATCCTCAGTTAGGCTTGGGACTCTCGAAAAACATACCGATCTCCGTAAACGCGGATTGAAGAAAGAGAATTTTCACTTGTGACGCTTCCTCCCATGAGAGGTTCTTTTTAGAACTCACGTCGCAGAGTCACGGAAGATGACCTCACAGACTGTCGGGCTCTAATGAGGCATAAGATTCCGTCGTTCTCTGGAATGTGCTCCTATCGGGGTCAGCCACACTGAATTCGATACCGTATAATTAAGAATTCGTACCCAGGCGCTGACGAAGAAAAGCCTCGTTCTCTCTGTTATCCGTCGATTCGGTTGATCTGCGATTCTCCACAATAAAACCTCGATGACCTCGGGAAAAAAATACCTATCTTCTTCCGATAATATCTCCTTCGGGACTCTTTGGGAACATCGGATGGGGTGCATTTTTTCAACGCGGAATCGAAGGAAGACGAAAGCAGGAGGAAGGACACCTCAATTCGATCCCGACGACTCTGCAGATATCAACGTGGACCGACTCGTTGGAGATCTATAAACCAACTATTGCACTGAGAGTGAGCAATGATTCACTTAAGACCATCATCTGCATTATCGTCACTCGAGCACGGGACGATGACGAATTCAATGAGGGTACCATCCCCAGTCTCTGGCACTTGAGATTGAAGAACGTGGGACTGAAATGTGCGGAACATGCGAGAAGCCCGGAATCCCTCTAAGGCCTGAGGTGGACAAGAAGCAGCGATCATGCCTGTTGCTGGAATATACGGAAACCGCTCGTCAATTTTCGTGCTGAAGAGTTGATTCGTGCGAGGGAGCGGAGAGACCCCCCGCTTCGGCGGTCCTGCGAGGATCACCCTGGATCCCACATCCCGAGTGCGAGATGAAAATTGAAAAATACGGGACCTTTTCTTTCAGTGTCTACGTCCCTCGGGGAATAGTCAGCAGCACCCTGACTCCTTCTCCCTGCGTCGAGTCGTTGACGAATATGTAGTCCCTGCTCCACTTATATTGCAATTTGCGAAGCTGAAGCCGCGACGCTGCTCTGAAGAGGCGTCGGGACATAAGACAATGAGAAGCTCCCCTGCTGATACGGCTGGAGCTTTTCTAAAATTCATAATGGTGGCTATCGCGCGTACTCATGCAGCCCGTCGGAGCAAAGTGGCTAGTGGCAGCTAGCAAAGATGAGATAATTCGTGCAAAGCCTCTCAAGCTGGGACAAAAACCTAATAAGAAGTTCCTAAGCGAGTGTGTGGGCCCTCTTGGAAGGAATAATTCTTTCCGGAGGAAAAGTAATTTAAAAAAAAATACTTCCCTCTTCCGGAAGCCCTGCTGCACCTGAGCAGCCAAGCGGTCCGTCAATGTTCTTATGGTTCGCTCGGCTAAACCATTACACTGCGGATGGCCCGCCGACGTTCGAATTTGCGAAGTTCCAACGCTCTGAAGATAATCAAGGAGTACGGATCCCCGAATGCAGGTCGCGCTGTCCGTGACGATCGTCCCAATCTGCCCGACAGTGTTAATCATTGTTTGGAGAGATTGCACCACGAAGCGAGCTGAGACCCGACCCGCGGCGAACAATAATTTGACCACTTTACCTTCCCGGATCTGCACGAGGACTGCTCCAAGGCCAGTACCGCTCGCGTCCGTTTGAAGCCGGGTCTCTAAATCGTTACGGAAATGAGAGAGGATCGGTTCCCTCGTGATTCGTGATACGGTCTTCGATCTCAACGAACGCCCTGTGTTGAACGTCCCCCAAACTCTTTGTTCAAAACATCGTAGAGCGGGGACGGGAGGCTCGCGAAGTTGCTACAGTGGCGACGTCCTCCGGATCCGGTGCGATTCCCGCCGGTGTGATCCGGTGTCCGAGATAGGTCACTTCGGTGGTAGCGAACACGCATTTCCACGCTTTCAACTTGAGCCTGGCCACCTCAATGGCGGTGAGGAATTCTCGGAGGTCGGAGATATGGGTATCGAAGCCTTTTTAGACTAGATTATCACGTCATCTCATGTAAGTATACCGGTGTCATCTTGTATTTGAGGGGACCGATTACCCTGTCCATCAACCATTGGAAGGTAGCTGGTCTATCCGCGGCGGGGGATAGACATCTCTTTTGGTCACAGTTTTCTGTACTCGATACAGAATCTTATCGTCCCATCTTTCCTTTTTACCAGAACAGCAGGCAAAGCTCAGGGACTTGACGAAGTTTCTATGATATCATTCTCCAACATCTTCTTGACTTCCTTCGAAATCATTTGTCGTTGTATCAGAGCTACCCTACGAGGGGGATTATCATCGTATCGGTCATCTGCTTGACGCTGCCGCACTGACAGATACTCCGGGCTGTGCCCGAGAGAGAGAAAGAACGCTCACCAGCGTAAGGATTCATTTCTCGTGATATCCTCACCGAAACTCGGAACGACGCCGCGTGCACCTCGGTAGAGAATATCGACTCGGATCCCATATTCCTATCCAGCCGCTCCCGAAAGCTAGATTCTTCCACGTACGCAGCCACGGGCAAGACTCATCGATCCCTCAGATCAATTTTCCAATCGGAATCTCTGCGTTCTCATGACTGTAGAGCTGTCTCGGAGTTTTCAGTTTCGGCTGCCTCGCGTGAGGCTTCAATCTTGGGATCACTAGGTTCTGTGGGGTTGCGAAGTCGTGAAATGGGGCGCGGAGAGAAGTTAGCTCCCCGTCGAATTGACGGAGGCAGTCTCAGACGCTGGTTCAAGCCCTCGATGCACCCGTTCCTGACGAGTGACCTCTGAAGCTTCGTTCGTGATTACCGATGACAGTTGCTCTCGACGCAAGGATCCGAGGCGTACAGAGAGCTGTCTCCGTTAGATACAACAATGCAGCCCTTCGAATCCTGTGCGGGACGAGCGTCATACACCTGTAATCGGGGGCTCCGAGGCGGCTAAAGCATTAAGGTAATTCAGAAACAACTCATCTGAACGTTTCATTTGGCGGGAAAGCTCTCGAGAGCTACATTTGCATCCAGAGACCAGTCCCGAAACTGCCCTCCGGTTCTAAAATGAATGTGGAAAGTTTCAATAGGCCATCATCATTGAGGAGATGCATCGAGGACTGTAGTAAAAAGCGAGATGAGAGAAGCGTGTCCTCAATCGTCGGGTCTGCAAACCATTCCACCGATGAAGTTCTTCGTGTCTTCCGTCGGACACGCTGTCGAGCCCGTTCACACCCATTCCGAGCCCCGAATCAATGATTGTCTTCATTCTTATGGAAAATGAGGTTACTCGACTAGAAAAAGTACGCTCTACTCATGCTATGATTCGACATTCTCTGACCGCCAGCCCTCAGGGCCGCTAAGGAAGACTCGAAATTCAGGACAGGGTACCTCCTAGAGGGATAAACTTGCCAGAGCAGGTAGAGTGAGCGTCTGTCATGCGCTCCGTGGGCTGCTGATTTTTTTCAATGTGATCTGGCTCGTCGGGATTTCCTATACGATCCAGCTTCGGTCTATCGGATCAACCTTCCCCCGATTCTACAGGGCAATTTGGGTTTCGGTACCAGGATCGGGTATCAACGTATTAGGGGTATTAGGACGGTGAAATCTGATGGATGTGCAGGAGCCGCATAATCGCGCACGCGAAGGTACCTCATGTCAACAGATAGATTTGGAGTCAGAACATGACTTGCGTCGCTCCGTTACAAAGGAAGACCGCCACTCTGTGCGATGAATGCTCGGAGATTCTGTGTCAGGGCAGTAGTCCGGAACCAGGGGGCAGGTGGACACGGCAGACCCTGAGTTTCTCCGACCGGGATTTGAGAGACCCGGAGACGCGCTACAGTACTTTCGATAGGGAGCTGTTGGCCGTGTATGTATCCCGCATTCCGTTATATCCTGCACAACGTATTTAGGAGACCCATCATTATCTTCACTGACCATGAACCTCTCAACTTCAGTATCGCGAGGCCGGTTTCCCCCTCATCTACGAGACAGCAGCGTCATAGACCTCATCATAACCTTGCTTTCACAGCCGAATGCAATGACATCGGACTTCATCCAGCACATTTCTGGATATGGGAACGTGGTCGCCGACGCTCTCTCGCGACCCTGCGAAGCAAATACTCTCCTTGGGGAGAGAATATGCAGGTCAAAGGGATGGTGGAACGTCCTCACCGCTAGTTGAATGGGGGGGGGCGTCGAAAGCGCGGATCGAGACGCCCGCATGGATCCGGGGACTTCCTTTGGTGCTGCTGGGTTTGCGCACCGCTTGGAGACTTTGGATGCCCCACGGCTGAAGTGGTATACGGTTTCCCTCCGGTTCCCGGCTGAGTTCGTGGAGCCTACAGCTCCAGAGATACCGACCGAGCGGCTGGAACAGCTATGAAGCCTCCTGGCTGCGTTTATGCCAACGCCCCCACGCGGGAGGCTCAATGCTGCAGCCGATTCCAGCGTCATGGGACCCGAATTTTGGCGAGCCGCTCATCATGTCTTCTCGCTTGCTGACTCCTTGAAACCCTCTGTCTTACAGCAATATGAAGGACCATATCTCGTCCTCGAGACTGGACAAGAGACCTTCAGGATCTCACGAAATGGACTAGAGTATCGAGTCTCGGTCGGTCGATCGAAGCGAACCCACGTAAATGACAGGCTGGGAGCGTCTCCGGAGCTGGATTCGGGCAACGAGACGCCCGAGGCGGGAATCGTGAACCCTCTCAGACGTTCCAGCCGCAGAGTTCGCCGGCCTAGGCATCTCGGAATTTTCGTACCTCGAGAAACGTGCTGGCGAGTTTCGGGGGAGGTTCGTATCGCGGTTCGCGACCGCACCCAAATCTTGCAATCACCGAGGAACAGCGGAGGGTGAATTCCTTTGGAATTTCGCCAATAGCTCGAGACAACGTGTCCGTGTCCATTTGAGTAGCTCACGCTACAACAGACTGTCTTCCCCCTGGACCTGAGTCGACTGCCCTCCCCCTGAAGACAAAATTCTGGACTCGCCTCTGCTACTTGCGAATCAGGATCTTCTTGTGAGAATGGCGGAAGGTGCTCCGGGAGTCTAGCACTCGTGAATTACGATTCACAGGGTTCCCCCCGCTGGTTTCGAGTTACCGAATTTCGCTGCCGCCAGGGTTTTGATATCTGACTCGAAATAGGCGGACTTCTACGGAGCACCGTGCGAGTTCTCCACGAGTCAGCTGGATTGCTGCCCCAGGAATTAATTAGATCGATATCATTTCCGTGATCAATTTTTTTTATTCATCGAGCAAGCAAGTACGAATTCGGGACGGAGCTGGCCTTTTCATTCTCTCAGGCCATCCGCTATCCGGACCCAGTGGAGGAGAAGTACAGCGCGGTGATTATAGAATGCGCTTGATGAGCCCAGGATGGGGATGAGCGCCCTTAATTTATATCCGTGGAAAATGACTGTCCGATTGAGGCTCAGAATTGAGGCTTGATAAGCGGGTAGGGGAAGGGAAGCTCCCCCGGATCATGGATGCCGCAGACTTCCCCGAGCCGTGTGCAAATATGCGCTCCACAGAGAGCTTCAACTCTCTCTCCCCATCGATTAGCTGGAATGGATTGAGAACTTATGTCCCCGGATTCAGGGCAGGTCTCAGGATTGTCGACTTCTAGATCGTGCGAAGACAGCTCATACATCCGTATCGTGAGGCGTGATGTCATAATAAATCGGAGCGCTACTATTCGCTCAACGGGATGGCGAAGCTCCGAGAGCGGAGAGTGTATGTATGGAGCATGATTAGACGCTATAGGACCTCGAGCCTGAGAGCCTCGCTTTTGCCCCCTGTGATTACGCGTCCGTAATCGAAGTTTTATTCATGGGATGGAGCATGGAAAAATCAATCAATAACCCAGGGCGAGCAAGCGACCTCGGTCCCACTCTCGGAAGTATTTCGGGGGCCTGCGGTTTGAGATCCTCGCCGGCTTTTCCCACGGCTCCATATGGCAATCACCATCCATAGGTGAGTCAAAAAATTCAGGAGTGGTAACGGCGGTTCTTGGGAAGTCATACCGCACTTGCATTGTGTCCTCGGGCCAACTCCGCACCGCCCGTGACAGGATATTCGACTCCCGAGAAAATCTTCATTTGAGAGAATACTTTTTGAATTCTCTCAACGGTGAGCGAGTGCATAGAGAGCGACAATCGTTCTTCTTCCTCTAAAAGGGCCCGTCGGTGTACAGCCATCTTCCGCCGGTCGCCTGTCCATCCGCTGTCCGCGAAGGACCGGATCGTCCTACCTTGCACTCACACACTGATAGAGCTTGTCATGGGAGAATAACAGCGGGAGATGCCCGTCTCCTCCGCCTCACCTTCGCTTCGGGCTGCCGCATCTGGTTTGAGGGAATGCCCGTCCACCAGGAGATACACATGTGTACATCGCGTCATCGAGATGCCCGCGTCGATTGAGTCTGTGTCTGTACGCTTGTCTGTCCCCGAATTTCTACAGTACTTTCTAGCCTTTGCTTGCCCCGTCTGAGGATCTCGCTCTCCTTCCCCGACGAATTCATCGCGACTGCGGGTTTCGCTTCATTTTCGGGGGAAGGAGTCATAGAGATCAACAACTGACCTTTACTCTTTCCTTCTGTCACAATCTTCTCTCTCTCCTGTGTTCATATTTTCTTCCAGCACTGAGATGAGCTGCTCCTCCTCTCCCGGGATGATTGAATGTATGACCATGGATTGAGCGCTCCAATAAGTTCCAATTAACTTTCGCTGACCCACATGAGGCTCAACTTCACTGCGGCTTGTCGTCTTCCCCCGGGAGGGTGCGCCCATTCGGATCTCTCTCTTTCTGAATGTCTATGGATTTCCCTCTTCGTCTAGCGCTGGCGGATGCTTAGCTGTCTGAAGCTGACTGTATGCCTGACATTGCTCGTCACTCGTGGTTGACAGCAGAGGACAAATTTTGATCCATCACATTTGAGAGCGCTCGCTCGCTCGTTCGCTGATTTGAAGAGTCGAGAGAAGAAGGCAGTTGTCGATCGCGATTGTGTGGAGAACATCTCGAACAACGAACTCTACTTGAACAAAAAACACACATTCTGATCGTCGCATGTGCGTTAGAAACGCTGCCGATCAACGATTTTCATCGTTTTTTGATGTCGGACAGTCGCAGAGCTCAACTCGAACCCCCGCCACGCAGCGGTCTCCTGAGAATACACCCATATATTGATTCTTCCGGAGACACGATAGTGATATTACCGAGAAGGATCCCAAGAATACCACGAGACGCATATCCTCGGTGTGGGCTGGGGTGTCGTGGACCGATGAGGGGGGCAGGCAGCGCCTGGATACGGAGAGATTCTCGAGAAAAAATAGTGCCGTGGACTCCATCTTGAGATTTATTTCCATGCGTTCAGATGGAATTTTCCATCGACTACACACGACGGAGAGAGCTCCGGCGAGATCTCCCGGAAGTCTTTTCCTCACAGAGTGAAAGTGTCTCGTAGCCCCACTTCTCATGGAGGGAGTAGCATTCTATGTTTCTAAGTCGCCCAAGTGGACTTGAGTGGTTGCTTCTCATCTGAATGTTAGTCTCGATGATAGAACCGTGCGAAGATGATCAGATCTGACTCGACTTCGCACGCTGGGATGAGGACCCTGCACTTGGATTCAGTCGACGATTTCATCGGTAGAGTCGAGGCGATTGCCCAGACGAGCTTCCCATCTGATCGTCCGAGCCCATCGTAGTGACCCAAGAGGATGACGACCGCTCTGGGCGCGATTCTTCGGATGCACCCGAGGATGCGGTCGGGCCTGCTCAGTGATTTCACGACTGATGAGTTTTCAGCATGCACCGAAATAATGGAACGCTGAGGGGAGTCGCATGATTTTCGAGAGGTTGGATAGAGGAGGATTAGGAGGCATGTATGTTCAGGGAAGGAGTCCACTTTCCCGATTCGAAATTAATTCATTTAGTTCATGCACTTATCTTAAGGCAGCGACTGAGTTCACTCTGAACAAAACCAAGAATCTCTACTATATTGACTATAGATTTAATCGACGCTCACGGAGCTACGTATCTCCTGCGTTCTCACGAAATTCGAACTATTGCGCGTTTTATCACAATTGCGTAACCGGAACGAGACTCTGTGATCCGAGGTCCGCATCGACAATCATTCCAGACGACCCTTGTAGTTGAGCGGCTCCTCCCTTCTATATCTTCTGAATCTCTTTCCCAATGTCACTATTGTAATTTTCTCTAGGATATTTCCCTCCGCGGAGGGAAAGGTTTGTCACCTCATGGGAGCATTATCTCGCGGTAAGGGACGCTGTGACTCCCCGAACGCCTTTTGGATTCATTATTTACACTGACTGCCGGCCAAGTCTGCCTGCTAGCTTGCTTGCCTGTCGATGTACCGACCGACAAGGCTAGCAGAGATAGCCCCGACTTTCCTCGAAATTTTCTGCTTAGCCAGCGTGGTGCGACGGCGCAGCATAGTTGAGTTCGAGGCCATGTGCCCTAGAGATGTCCAACGTCGAGAGTGTAGTACAGTGTCTCAAGGTCAGAGCGTCTCGCGACCGGCCAGAAAGGGATGCTCAGCTGAAATGACACGAAATGAACCATGTGAGATAAGAGACACTCTGGATCCTCTCGAGCGTCTCGTCGTAGAAATCGCGGCTCGTCGCTCCGTGGATGATGGTCCTACTAATCGGACGGTTGGTGCAATGCATCGATGCGGCGATGGGACCAGTACATGCAGCAGGACCCCGGCGCTCCGTCACCGTAGAGACCAGCGACTAGAAATCAGAGGTTCTCAAATCGAGCACTCACCGCTTTGCATGATCTTTCGTCGTCGTCTGAGGAGCCAATGACGACATAGGTACACTTTTTTCCGAATTTCGTCAATACCCTCTCAAAGCAGCTCTCTTTGCTGATTTTGTGAGCGGAATATACGTTCTCGATAGGAAAAAGTTCGCCAAGTCCGAAGATGAGAACCTTCGAAAGTGTGACAACCAATTGATTCGATGAGACTAGTACGTTGATACACTTGGACCTGGAACGTTTGAATCAGAATCCAATGAGACGTTACGATCATCTCTCAAATAGTTACATTTCGGAGCTTTTTTGAAGATGAGAATTTCACGATATATCGAGATATGCTTGCCTCCGATTAATGAGATCTATGCACATCTGTGCGTGGGTTAGCCACTTGTCGGTAGCATCTTCAAGTTTCTGTCGGAGTTTTAGCCATTCTTCTACGCCGCCTTCGGATCCGTTCAATAGCTCCCCGACATTGCCAGCATACTGCTTGTACACTTCTCGGATTCTTTGATATCGATTGGCCAATTTCCGCATCCATTCGATCCCAGCCGGACGAGTTCCTGCGTATTACAGAGAGCCGTTCAGGTTTCGCGGACGTTCGATCGTCCGACTTGAGCAGAGGCACAAATGATGAGCCGCACTCACCGTTGAGGCAGAGACCCCCAACGAGAGGGATCAAGGAATTATTCGGATCTTGTTGCTGTAGCGCAAGCTGCTCGTCGCTAGAGACATCATCGACGTTCACTTGATCACATTCTTCCAGCTCCCGATAGTGAAGATGAGCATCGGCAACGAAATACATCAAATGCTGCAGTTTGGTTGCGTACTGCTTGGTCAGGCCCACATCCTATGGGAGAGACAGAGGAAAAGGATTTAGAATCTAAGTCATAGGCGGAGCCTCCGATTCACCTCTGAACTCTCTGTAATCTTTGCCCTCTCATTTCCCGCGGAATATTGCGCGGGTCCATTGCGGCTCCCCAGTCCCAGCATAGCGGTCCAGTCGAGAGAAGGAAGAACCCCCGAAAAAATATTGTTTGACGCGGCCTCTGCAAGACTCTCGGCTAACTGACGAGCATCATCGTTGGAGCGAAGTGTTCGCCGACGATAAGACCCTTCGTTCGCTTTCAGCTTGGCCGGAGCTCGTCGGAGGCTTGCTCATACCCCATTGGTGAAATGTGATGCTCGATGGGTGAAACTATACACCTCGACGGAGGCGGAGCGAAAAGACCCTCAAATCCTCCCATCCGTGCCAGCCGTCCTTTTCTGCAGCGTCCTCCCCTGCACAGATTGAGAGCGCGCACGCACCCACCAACCGAGGGATGATCGCTGCAAACCACGAATAGCTTTTTTTTTTCGCTCTGGCGTTCGAGTCTTTTTCTGCCTCTCAGCATGGTTCGCTGTTCATCTGAAGTGTCCTCCGCCTCGAACTCCTCTCACGACGAAAAATTCCGAGAGATTTTTCGCTAGTGATTTCCCCATAGAATAGTGATACGAAGTAATATCGTAGGCGAGCTTTTGTGGATGGGGCGAGGTGAAACAATTTATACCCCTCCAGGATGGAGGAAGATCGCGCTTCCGGATGATGGCTGAGCTAATCGCGGGAACTCCAATGAGGGGAACTTGAATTAGTGTCAGCAGTATTCCATACTCTAGCGGACAGGATCATCAGGATTCCGAGTCTACCAGAGCTCTCGGAACATGCAGGCTGAGCTCCGGAGCAGCTCGAGAACTGACCTTTCTATCATTGGGAGTGAATTTTCCATTTAAGAGAGCGTTCAGCATGACGACCGCCTCATCGAGATCCCAGATGAAGACCCGGTCCATCGGTTGTTCCGGTTCAGGGCTGAGACTTATCGAGTGTGTTGGCAAATTGTTCTTTCTGCTTCGCTTACTCGAACGGTTTCGTTTGAACATGAGAGGCGAAGGGGGGCTGCTCTCACCCGACATACCGTAAGTCAAGTCTGCATGGGAGAATACAATTTGAGGAATCCTGGAGTAATTTCATCGAGTTTCCTGCTATTGTATCATACGAATAATGCTCACCCGTCGGAGTGATTGCTGCAGGATAGGCGGGTGTTGCGGTGGAAGGGGTGCCCTGAGTGAGTTGACTGAGAGCGGAGGCATACCCGCTGCCCGGATAGCTTTGACTCGCTGCGGATCCATAGTAATAATTACCATATCCGTACGGACTGTAGTCGAGAGGTCCAGGCTGCGGAAAACCCTGACTAGGACTCGTCGCTGGAAACGACGTGTAAGATGAGTAAACTGCAGCTGATTGCGACGGAGCAGTCTGTGGACTCGTCGATGTCGAGCCCTGCGGGGAGCTGAACGCGGTCGGGTAATGGCTCAAGTACGATGATGTTGTCGGATGTTTAGTTCCTGCGAAATCAATCCGAAATTCAAGAGTTCGATCGCACACAGGATAACATTCGTAAGCTGATCATAGTGCAAGGCGGTCAGCTTGCTCATGTAGCATATTCTGTGGAAGTTGCACTCGAGACATACATATGATCGAGACGTACCGTAGGGAGCTCCGAGCGAAATATTCGTTGAGTATCCCGAATGGACAGCGTTCCCGTAGAAGCCATTGCCATGAGTCGGAGGATATCCGCTGCTAGCCGAATTCGAGCTATATGTTGAACCTTGCATACTGCGAAGAATTGGAACTCACATCAATCTCCGCGACCGGGTTGACTATCCGAGGGATTCCTCGCTCTTGGAAGATCGTGCAAACTATTTGGCGCTTGCCCTATGGAATTGCGGACTTGTGAATCACCTCGTATATGCTGTATAGGAGGTCGAGTCCTGGAAAGAGGGGAGCGATTTCTCCGAACTCGTTGACGGACTCGACGTTGTTTTCTGAACGCTGTCCGGAAAGTCTGAATACGTCCACAAAGAACTTTTTATGTCTGTCGCGTTGAGCAGTGGATAATTGAGATCCAGAGGAAGACTGAAAGCCGTTTGTTGATTGAAGTCCCCGACACCTGGTGACGAGTTGACCTCTATTTTCACCAAGGGCTCTTCACAATCTGCCACGGCTGGGTTTGCAGGACTGCTGAAATCGTAAGTCATACTTTGTTTGAAGAACTCTGCCGATTTTTGAGTCGCTTCCACCCGCTCAGATCGCTGGGAATGGCGAGCAGCTCCGCAAGCGTAATCCTTATCTAGCGATCGAGGAATGGAGCATACACGGAGAGTAATTAGCCGTCCCATTCCGGATCATGTACCAAACGGAAACAAGTCCCAGCTCAATTGCAAAACCCCAGTAACCCCCACTCCCCCTTCCGATCGTCCGCCTCTCGATCCCCCTCGAGAATCTTTGGCAAGGAGCGAGAAGCTTCCGTCATTGTTTCTCGCTCCTGATTCACGTAGATTCGAGACAATCAGTCAATATACGACGCTTGCATGAACGATTTCCGCATGGCAAATCGGGCAATGCCTGAGAAAAGCATAGCGAACAAGACTCAGCAAACTCATATTCCTTCTCGGATGCGTTACGAGTCGCCATTCCGAGGACTGGCTGAGCTCCACAGGAATGATAGCGGGTTCAAGCGCATGGTCGGATAGAATTAGTCAACACAAAAAGCGGGATCCGGTAAAGGGACTGGGGCATCAGGAGCAAATAAGCAGACTATTAGCGGGAGGAGTGAGATACCTTTGAGCAGCGGCACCACTGCTGTGGCCGTCCTGACCGGCTGCAAGACCGTTCTCCACGACATCGTGAGACGCTAGATGCGCTGATTTCGCCTACGAAAAATACAAGGAGCCTTCGTACATTCACCAGAGCAATTCAACGCGCAAGGGAAGCGGCGTTTCTAGCCCTGAATACCGGCAAATCGCATCTTCTGAGGAGCGGGCATGCTTCTGTATGGAATCAGGCACGTGTCCCCTGTGTGCTCAATACACTTCAATGGTACCTAATGTCGCTGGGAATGAGCAAGACAAAGAATCCCGGCTCAGAATCCCGTCTCGTCTATGAGTGGGATGGTCTCAAACAGCCTAGGAAATACGTCACAATCGTTCCGCAAGTAGTCGTGTTTTAAGGGGAAACTCAGTCGTGATGTATCGCGAGCATGTATCGTCACTGCCATCTCCGCCAACGTCTCCGAAAGAGTGCGTCGACGATATGAAACCGAGGAGGAGGCCTCAAAGGAAAAACAAAAGTAGATTCACCCTGGTTTTCCTCAACACTACTACAAGTGAGCGCGTTCCACTGTTGTCGTCACCTTCGACGTTCACGTAGCCAGGTGTAGCCAGCTCAAATAATCTTTTCGTTTTTCCTCGCTGATCAGTTCTCGAGGCTCGCTCTTCTCGGGGGAACCCGGGAGGGATATTCGCCCTCCAGGTCGAATATCCTCTTTTCATTCATCTCGTCGGCAGCACCGTTCTCGTGACATGACGAAGAGCCGATCCCCGGGCCATGATTGCTGCCGACTTGACTTAGCCGGAAACACCGTAGAATAACTTCGCCCCGATCGAAAATGCTGAACTTCGAGTACACGTCAATTCCTCATCGAATGAAAAATTATGAATCGGTAATATACATAGGCATAGAGATACGATATCATGAAGAGGAAAGGCCGAAGACGGTCCCGGCTTCAGACGGGCATCGTTCCCGAAATTGAACTCGGATCACTAGCGCAACCAAATTAAGATTTAGCCATCGAGATTCATTCTCCATCTTACTCTTGGCTCAAGCTCGTGCGGAGCCAAAGCCAAGGGGTCACGGAGCCGCTCATGACGATTCTTTATATATCCCATTCCGTTGTCTGTGACCGCATTGGAGTAATCGGGAATCCGCCCCTGACGAATCACAGTCCACGTCCGTCCAGAGGCTCACTCGGCGTCCATAGGCAGAGAATAAATGTTTATCGTGGACGAAAACAAGCAGAGTGCGAACAGGATGCACAGATCCTCGGGGCATTTCCAATGCCGGCAGATCCCTGCGCCACCAGTGGTGGCGCACCACCGATTGAAATGACGGCTATGAGTCGACGGCAAGCGAGTTTCGCACGAGTCCTTCTTTGATCCGCTCACGAATACCCCAGCTTGTTAGTTCAACGGAACCGGAAAAAGTCGAGAGCGCTGAGGATCGGCGCCAGAGATCCTAATGTATCTCGTCTCAGGCGATCTGCAGCGAAAAAAACAACCTAATACTTGAGAAAGCATATTAGGTTACCGATGTCAAATGCGCTCGGTCGGTCGTTCGGGCTGCTCGCTCAATGCAGAAAGACGATCTCGACGACGAAATGTTTTCGGATAAGTGCAACCGGCTTTCAATTTCTCCGGCGGAGAAGCGCCTCCTCAGAATTTCGCCCGTGCGGAGACAAAATGTATCGCGCCGTATTGAATTCCGACATCAAGCTAGCTCTCTGTCTGCTCCGAGCGAGTTCGTAGCCCGAGCGCACAAGGAATGGAGCGAAAGATCGCGAGCTCGTCGACCGAAGCGATTTTCCGGTGGATAACCCGAAGTTCCATCGAAATTTCGCGGAGAGCGGTTCGGCTCTGGCCCTCATGGCGGGATGAAATCATCGAAGACGTACCGAGTTCGTGATTGTAGAAGCGATACTGAAGTTGAAGCTCGGGAGAGCTCGGGGATCCCAGAGATCCGACCGAGGGCTGATGGAAGAAAAAATAATAATAATGATGCGGTGGTCACCGTAATCAGCCGTCTGGGATGTTTCGAATTCATTTGACATTCCTACCGAATTGACAGTCCGCCGAGACCAGGATCAAGTCTGGTTGCTCACACTGACATAGGATACTGAACCACTCAAATGAATACCAAGAGCATACTGGGTAGGTACTCACTTAAACGGAATGCGGGGAAATTTTTATATTGCTCGCCACTCTGATACCTGAATTCCTGCCGAGAAGAGTGCCCTTCTGTCGGGGGCTGCCTTCCTATGGGGCTATTTTCAGAACTCGATCTTCCGGAGGACGTAAAGAAGCATCCGCCGCGCTACGCGTCCTCTGAATCGAGATCAATCCGGTCCCCCGAGACGAAAACTCGGCGCGGCAGTCTGAGTTCCCCCGATCTAGCCTATCCGACTAAGCCATCTACGATTCCAGACGGGGACGCTCCCCGGGAGAGCTATGCCGTATACCACTTTATATTACCCCTATTTCGGACCGCACTTAGCCTCTTATCGCTCCGCAGCTATCTGAACGGATCGGCGACTCGCGGCGTGCAGGAGCTCTCCGAATGCACTTACATTGATGTAGTCACTATTAATTTGCATCAGTTGGGCTGTCTCCCCGGGTCGCCGAGTGATTTGGCTCTTCTCCCCGCTCCCCTCGTCATACCGGAGCCAGCGAGCCGTCCAAACACCCACCCATACATACCTACATCCATTCACCCACAATGCATGGCGACGAGCTTGAAGGAGTGATTCGAACCCATATGCTGTTCGACGACAAGATGGGGAGTGATGAAGATCTCATCGTGCAGCACACAAGGGACGTCAGAGAAGGATCACGAAGATAATCCATCCATCTGTCCGTGCGCATCTTCCGGAGCTCCCGTGCTGCAGGGGAAGCTGTGTTCTGCGTGCGCAAAGTGCACCATGGGACCGTTTTCAAACTTCGGTCGTGCCAACGCTTGGCCGTGCGAAGACTCCCCGCGAGAAGCGTTTCTGCTCCATGGGGACGCGAAGCCACGAATAGTCCGATAACACCGATCAGGTATTTCCTCAATCAGCCGCGACCAAGTTTCTCGGCTCAACCTTCGAAATTAGTCGCCGAATGTCGACCTCAGCGCAGCTCACCACGGACGTCATCGCGCTTACCAGCCCTCAACCAATCGAGAGTCGGAGTCGCATCGAGAATTATTTGCGCTTCTTCCGTGTGTTGAGATCATAACTCAATAATTGAAAAGCGAAAACCTGCGCCTCTCATTCGCACATACGTATCTCCCGAATACTCACGCCTCTCTATTCTGGAGAAATGAATTATTTATTCCCCGACGGGCGCGAAAGCCGCCCCCTGCTTCTAACAAGTCGAAATGTGTTTCACGGCCAGTGCGGCGAACAGTTCGCGGCGGTTCCCTCCGCGGGAACCGTTACCTTCATTAGGACCGAGGACGGAATTCTTGGCGGGAGATTATTTGGAGAGCCCTGCACTCCCCAAGTAATTTTGATCCTCGCAGAGAACGAGAATTCTCTTCATAGGTTCTATCATCGAATCCGTCTGATGCAAATCATAGAGCAGAATGCTAGAGCCTCGGAGCCTCAGCAGCAACTGGCGGTGGCTTATCAGATGCGCGTAGAAATCTCAGGGCCGACAGACGATCGGGGAGACGAAAGAGGAAAGCTGTGTCCTAGCACTGTTTCGATTATAAGCACTGATACGGCGTATCTCGGAAGAATGTACTCTTCATGTAGTCTGCGTCTATGTATGCTCAGCTATCACCACCAATCGCAGTAGTGAAAGAGTTTGGACGAGTAGATTGGATCTTAAATCGACTGTTGGCCTTCGGGGTGCGCACAACGCGTACTTAGCCACAAAGCGCGATGCGTTTTTCTGCCGCACTCTGATCGCTTCTCATCTTCGAGATAGCCGAGAGCTGAGATGCCTCGATTCTGAATTTGCAGACGATGCCGGCTTCTTCGTCTGACCGACATTGCGACTGGATTCGTCGTCTTGGGCCGATTCTCTAGAGAATCTGAGTGAGCCTAGATCGCTTTTCGACTCCGGGCTACTTTGCACCTAATCACCTGGAGATTCCTCCAAAGGTCTCGCAACAACTATGTGCGTCGATGAAGAGCAGCGGTGAAAGTGCGCACGATTCTCACGGTGACATCTTCAGGGATCGGAACGCAAGTCGGCTGGCGTAGACGAGCTCTCGCAACGCGACCGCTTTTCGAGGCTGATGATCTTGTGAGAATAGCTACGCGGAGCACGCGATGTCAACTTCTCCATCGGCATTCTCGAGGTTTTCGTAAGAGAGCGGGCGGACGATTATTTGGAAGCAGCGGCGGCGGTCGCAGAAACCAAATGAGCTTTTTTCGAAACATCATCCGGCTCAACGCTCTGCTGCCTCCTTGGTTTCGCGATCCGAGAAGAGAACAGAAAGGAACGTTTTGTTCCCCTAAGCTATCTTGTCGACGATGAGTAGCGAGGACGAAGACCAATGGGTAGATGGGAGGAACAGTAGTCTGCCTTGTCTCCGCTACAGTTTCCCCGAAAGTTTCAAATGGATGGGATGCAGTGCACATGCAACAATTTTTTCTGTCCGACATGGAGGAAGTCGAAAAACCGCGAATGTTCCGTGCCATGTGTGGGAAACAGCGGAGCGGACTCTGATTTCGGTATTCGAACCACGAAGGCGGAACATCACCGAGTTCGTCTTAATGCGATGGTGTGAAAAATCTCACTCGTTCCGTGAGGGAGGGAAGCAGACTCGCGGTCCACATTCGATTCCGGGCATCGAGCAACCCGCTCCGGGCACCCGTCTCCGTGCTGCTCTCGGAACCTAAGAGCTTCTTGACTAGCGTGTCGGAGTTAGGGATTGTATGTGAGTGGTGTTCGCGCGCCCCGGTTATCTCTCCATCTTTCTCCTGTTTTTTTTCGCTGTTGAGAGGTTTCCCCTCGTACTCGAGCGAGCGGTGCCGTCAACCACCGTTCCAGATGCTTGCTCTCGGAGGCGTTGTTCGCCTGTTCGGAAATTCTCTTGTTTCTGTTTGTTGGAACTACCAATTAAAACACGACTGGATCGCACGCTCGCTTGTTCACTCAAGTTTGTTGTGTCGATCGCTTGCTCGGTTCGCCGGTGGGATGCTCATTCGTTGGGCCGACTCGCTCGGTTTCCCACTTCGAACATGCGTCGATGTCTCCTAGTCGGTCTCACGAGGAAAATACAACAAAGACCAATCTGCAGGGCACTGACAAAGGAGTCGACGACGACAACGGCGAATACCCGAATCGAATATGGATACGGTGAGATCTCGTTAGAACGGAAACTGTTCCAGCGAATCCTCTCGAAAGCTAAGACTTTTCCCCCTCGTCCGTCAGCTATCACGCCAATAAGATAATGCTGAGAATCTTCCGCCGCAGCGGATCCTCACCCCCACGAATGCATTCCGTCGGTTCCGCGAGGCCCGTTGAGAGGGGATTCACTGTATAATGTTGATATGCTGGAGGGAAGACATGCCGGCCCATATACCGACTCCCCGGAACCTCCCTGTTGAGCAGGGACTGCCTCTGTCTGTCTATTCGATCCTCGAAAAGCTGCCCGCTAATTGGGGATTGCCTGTACACTAGAGACTGCGCTCCTATCAAAATATTTATGGTATGGATCTCGAACCCGGAAGGAGGACGCCACTCGGATGTTCCGTTCTAAACGACTCTCGAGTTGGATCGCGAAGCCTCATCTTTGCGACATTCGTCGGAGAGAACTCAGTGGCGGGATCAATCTTCCCAAACTTCGCTTTCCCCCGCCTCTAGCCACGGTGGCTGAATATTTGTCGAAAGGGCTAAATGCTGAAAACTAACATTCACTTGCCGTTCAAGCGGAGGGTACCTCCATGAACTCGTCTCTTCGTATTTCCATTCGCCGCTTGTTACGTCGTACTTTGATCTCTTGTCTGGCGGCCAGTCTGTCTATCTGCCGGTCTGTCCGTCTGTCATTCTGTCTGTCACTACATCAGTGTATATGCGATCTCGTTCTGGCTTTGGGTTCTCATTGGGTTGCTGAGCCCGCTCCGCCGCTTGTCTGATGAGCAGGGATGCTTGGCCACTGATATAGCCGATTAGCTGTCCACCGTCTACCAGAACAGAGGGGAGACGTGGAAGATGCTCTGCTGCTTGGAGCAACTATTTTGTGTATTTACATCTGACTGACCGTCGGTTCGTGATAGTGGGCTCATTCTGACCGTCGGTGGTTCGGTTGCTCCGTCGGTCGCTTAGTTCGCTGGTTTGTCTGTCTGTTCGCCTGTCTCTTTGTTGGAGAGTATGATTCTGTTTTCGTCCGTGAATCTCGCTTCCCCGAGTGGCAATGGAACGAATTAAACAAGTGGCCGCTATCGGAGGAACTCTGTGTTCGGAGGCATTCAAGAGTGTTTTTTTTCCACCTCTCAGATTGGAGTGGGTCTGAAGAGAAATGTTCGCGGAGAACAAAGGAAAATACCTGCTCCATACGAATCGCCATGAGCGGAGCCTTTGATAGGCGATTTTCAGTCCCATCGAGCGTTCGACATGCGGACCCCCATCGCTGTTCAAGTCAACGCTCAGCGCTTAGAAAGTATGATGATTCTCGGATGATAGATTGGGCGCGACGGTTTCTGGAGCCGGGAGCTCTCATGGATTATCGATCCGAGAAGAGAAACGTCCGCTCATCACGTACCATGACCGAAGGCAGCCTCGATCGAAAGCTATAAGAGGATCCTACGATCTTACCGTCGGGGGGTTCGCTGAAGGATCATCGATGACATCAACCATCGCTCACAAGGAAGGAGCGGCTCTCCGCAAGCTCATTCCCTGACAAGAAGTCGGTCGACGGTACACCTTCCTTCCTTGTCAATAATCCACGAGATCTTCCTCCCCTACAGGTGCTCTACTCGAAGATACGACAGCAGACGCAGCGGTGGAGGCGGCACGATCACATTCACGGAATCACGCACAAACACAAATAATCGTCCTACTATCAGCGGCTGGCTCGAGATCGATGCACGTGGAGAGTTCAGGCCAGGCAGGATACTCGTTATTCACGGGTAATTCGGTTGGAGCACCAATCCGGCAGGCGGCAATGACTCGCTCCACTCAGTGGTCGTTTGGCTGAGGAGTGACTGACTGACTGACCGACCGAGGAGATAGTGAGTAGGCAGGCGGACGACGAGCTCGCCCGGTCGATCGAGAGCAAGCTAGCGAGCAAGTATGTGAGTGAGTTAGCAAGCGAGTGAGCAGTCTCACAACACGCCGCCAATCTGCCGCTTGTCGTCTGGATGGCTAGGCCGCTGCTTCCATTCGCAAAGTAACTCAACTCTCTCGACGAGCTTGCCGAGTGAAGAGGCGGGGCTCGACAGTACACCGCCCAAACGGATTCTTCTTGCCATTGGTGCATGAGCTAATGAGATGGCGAATCAGCTGACTCAGATAGAGGGTTGGGCGTGGCTTCGGCGGAGGAGTTGCGATCTTCAGGACTCCGGGACATTGCACGGGACGCATTGGAAGAGGGACGAACGGAATAAAGACCCGAAAGCAGATCGAGAGAGGGGGCGAAGACGAAATGACAGCAAGGGTGGAGAAGAGTGGATTGAAGAAAACGAGGGCTCGCTGAGGGACATACCACAACCGGGCGGTAGAGCCGTGTCTCGATACGCGCGAAACGAATGCCAGAGCTCCAAGGGTCGGAGGCGATTGTTTTCAGAGGAGATTTCGCCCTCATTCCATCATTATACATACGACTGACTGCCCTCGGCCCTGATTCTGTCTCGAGTCCACAGAGAGCAGACGGTGATATCCGCGCAGATTTGCCCCCGTCGCCCGCATGCTGCCGTTCCAGGCCATACCGATCGAGAGAGCTCCGACTGATCTCGAACTTCTCTGCGCGACTCCTCTCGGAACGATGATTTCTTCTTGGCTCGACTCTCAAAATAGATCCAGATGCAACCAGAAGGATCGATGTTGATGCTTCTAGGATTGTAATATGATTCTATCGCTACTGACAGTGGTTTAAGCGACGAAATTCGTTCAGCGCTGACGAATATCTCCGCTTCTCGAATCCACCGAGCCGAGTTTAAAACGCTGCTCATTTCATCACGAACAAGGGTGATTTCCTCCTTTCCGTCTCTGTATCGCTAACCATCCTCACTCCTCTATCGCTCTTCGTTCCTCGAGCTGGCAGGCGGACAGGCGTTTTCTTGAATCGCGTCGTCTGCGCGTTGAGCTTTGTTGAACCACTGAATAACTAAAGAGTCCAGCAACAAGCATGTAAGCTGCGTCGAGCAGGCTGGCAGCCAGCTAGCTAGCTGCTCGGGCAGCTGACGGTATTAAGAATAGTGGAGCCAGACGAGAGCCAAAAACCACAATGCATCGCTCCAAAAGAGAGAAGAATGCCACTCTTTAGAACACACATATAAAGCGGTAGCAGCAACAGCCGCAAGATCTGCAGAGAGGGGGTAAGATGAAGCGACCGAAATTGAAGTGTAAACGTCACAAAAAACTTGGCGGGACCAAACCGATAAGCTCTGACGTTCGACACAACGAGTATGCCCTATGACCTCACTCCCAAGGACGGATCCACAGAGCGAATGTACCCAGGTGCTTACGGAAGCGGGGCCCGCGCTTCCGTGATGAGATTCCGCCGGTAGCATGTATCGCATCCTCGCCACCCTCTGCTCGAGTTGCGTCGTCGCGACCTTCCACGGAAATATCACCTCATTCCTCATAGAGGACGTTTGCAGGAAAGGGGACCGACGCGAAATAAGCACTAGGCCACCTGTCGGTCGTGTACGTCGAAAAATCGTCCGGATCTTCAGCATAAGATCGTGCGCGTTGTCCACTGAATTGATTGCTTTAAGTTGATTCCGGCGAGTCGGCGAGGACCACGGAGTGACCCGAGCAATTCGGTTGGGGTTTGATCGAGTCGGCGAAAGCGTGTCGCCTTTCGAGGGCGCAGGCTCGAGGCTCTGAGTGGCGTCAGACCCAGTAAGTGATGGAAGATTCATTTCCCAACTATTTCAAAGTTTCCGGATCATTTCTCAGGATCACGGATCTCAATCAAGGATCCGAGGGGAAAGAATGTTACCATGTCGCCATGGCGTCAGAATCTGCGCTGTCGGGCCACCTGATCCTCTAAGGCCGTGAGCGAGGCAAGCGAGGTGGCGACCGAGACAATAGAGCCATTTCTAGAGGTCACCACTGTATCTCCTTGGGGAGGGGGTTCGTCGCTGACATCCAGCTTGAGCGATCTCCATTATCAATCAATCAATGGTCGCTCCTTTCTGAATAGAATGTTCGAACGGGGATTGAAGGGCCTACGGACTCATTCGAGTCGACGCCTCTCAGTCAGAACTTCATTAACTCGGGAAATTGCTCATCAACGGATATGTACAGTGAGACCTTTCCAATAGGACCAGCCGCGGTGCGCCACAAGAGCGGTCCGATAAGTCAGGTGGTCCCATTGAGCGGGTCTTCTAATGAGGGAACAAACCGTGTTGGTCCCTTCAATGTGTGGTCCGAAAACTCAGGTTTATCCTAGGTTGTCCAATTAGACGGGGGTCCTATTAGACAGGTTTCACTTCACCTCAGGGTCTTCTAGTGGCTCTAGAGGCTTGGGTTCAAAAAAAGTACGAATATATTTCGCGAGTCATCTTCGAACAACAACTGGATGATCGGGTCCCCATCTGCATCCGACGACCGACGCCGCTCTCAATGTACCATTTTTTGACGTTTCTGAACCATCATCGTGCTGGAGGGTGAAAGCGGAGGTAGCGGTCCACTGCGAGCGACACTCTGAATTATGGCGGCGATTTGGATTTCGGCTCTTGTAAGGAGAGGTATCTTCTCGGTGAATTCCGACATTCGGCTTCAGCACAATCAGAAAAATCGCGTCCCAGGAGCGAATATTTCCGTGTACCGCCCCAGTCGCTGCGTCGCGAAGAGGTTTCAAGCAACAGATCCGGAGAATAATTTCGTTTGTTTCTGCGTAAACAGTATCGCAGGCGAGAATAAGTCAGCCACTCCCAGGTCTGTTCGTTCAGGAGTTGAAAACCTTCGAACAAGGTTGAAGAATCCGGCCCACGTGGCCTCGCGATTATCTCTCACTCAGACTCGGAATTTTGGATAATTTGTCTGAAAGGTCGGAGTCTCGACGGGGAACCCCTCATTGGAGCTTTCGAATGTGTTGCAAACATCAATGTACCCGCGCGAAGTGATCATGGATCGAGCATCCCCGTACTCTCAAACGGGTACTCGAACGACAAAATCGGGCATTTCTCGCATCTACACTGCAGCTCTGCAGCATATGCTTGTGGGGACGGCGCGGCGCACCGACTGACTGCCGGTCCGTATGCCCACGGTCCCCATCTCTCTGCGAGTCTGAAATAACAGATTAGGCAGTATTATGTTTTCTGAGAGCTTCGATGGACTTCGCCGTGAGGCCAAAGTCGCACCACACTACTCTACTCGGAGTGAGAAGGGAGATCTGATCTCTACATAAACAACTTCATCCGAGCGAGCCAACAGCCGCATGGTCACCGCCATCTGTCAGTTGAAGCACGAGGGAGAGTCCTGCTGTGAAATTCAGTCATTGCAAGTAAAGAGGCATCAGCAGCGACAACAAGACTATTGAAAGACGATGCTCACTCTCTCCTTCGGAGCTTTTGCTCTTTTGAAGAGAACAAACCGGACAAACTAGCGAGCGGTAGACAAGCGGACCGCTTACATACATAGAGCCACATCGGCTGCTCTCAGGAAGTGCTTTCTCTCGCTCGGGATTCGAAGACGAGCGTCAGAGGCTACGGAGACAGGGGACATCCATCCACTACCAACATCCATACACAAGCTCATAAGGAGCATCGGATTTCTTGGGTGGCGTTCCGGCGACCGAGCGAGCCTCGGTTCTCTCAATGATGTTTTCTGACCTGGAGATCATCAGATAGTGTTCTGTGCATTGTGCTTGTCGGAGACCCGCGATGGAGCTGGAGGCGATGCCTTCGTCGCATCTTATTCATTCGCTCATTGCGTCTGTATTTAGCCGATCGCTCCCGTCGCTACGGGTATATCAGGGAGACTCAGTCATTCAGCTAGAGGAGTTTTCCTACCCGGAGAATCTTGTTCCCTCGGTCTTTATCTCGTTCCTGAGGATTGACGGAGGCTTGCATAAGCTACACGCGGAGGACGTTTGCCTTCTAGAATTCATTTTCCCTCGCTCCGGACAATCAAGCCTCCAATTCAAGGGATATCGCTTCCTCTGTCGGAGACTAAATGAGCCGGAACGATTGATGAAGAGAAGATTGATGGCGACAAGTTATATGTATAAACAGACCATGCACAATGAGCTCGAATCGCCGTCGGTTCTCTCCGACTAAAATACTCAGTGACACAGAACCCCGCAACCACCGAAACGCCCCTTGTTGCTGACCGAGCGAGGCGGACTTATTATTGTGCATTGTGAAACCTTTGGAGAGCAGCTTCAGACACTCTGTCTGAAAGCTCATTGTCAGTAGAGAAAACATCTTTATGGGGGTTGTGTCATAGAAGACATATCATCATCATCATTCGGCTCCTAAATGCTCAGAGAGCCTGGAGGAATTTATGTAGATGCTCGCGATTCCAATAATGCACTTTTATTTGCTCTGAGGTCTCTCGGAGTTCGCGAAAGTTGCACTCGACTCTGTCGGGGAAGAATGCCTCTTAGGAGAAAGATGCTGACAAAATCAGTACGTGGCATACTTCAGCCGAGTTTTCTCAATAGATCGAGGGCGCGCTCACAGCTTGGGACCGCGAGCGAGGAAGGCTCAACTCTCAGGAAAGGGGAAACGAGGGAACTGATCTCTAGAGGATGCCGGAGCACAGGAGTCTTGGAACGTTGGACGTACTCTGCCTGAAGAGCCCCGCCCGTCTTCGACACGGGCATGCAGACCCTTGCTCGCGAAAAGGGAATAATTCTACCCCAAGCAGACACGGAAGAAAACTTGTTAGAGCCCTGATGGTCCATCGGCGCGAGTCGTACTTCTGAGCATTCTTATCTCCATCCTCGTCACGGCAATAGAGCTAGGATTGTTCGGGGCTCGGCGGGAGAAGCTCTCACTTCTGGATTTATGCAGGACACATCGCTCTGGGGAGATGAGCCTCCGATTCAACTCCCAGACCGGGGGAGCGGGGAAGAAAAACTTAAAGCGGGAAATGCATCGATCACTCGAGGAAGGAGTTGCGCAACTCCAGCGGTTATGAGGCGACTTCGTTGAACTTCCGGCTCACTTTCATAAACGAAGTAGCTCTAATGTGCGAGATGGGCAGCTCTTTTCTCGTGCCCTCGGAGCTCGGTGATGTAGAGGTTGGTCCGAAGGACCGATGTGCTTGGGGTGAATCTAAATCGAATTCCAAAATCCCTGACCTCCTCTCTGTTGCGTCAAGCTCGATCATTCCGTGAGAAATGTGCCGTTGACTTGTGATGTGTATGTTAAGGTCAGGGCTACAGCTATCAAACCTAATCCAAGGAGTCTGCCTCAAAATCGCGCAGAAATCTACACGGATGGAGAAGTAATTTGGCACCGAGACTGATTTGCCGCTAGATGGGGAATGCTCTGTAGCGGTCCCACCGACAAGCTCACCGGCGAGCAATAATGGATGTAGATCGCCGTCATACAAGGTCTTAGTGTAGATGGAGAATGCCGGAGCCGTCAGCCCGAGAGCCCGCGGACTCTGGAGGGAGGACAGAATTGTCATGCTGCGAGATCATTCCGGATCTGCATGGGGACTGACCATCATGATCATAAGCTGACGGAACAGGGCGTAACCTCTGCAAAGCGGTCCAAAAATAGAGAATCATCCGCTTCGAACCGAGGCTCAATCCGGAGCTCTCTCGGCTGCCTATGAAGATGTCAGCTCTATCATCTCTCGATGACTGAGACTGAAGTGATCTCTGTCTCGGATAGGGCTCACATAATGCGCATTCAAGGATGCCTTCCGTTGCCTCGACCGCTAAAGAGCATCGCGTCTTTGCCATGAGACGCTTTTCGTCGGAGACGCTATAGGAAAAGACTCCGCGAAGACGCCGAGATCCCGTTGAATGCTCGTCAAAGGTTCCGTCGCGAAGGTTGGGGTCCGAATGCAGTGATGCACAACGGGTCTACCAATCGTGCGCGTGCCCTTCAAGTATCGTCACTGACCGAAAGTTCTCGGAGAATTCTTTTTGCTTACATCTGATCGTGAGGTCGCAATGCCTTTAATTCTCGGGATAAAAGCATTTCTCATCCTCAAAAAAGCGTATGTATCTCACCATACATACATATATGATCTGATCCGATGCTGAATCGGATGGGCATCACCAAAAACCGCCTTCCGTTCCACCGCAAGGGACCATCTTCTCGTCAGTGACTTTGCCAGGCGAACCGAAACTTCAAAATATCTGACGCGAGTACGCGGCCCACAATACTCTTGTGACGTTTCATCTTGGAATTGGGAAGTGACAAAAGACGTGGAGCAGCCGCGCCAACATCCGCGTCATCGTAGCGATTCGCTCGGCTACTTGGGCTCTAGGCGGCGTTCCATGGGATAGAGCAGGGGTGGCCAAGTGGGGGTCCGCGGACCCCCAGGGGTCCGCAGCAAGATTTTCGGGGGTCCGCGACGGGGTGCCTGAGTCAGATTCGGAGTCAGATTCCTTAATGGAAAATATGATGATTAATCATGGACTGCCTGGGAGTGACTAAACGCTGCACGTTTCGCAGCGAGAATATCAAGTCTGCAGACATTGCTGACAAACACGTCGAGTTGAACGTCGAACCTCGCATTCGAAGCTTGCCAAAAAGTGCATTATGAGAAATAGGGGGTCCGCCGACTCCAGCTCACCCGATCAGGGGGTCCCCCAGCTCACCCAAGTTGGCCACCCCTGGGATAGAGTCTCGAAGCGTAGAAGTGCCGTTGAACTCGAAACGGGCTACGCGCATCGACGACCCAGTTGGTGGATCGCCAATACTATTCTCTCTGTGCTGCAAAATTAGCTAGACGCCGCTATGTCAGAGCTGCGCTCCAAACTTCCCGATTCGGGAACTAGGGACATGGCTCGAATCGCGCCGGCAAGGAAGGAGGAGAGTAAGATTCTTTCCGATGGATCTTCCCGATCATGTGACAGTGGATAATCCCTAATCGAATGAAGTCAGCATTGAGACGTTTCCGGAAGGTTTTTCCGCCTCGCTCGCCGGCTAGAGCCGCTCTGATTCCTGGGAATGGAACCATTCTCACCTTGTAGAGCTCCGCCCTCTCGGGATGAGGAGGTTCGAGTGCTGTCCTACGACGATTGCTCCTATTCCTGGACAGGAGTCGGAGCTCTATGAATCGCCGCACCTCGATGCACGCATCGGGAGGAGAGTTTTGCGGACGATGAAATAGAGTTTCGGGCTATGCATTCATGAATTCTGAGAGTCATCCTACGCTTCTTGAGTTCATTCTCGGCCTTGATCCTGGAGAATATGAAATAGCGAGGAATTGAAAAGCTGATTGAGGCAACTCAATCAGCGCGATGACGAGCTTGCCTCGATGTCCGCTCCTAATATACGCATGACGGGCAAACGAGCCTTGTCTTCTATCTTCAAAGTCTGGAGGAGAATTTCATCGACGTTGATACCCTTAAAAATAAAGCTCTGATGGAATCCCACGGCGAAGAAATATTAAAGTCAGCTCGCAGTCAATCTGGCCCGCTTCAGATCCTGGAAGGTACTCGAGTGACGAGACTCGTAAGATCTAGCTACTTTGCCGTCTGGGATGCGGCTGTCTGGAGAATTCGAGGGAGACGCGGCTCCAGCCGAGAGGTAGGGCGGATACCTCCACGAACTTCGCGAGCTCCTAGCCTATCACCCTCATGGACCCAGACAAACTCGCATAACACATCGAGGTCGGCAGTGATCTGTCCCGAGGATGGCTACTGTGATGCTTCTCCGATGATGTCACACGGTCTCGGCCACCGTCCTGCTTCTAATGGAACATCCAAACCCTCAGTAAGATCCTCCGTGAAGAACGCGGAAAAGCCTCGACGCTCGGTTCATATTGATATCAAAGTCTGGGTCGTCATCCTCGTCCAATGGCCTGCGTCGAACATTCGTCCTTTCGATTCTCGACAAAGTGCTCGAAACTATGCTGGTATCACAGCCGTCCAACCACATGGGAAGAAAGAACCTGTCCCCCGACAACGAATACGGCTATCGCAAATTTGAGGAAGGGCTCGCGGTTTGTATGATAGATTCATCGAGAGCATCAGTCACGGGATTGACAAAGCAAAGTCTGTGTAGCTCTGCGGAGGGAAGCTCCTTATGTGAAATGGCAGGATCCGGTGCTGCCGCAATATTTGACGATGCCTACATACATTTCGATCTGAATTACTGTACTGGCCTCTTGTAAAGTGCAGTGCTAAGACGTTTTAGACGGACCGCGAAGACTCCGGAAAAGAGCAAGTCGTGACACGCAGTCTATGGGTCCTCACGAGGAGGAACCCAGAGAGCTGGACATTTTCCCGCTGACTCGGACTCTCTCCTACTTGGAGAGCACTTTTCTATTCCATCGAAAGCTTTCTGATCGAGGCCCGGGAGTTTCGGGCATACATTCCCTCAGAGCGAATCGCGATATCAGAACGAGAGATATTCCCACAGTTCGGGCATAACTCGCGCAATCCTTAATTGGTTTACACTCATAAATGCTACTTCGGGGCGACGGACCCCTGGAAATTCATTTCGGTGGGAACTAGAAGTATATTATACTCGGAGACATCGTTCTCCGAGAGGAGACTGAGGAAACACACGGCAGACTCCAATAACTAGGGACTGATATTCCTCCTTTCAGAAATCGGTCCACATTCACTGACGGAGGACTTCTTCTCTGAATTCGACATGGGCCTATCCTGATTATCATTGATTCCTCAATTCGTTGCCGCCCAAGTTCGCGCTTTCGAAATAATTTCCCGAGCCCAGTCCGGGATTTTGAAAATTCTCCCGGACCCGAACACCAAAGCTTCCACCGTGAGGCCTCAGGTAACATGTTTTCGAGGGAAAGTCCTCCGTACTGCTGTCACAAAGCTGCGTTTTGGTGGGTTTCGAATTTCGGAGCATTTTCTATGATTGCGGATGGGAGCAATTGAAAGGCTCTGCTCTCGGACGAATCTTCTACCGACTGACCGACTGTTGAGGAGCATAATGGTCACGAGCACGACACGCGCCCGATGCTCCAATACGATTTCTCTCTTTCAACTTCTCGAGTTACTGAGATACAAAAGGAAGAACAAACATTACCATCCACCTCCCCATCGACGCATCTGCTAGCTTCTAGCCCGACCAGGATGATTGATGTATATGCAGGAGCCCTCTGAATTTATTCTCCCGCCAACTAGCTCCCCGCTTATAATCTTAATGCAGGATCGATGAATTCGGGGAACGCGCGAGCACAACCGATGAGCAAGAGCCTCAATGGACGTTCGCTAAAGCTTCCCGCTTCTATAAGATATATTCCGTTATCGTCGGTCCGTTTATATTGTTCCGGCTGCGCAAGGGGTCTTATGGTGGTCTTATTTATTCGGATTTGGATATTATTCAGATTAGTCTGATCCAGAAGTCAAATCGTTGCTCAAGATAAAGATGATGAGGAAGAGAAGTCGGTCACACGTGACGGCTCCAGTGGTTAGATTTCTGGTCTGACATGAAGCCTCCTCCCTCCGTTGTCGTCCAGCTGACGTCCGAAATACTGATCCTACGACGACGGGAATAGCAAAAATTCGAGCATTCGACATCTGTGGAGAGACATGTACTCACCGACGGGAATTTCCCCGGACCCGTATTGGGGCGGTCTTCATCCTGGATCTCAGAAGGGAGATATAATCAAATATAATCCCAAACACGAATGGAAGGTATGCAGATGACTAGCGATGTCTTCTCTCGTTCAACCTTCCGAATAGGTCCGATTGGAGCTCCGAATTGAGGCTTCGCGTGCGTTTCCCCCGGATAACTTCACGCAGCTTGTTCTGAGCCCGCTCGCACTGCACAATCGAGACTCCGCTGCAGACCATCTCTGAGGCACGGAGGTGACCGGGTACTACGATAATTTCACCTCGGCTCGAGATCGTATAAGCGGAGCGCTAACGATAGGAGCTCGAGGACCCCCCCCCCTCCCCATCATGGGAGTATGGGCTCTTCCAACCCATCCGCTCAGCTCTGCATGAATTCGGCGACAGACCTACGCCGCCTTCGAACGCGCCGCACGAAGGACTTGCAAGTAGTTCTAGAAACTGGGATGCATCCCGAACCGTTTCCATCGGAGCATCTATCGGAAGCTTATTCTTCACGCTAGGCTTCCTCCAGCCCTCGCCTGGCTTCCGATGGTGAGGAAAGGATACTTTCTGTTCCTCATTTCACCACCGATGCTCACTCCGAATTCGGCGCTTTCGTTCTGAACGAAGTTTGCTCGAGCCTTCCCTCTGATAGTTCTCGGAGCAGATCCCGCAGAATGAGCTACGGTTTCATCGCAAAGTTGGTGAGTACGACTTGATTTCGCCAGGCGGAGAATCGGTGGCGGTACGAGTATTAGTGGAAAATCTATAGATTCGGGGAAATGTGCAGCTCAGAGTGATCGCGTGACCAATTCTTACCGAAACCATGTCAATGCTCTCGTAGGTCTGCTGCTTTTTAGTGTTGAGTGATTTGGACATTCTGCTCGCCGCAGATATTGCCAAGGAATCGTCGAAATATCTGAGATATCTCAAAAGTCCGACATTTGTGAGTCGCTCATCGAGCTCTAAAACTCCACGGTACTTGCAAAGCTCATCGAAGTTTCAAGATGATTCCTTCCCGATTCCGAACTCTCCTTACATCACTCCGAGACTAGGAATCACCAACGGCGGCTCCATGACTCGTTACGCCGGATCTATGATGACATCCGCATCCGAGAGGAGCCCGTCACGAATTATCATAGTACGTCAGCCTTATTCGTCTAAGAGGTCGCATTCCCCGTCAGCAAGTCCATACGGTTCGCAGTACATGCCGCAAGCAAGCTCTGGTGAGTGTCTTGATAGCTGAATCTTGAAATACGAAAAACCTAGATACGAACTTGAAATCGCTCCCCCCCACGGAGCGTTCCTTGTGTGATCACTAGGGCTGTACTTTCGTCGCGGCCTTTCAGCGCGGAACTCACCGCTTTTTCCAGCCCGCAATTCACGACATTCTTGAGCTCCTATAAGTACTCTTGATGAGGATGTGCTGCGGAAAATCACGGCTCCCGCGGCCGACCGCGACGACAGACCGGCCCTAGTAGTCACTAATCACATACTATACATAGAACGAGACTACATTTCGCGCAGAATATTGCCCTCGCTCCGTCGGCATCGTCTGTGAAGATTTCCATCCTTATCACTGGTGATTAAATCGAGTACCGCCGAATTTCTTCCAGTGGCTCCCTCCATCGCCTATCCATACGCTTCTCCTTATGGCTACGCTGCTCATCAATATATGCCAGGCTATAACTATCAAGCTCCGATGAGTGGGAATCCTTTTGCAGCTCAGCTGTCAGCATACACTCCATTAGTTGCGTCGATGATCGCCGCAGCGCAACGCGTCACACAGAATCAACACAGCGCATACGGAAATCAATATGCTGGCAGCCAAGTTACACCGCAGTACTACCCACCCTACGGAATGCCTCCGATGCAGTCACAATTATACGGAGGTTTTGGTTACCAAGGTTAAGACTCCGCGACACCGACGAGAATGTAGATTTCGATCATCGAAGGGTGTCATCGTCATACCATCCATTGGAGACGTCGAGTTATGTTTCATAATACGGTTCATAATCAGGGCAGAGGGAATTTTCGTCCGCTACATGCTTGCGATGGAGACATGCCGTAAGCTCTGAGTTTCGATGATCGGGGATGTCCTCAGCTCCCACCGTCGAATACACCCCATTGTTTCAAGGCTGTATGGCCGAATGGATGAAATGTCGATAAATGATCTCCTGCGATCAACCTCTTCTCAATTTGACGGGTACTCATGGCATAATCGCCGCTTCGAATCAACAATTCGAATATTGCATGCAACAGCAAGAATGATCAGCGCAATCTCTGATTCTCCACCAGATAGGCATGAACAGATTTCGTCGCAGTTTACTTGGCCCTAATCCTGTGTACATCATATGGGTGCGCTGGAGAGGAGCCTCCACAGGCATCTCTGCAGAAGCGCGCCAAGTGCATCGGAGCTTCACGGGGGCGCTACGTGCGTTCCCATAGAGTTCAGGTTCCGCTTGCGACGTAGAGCTCGCGAGAGTTGAATCGGCGCACTTCCTACGCGGCGGTGATGCGATCGACGCGCTGTACGCTGATTCTGGATCAGGAAATGGAATAATCATATTCTCGTCCTGGGCGGGAAGAAGTTTCATACGAGCCTCGCAGCCTCGCATCGCGAGCTCCGATCTCGTTCGAAAATTCTCCGTGGTTTGTGATTCGTGGCACATTGCTACCGGCCTCATGCGGATCGCTAGGAAGTTTCGTCCTTGTATGTATATACATTCTGCTGGCATGTCACGATGGACAGGCTGTATATTCCCTCGACTTATCATTCACATTTACTCATCTAGAATCTCGTCCGCCAGCTCGATCGCCTTACGCGTGTGCTAGGTTGCCAGCAATCGTTATTCTTACTACAGTGAAGAACGCCATTTTTGACTCGTAATTTATTGTATTAGGCAAGTTTCTTGCTGATATTCAGATATCCGGTGCCGATGCACGATAACTGGAGCTTCTCCCCGCCGGTTCGCAAGACATCCTCCTCGCTCTCGGCTCTTTTGTCGATAGCGATCTTGAATGTTAAACCGAAGAAGTCTTTAAGATGTCTTAAGAACTGAATCGTGAACGGTGTTAGCGTACCGAACTGATATTTCGATACATCCGCGGGACCGAGCGCCATGAGCAACAGGGCAAGACTCTGATTTGCCGTATCGACACATCCACCTCGATATATTTCCCGAACTAAATTCACAGCCGCGGTTTTCCCTATTACTTCTGGCACCATCTCCTCCCGACCTTTGCTCGGTTCCGACATGGCGTCAGCGGCGTAAAATGCCCCTCCCCTCGTTTCTGCGACGAGACAGATTCCGAAAGCAGGCGATGAGCCGCCCCTCTTGCCTTTACATGCGTCGGTATATATATAAACATCGGGGAGGAACTTCAACAATAATTGTTTCGCGGAATCCACCATGCGAGATGTCACTTGCGGATTGGTTTTCATACAATAAGCCCATCCGCGGACTCGCTTTATCTTCCCAGCATCGGTGAACTGAGTCGCTCTCAGTCGTCTACACACTGGTGCTGTGAAACGAACCTCGCCTCCGCCCAATGGCGGGGCTCCTCTAGATATAATTTTGAGATCCAAGTTCTCTGTGTACATGAACTTCCCTAGCACCGGTAAACTGGTCTGTTTGAAAGCGTCCACCGATTGCTCTTCGCAATCGTTCGTGATGCCAAACAAGCGTACATCGAGTGGATGTTTACAGAATGGGGCCAAGTATATGAGGCCTTCCAAGTAATAGGAGACCGACTTCGAGGCTACACAGCGATGCTCAATGCTGCCGCCATGTAGAATCCCAGGTTTGAAGAAGACACGTGTGCCGGTCTCGTTGACGCTCGCTTGCGTTCCTGCGAAATTAAGGTGTAGTAGTAATCAATGTGGAGCGACGTCTTTCCGACGAGAGGGAGACCGATATCGACCAAAAGAATTCCGGTTCGCCTTCATTGAACAACTTCATTCATCACGGACAGGGAAGCCCAGAAGCTTACCATTGGTAATCTCCGTGATCAATTTGAGGAAGTCAGCCTCGAAGTCCCGCAGACCTGGGTCCACATCTTGGTTGCGGATGCCGCTCACTACGATTGATCGCTGGCTCAGGACAGCAAGAACCAGACGTTGCCGGAAATAATTGGATCCTTGGTAAGACAGCACGTTCCCATCGATCGACGGACTCATCCCGCCGGCACCGTGTATGAGCGATCCACGCGATACAGTCGCCCAACAAAATAAACATTCCCATGCGAATGAAACTATCACGTGCCTCCGTCGTTTTGTTAAAACACGGAATTCGCTCCGCCTCTCCATCGACAGCGCCAGCCAACCATCGTGCACTATGGAAGCTTGAATCAAAATAGAGTACGGTTGCGATTCTCTCAGGAAGCGGTGCGAAGAGCAACCCGATCATCCAGGGAGCCGGCTCCAATGTTTCTGAAAGACGATCGATTCAATTCTCTTAACTTCGGTGATTCGATAGATCCCCAGCTTACTCACGCTTTAGACTGAGGCTCGATCCATGCATTTGTCCCGCGATTGAATGGCCACTGCGACGCCGGTATCCCCTTCAGAGTCCAGACGGAGCCTGCCATAGATGGAGGCTCGAAACTTTTTGCGTTATCGCAAGAGAGCACACAGCTGACCGGTATAAACGTTCACAAGAGAAGCCGCGGAGACTGACTATTTACGTTGCTTCTTTATCCGCAGTTTTAGATCGAATATTATCCCAACTTGCCGGCCAGTCTGATGCTGACATTGCGGAGTTTTTTCAATGGGGCAAAGATCGTTGACAGAAAGCATATGCCACCCCGACTGAGGAATTCGAAAGCGGACGTTCCCTTGACAGCATAGATCAGGACAACACGATTCTGCCAAGCAGTCCTCAACGTGTGTCTCGGATTGACCGTCAACCTTACACGGACAGAATCGATCGGCCCTGCTCCGTCTAAGGTTGTCTGTAATTTCGTCTGGCGAGTCTGAGAGATTCCTCAACTTCGATATCATCGTCGAGGCTGGGAGGCACTACTATCATACTCAAGGCTTACAAAATGAGCATAGGTGGTTGCGCTTGGGACAGCTCCTCTTCTGCCTCGACTACGGTCAAAGGGACCAACGTCCGACCACAGAATGAGCCCAAGTTCTTCTTGATTCTCATATGACTGATAATTCTGTCAGCAAAGCCTGATGTCGACTTGGGCTTTGGAAACGGGGATCCCAGTTCGGATGTGCACCAAACGTGGGATGATGTCACACATGCCCCTGAAAATTGTACATCTGGGTCCGGATAAAGGGAGCGGGGGAACGGGCACAATTATTCCTCGCACAATCCTTCCTTCGAGTTGAGCTCCTATACAGAGAAGCGGACTCGCTCGTAAGGATCTATCGTGGCGCTAGTTGTCAGGCATTGAACGAAGGGATGTCCCCCATAGGAATCGAGCAGGATTTCGAACTTTATCTATGGTGAGAATTCGAATCCGTGAACAATTAGCAAACTTTTAGCATCATGCAGAGAGACTGCGGGAAGTCACAATCCAGTTTTCCAAGCATCCGCAGGCCTTCCGGAAGAGTGTAAGGGTGTGCGGAACGACGTATGACTCGGAGATATAGCGGGTACGGGGACGGATTCTAGCTCTCGAGATGACTGCAGGCAAGGATAATTTGCTCCCGCCGATGTACCTGAGTAATTCGCCACTCGTCTAGAATAACCGCCTAGAGTTTTCACTTAGCCAGACATTCGCTCAGCTCCTTGATGAAGAGACGAGCTGGTTCCGAGGGAAGGCCAGGCAGGTCATCTGTGCAAGCAAGATGGAGAGCGGACGTGATCGGGCGCCGAACCGCGACATCGTCGTAGAGCCCCTTTGTCTTCCTCCCCAACGGGCTCCAAGACCGACCCCTACTCTCTTCTCGACCCGAGCATCGGACTCAAAGTCGGTGGATACGAAGGGTCCTGAAGAATTAGGAAGCCCTGGCCTGAAGCTTCGAATTCCCAGTCTGTCACCCTCCGAGATTTCGGGGGTGCGGCCTCCTGCTCAGAAGTTCCGTCCTCGTATCCGTGCACAGATATAGGAATCCATAAAAAAATTCTCGCGGGGATCTTGGGGCGCGGTGGTTGAGGAGGGGAGAGCGCTATGTTGCGCCATCCTTCGCAAGGTACCGGCGCGGCGCCGGAAATCATACTCACACGCATCGCGGCTTGTCAAACGTCAAACGAGTCTCACTCTGGGAGGCTTGAACGAGTTTTCTGTGGGGGCGATGGGAACATTCATGCCTGTAAGAGGGCCCCCGATTCCTGTTCTCCAATCGAACTTGCTCTGTGGATATCTCGATCTCCGAGTGGGACGTCCGAGTCATCTTCCTGTGAAAACTGCTCATTGACGATTCTCGCCCCTTAGTCGAAATGGGAGGATGAGATCCGTGAGGGTCTCGAGAGCCGGGAGTGAGGAGTCTCGCGGCCTCGAGCCCTCATCTTTCCCGGAAAATTAGGCTCGTGGCGCGTTCATGAGGCCTTACTGTATTGGCCCGAAGAACTATTGAATCCCCTCGAGATTCGGGCGCGTCCGATCCGATAACATTCTTCATGGACTACGGTTGTCCGAATGATTAAATGAGCTGTCACGATCAAATGAGGAGCCATGCTCAGGCATAGAAAAGCTTTTTCCGATATTCTAGGTCGCAGCTCCGAAATGTGGGTACTCTCATGTCTAGAATAGTGTGAGGCTGACTATTCCAACAAACCCAGTTGAAGGATTTCACGACAACGTGGCTCTGAACACGGAGGTGGACTCCTCCGGAAATCGGACGCCATTAATGTGATAACGTGATAACTTCAATGCATGGGGATCATCCCTGTCGGCAATTTTCTCGATTGTCCAGGTTAGAGGGGGAAATATGCGCAATCGATCGCGGGTTCCGGAATTACACGTCCGATCATGTGCCCAAGCACTCGAGGGATGTTCCGGTGGACAGAAGTTGTGGCCGGCCGTGCATCCCTCTGTCTCGTGGCAGGGGACATGCTCATCATTCCTAAATTGTGTCTCCCGAGGGCTCGAGGTCATTTTTATGGTCTCCGCAGTTCACGATGAATAATATTTCGCTATTCAGAACATACGGGCTATACGTAGAAACAAAGAGGGTGAGCCAGGGTCGCCCGAACGAGCAGAGACAGGGAGAAAGGAGATTCCATGAAACGGAACCGTCCGAGACTGAACATTTCCGCAGAATTTTTCTTTGTCATCTTTGATGAGTTTGATACGAATCCGCAATTGACCAGATGATCAAGATTCAGGCACTCTTCTCGTGTACAATGGGACAAGAGATGGAGGAATGATCGGCTGCCAGCATGATATCATGCCGGCTTCTCCGCCTCTCTGTGAACGGGCGAAGCCGCCACCTGGAGAGATCCCTGGCTGACGGAAGACGGAAGAAGGAACGGACGAATAGCTTGCCTCGCGAACGTGTCCACAGTATCGGATCAATCTCAGTTCAGCCCTTTGCCGAGGGACACTTCAGTTGAGAGCATTCTTCTGTCGAATTGCGATGTTCTGAAAAACTCTGTCGTAAATCTCTATCAGGGAAGTAAGATTCCATTCATTTCCTCCTCGTTTTGAAAGTGGCAGAGGCACAAGAGCGGGAAGTAAAAACAACAATGGCAAGGTCGAGACTCCCGACGAAGCACCGCCAGAGGTCAGTTGATGCAGTCGACGAGCGGCGGTCGCCGCTCCCGTTTTCTGAGCCTCACAGACCGTGCCTCCGTCGCGTCGCTGCCGTGGTCGTTGCTCTTGGATGCTGTCGCAGCTATTTGATGAGTTCGACGAGTATAAGTAGCAACACAGCGGAGGCAGAAACACTGCACGGGGAAAGGAACCTGGGAGAGACCAGACCCCCATATCCTCACAGCAGTCGCCCACACGGAGCTGCGGCGATCAATTACAGCTGGACGCCAGAAGGCGAGCACCTGCTGAATCGGCAGATTCGGAGAAAACGATCATCAGTCTCGTCATTAAGATTCCGCGCCATTGCCTCCTCTGACGTCGCGTCGTCGCGAGCGAAGCACCCTTGTCAACGCTTTGACAAAACAATGCACCTGGGGACATGTTGCGGAAGAAATTCCGAAGCACAGAGCAAGAGGGTTCGCGGCGAATCGCATGTCGGAACTCCAGACGCAGACCTTTCGTTCGTCGGGCAAATGATCACTGGGTTTCTTGCCCCCGGGGTCATTGTCTCGAATCAGCGTTTCGTTCCCTCGGGGGAAGCCAGAGTGAGTCACATTATGTAACGCTATGATTGAACGAACGCTCACCAACTCGCCCAATGCTCGTAGATACATGTGCGTGTAGCAGCGACGTACGTCCACTCGAAGAGGTAAATGAAATCAAAGTGCGTCAAATACATTCTGACCCGCTTCACATCGCAAGGTAAATGATGCATCAATGTACAGCTTGGGCCAGGTATCCAATCGTACCAATGAAGATCAAAGGCGGAACAGCGTCACGGGAGTGGGAGAGAGTTCAAGTCTCTTCTCTCGAGGAGGAGCTGGAAATCCGCTCACGAAGTACGGCACTCCGCCCCGAAGGAGAGCCGTCGGGTTTCTCCAACCCGCAAACAATAATCACGAGCACGGTCCAACGACGGAAGGCATGTCTGGAAGGAGGATACCCCAATGGATTCAGCCCGGAGGAGAACGAGCGACGAATAAGGAATACAAGGCTAGATAGAAACTGGAATGGACGCTTCCGAGCTATTTCATCTTTTTCTTGGCCATTTCTTGAAGAAGACAGAGAGAGCCTTCTTTGTTTCCCATTTTCGAGGATCAAATGCTCGTTTAGTGGGACTCGCTGCTGGCGGCTCCACTGCGTCCACCGCTGCCGAGATCGTCGATCGAAGGAAAGGGGGTGGAACGCTGCCTGGGAGCAGCCTTTCGGGCCGGTTGTCGTCGATAGCTTACAAGCGGGAATGAAGAAACGGTCAGGAGAGGGATGGTTGGGTTCTCCGGCAGGCCTCTTTACTCGGTCGCTTTGGATTCTTTGAGAGTCCGCCGCCACCTCACTTGCCATGTCGTCTTCATACAATTGGCAGTCACCCGGGGAAGACAAGTGGGCCCGAGTTGTTGCCAGCGCAGTGCCGAGAGACAAGATGGCGGAGAGCAGCCGTTAGGGCTGTTTGACGAGCAGTGAAGAAAACAGACAAACGAGTGCGTCAAGGGATTGTCGGAGGCTATTTGAGAAAGCACATGTTTCGTTCGAATCGATGCTAACGACAGCTCGCTCAATCACCGCAGCTCACAGCGCGAATTCCCTCCCCGATAATTGATGAATTTTCGAAACAATTCATCTGGATGATGCTTTCGTTGTCAATCGATATCCAGCACTCAAGGCCAGATTGGGAGTAGGATAATTTCCAAAGTGAACGCGCTGCGCGCGCCGACTGACGAGATACCGAAGCCGAGTCGTGAGCTTCATCGCCTTGCATCGCCTTCAGCTCGCGCCTTCTCAAGTACTGAATTACTGAATATACCTTCCGTCGACTTCTAGGTCGACCTGATGCTGGCCGGTGACTTGAGCCATAATGCCATCAGCCATCAGTCCATCTGAAGGATGCAGCTCCTAGCCCGTTCACCGAATTTCGCGTGGAATTCGCAAACACCAGGCGTCCTGGCTATCGGAACTCTGCCTGACCTTTTGCCGCTCAGGGCGAGGCGCTGAACAAGGTCAACTTCCTCTATTGCATCTACGGCATACGCGCCAAGGTTCTGTCGTTGGACGAAGATCTTTTCGGCGGTTTTCGCCACTTCCCGGAAATCCAGGCCGTCACTGGCGGCGCCCTGATCGCGGACGAGTTGCGGCAGCTTCTGGAGAAAGTGATATCGGAAAAGGGGATTCGTCGAGGCTACGGGATCGGATCTGCAAAGGCCCAACATCCCGTCCAGCAGTCTCGACGGGCTGTCGTCGCAGATCGTTAGGCTGACAAGGCTAGCCATGGTCGTGGTCTAGTTGCAATATTGACTCGTGGCCGAATGAATTTATTTAATTTCGTTATTGACGCGGCTCGCACCGTCCGCAATGGCGCTGCCGGGCGGCTCACCACGCATCAGTCATCAATGATGTGCAACTCTCGAAGAGCACAAGGCCGTCGTGAATGATGACGGTCCCTTGGAACCACGCGAGATGATTCTCAGAATAACATTGACAATCATATCCATGACGGGGGCGCGAGTGTTCTGCCATAAATGCCTGTCTTGCCTCCGACGACCTTTTTATATACGCCGAGTGCGATTTTTCCGAAGGTGTAGCTGCTGAAGCGGAAGCCTGATAACGACGCTCAGATTCGCTGGATGGGAGGAGTACCGAGAGTCGTTCTATGTGTCATCTTCCATATTTCGATTTGAGCTACGTCACACGCAGCAAATGTAATCCTGAGTTGTTGATGGTCGAATGGCGCTTTTCATTGAACGGGGTCTCGCCATGATTGAATGAAAAATGATGAAAGACGACGAACAACAGTAGCACGAAAACAGCGAATGCACAGAAGACACCGCTCTGTGACGAATCAATCGCTGGAGCCCACTTATAACTTCGGAAAAGAACCGTTCCCGCTCTGTCTAGTCTGAGCAAATGATCAGAATCTTTGTGTCCCCTGGACAGATGATTCGCGATCAGGTGATGCGCGACGTCACCTCCAAAACGACGAATCTGCGCAGAAGACACCGAAACGACGAATGCAGAGATGACTCTACGAAAACGACGGCTGCAGAGAAAGCGTAAAATGACTTGGAAAGCACGAATACACGGAAAACAGGAAAAAAAAACGAATGCACAGGGATCACCACGTTACGTCGATAGTTCACAGACGGACGGGCACTTGAATCGAAATTCGTTAGTGAAACTAAAGCGCTCGTTAGCGATAACGGGTATCAGTGCTTACAAATATTTGAATCAACGCCCTAAGTGCAGTATCGAGTTTGAGCTATGAGGCTCCGGAATGGTATGCCGGGAGAAAATTCATCCGTAAAAACTTGGTGGCTGTGGTTCACATCTTCATCCAACGCATTATCATGGCTGAGCGTCTCGGGTTTCGGCTGGCGTTCCGGAAGACGAAAAATCGATGCGAGTATCGGGATAGCAAATAGTCTAGAAAAACGCCTGAAATCAAGAATGGAGGCACGCAGCCATCGAAAGAGCTCGATCTCAATCGATGACAATTTCAAATTCCGCGTTAAGTGCAGCCCGTATGGATCGCACGCTTAATCAGAATGGGATCATGGGCGAATCAGTGGATAAGGTGCAAACTGACAGACAGACAGACAGACATTGCGCTTTCATTATAGGGGGGATTCTGCTTTGTTCAGCCGAAGTATCTCTCTGGCTCCATTCTTCGTCCAGTCTTGAGCATTCCTCTCGAAACCCGATAAGGTATTTCCAAAGGCCTTCCCACTTCCCTCCCCCACGAATTCCGAAGTCAGCTCCGCAATCCGCGAGTCTATGTTTTTGCAGCACATGATCGAATTACTGAGGCCGAGATCGGTCGGGTGTCGTCGCGAGGTCTCCCTCCGGACGGACCGCGCCTGTGGGAGTAAGACACCGACTAAGATAACCTGGCGTGGGTCTTAGGAGCGGCTAACATTGAAAGCTAAGTACGGACTCGGCAGTCTGGGCGTACTGGAGAGGTTTTCCCGAGAGAAGCACCATCCGATCGGCTCGTAAGAGATTACCTAGAAACAGAACCGATTTCTAGAACGTCAGACTCGCTCCTGTGCTCTCATTTTTGAAATTCCCGGCTTATGCGCCATCGCAATCACACCTAACCGCTCATCTGTAGCTTGGCGATATGAATAGCTGGAATCGAGTAAGACAAGTTCTCAGCTCAGTTATTGATGATCTTGACCTCATCAATATGACCCGATGCGAGGGAGGCGTTCCGGAGCGAACGATACGGAAATGGGCTCGCTCAGCAAGGAGGTGAACATTTCTAAACTTTTCGCTGTCGGTATCACCTGAAGTCGTGAATCCTCGTCGAGCGTGGATGATATCAGCACCTCGTAAATGTGTTAGTGCCCGAGATGAGGGGAGCGTCTGCCTGTATCTCGCTCGACGATGAGGAATCATTTTCGCAGTGCTTCAGTCATGCTCGCAGGTGGATCATGGAGATACTAAGTTGCTGGACGAGTGGGATAGAGACTCTGTTCCTATGTGGAAGGCTGCCCGACTCTTCGGCAAGTGATCCTAGGCGAAGGACGAGAAGATCGCGATTTTAGTATACATGTCGGGACTCGCTGATGGCACCCGACAACGAGACGGGCAATGATACCCTTCGGGTGCAAACGGCGACAGTCTCCAGATTGTGATCTCAAAATAGTCCATGAAAGCATCGAAGACGGACAATTCAGGAAGGTATCATTTGTTTCGTTTCGTGCAGTCATATAAGAGGAATAACATACTCAACTCCGGTGATATCTTCTCTGAACTATTCCCCATGATCAGAGTGAACGAATCTTACCAGATTGGCGGCTCCGGACAAAAAGCCAGCCATCAGGAGTACAGGATAACAGCCCACTATTGTGAAGTACAATATCGGGAAATGAATGATGCTGTATTTACGTTTCCCCTGAAGCTAGAGGGAGGTACAAGAATTGATCTAACTTCAGACAAGGCAGTCGAGTGATCGAACGACCGAATTTCCCGAAAGAAAGTCGAATTCTGACTTTAGAAGTAGGGGAAACGATTGATCTGATCGCGGTGATATCTGACGTTGATGACGTCCTCGAATTCAATGCAAGAGAGACGGAGAGGTTCGGAACGGACAAACCGTGCTGGATGATACGATGTAGATAGTGCATCTGACGTTGCGGCCAGACTTTGTTCAATCAGGCATTTGACAAGCTTGGGGAAAGAGCCGATATGATTGAGGACATCGTTGCGGGGAAGTGAGTGTCGGGGAAGAAAAATATCGGGACCTCTGGAAGCTCCATTCGTGGAGTGGCCAATCGATAAGTGAGTGGGAAGACTCAATCAGTAGTTTGGTGAGGAAGGTATCTGTTAAGCTTCCGCTGAACTGCTCATTCGGTGAGAAGAGGAGCCCCGTAAAAGGACTCCGGAATATATATATCTCCATCAATATAAGCGGAGGAACGACTGAACGATCGAGCTATAGCTCGAGTCATTTAATCGTAATCATAGGACTGCTTTCGGAGCTACTCCGTGCATATTCTTTCAGTGGGGAGCAGTCTCGAGCAATCTCCGGTGTCGTAGCAGGTTCCGGGGGCTCGAATAAAGGCGCAGATCATTATTAATTATTACCTATCATCATTACTGATGCACGTGACGAATGAAGGAGAGTTGAGACGGAGTCTCCTCGCTGAGCTCTTTGTGTTGCGTCACGGGTCTGACGGGCTCCGAGCTTGTGACGCCCTTGAGCCTGCCTCTGCGCAGAAATCAGAGACAAACTCATGGACGAGTGCAGAAATGACGTCAGGGCATTAACGCACCCCTCTTCCGGATGGGAGCTTCCCGGAGCACAATATTGCTTTCTGTATGTTTGCGGTGTCAAATGCTGCTTTGAAGACAATGAGCGCGGTATAGTCGGCCTTATTATCGTCTCCAATGAATTTCATCAACTCGTTCTCGGCGACCGGGATCTGACATGGCCCGGTCCCTTGCACACGCCCCCGGTCGATATCACGAATATTTGGAGAACGCCCCTCCCGAACGGGGAACTAATTGTAAGAAAGATAGGAGTCCTCCAGCTTCGCAAGGTTGGAGGCATACTTCGTTAGTTAGTTAGTAGGTTCGTTAGGGGTACCGCCATGAGCACAAAGCAGACTTGGCGCTCTCTTACTGCGCATCTCAAACAAACAACCGATGTCCGAAGGCCTGGCGCGCTCCTGCCCGTGAAACTTTCTGGATTCGACCCTATGTCCACAGTGATTCATGTATCCGTCATAGCGCTTTCTTTCGCCGGCAGTGGGCTGGCATAAAATCGTCGAGAGTCTGAAGGGGAACGACAGCAAGTGGAACGAGAGACTTGGTCTGCGTCTGCGGACATTTGCAGAGAGCGCGAGCGGTCGCTGTGGATTGTTGAAGCCGTCTTATCGGGTGGCAGACCGTCTTCCCCTCTATCTCGAAATTTTCAACCTCGCTCGCCGGCAAGGATGGCATTCTTCCCGAAAATTTGGACCTGAAGGATCCCGACTGAGAGCTGACCTAAGTGCTCATCGTTGCTTCGCTTGTGATGAGCTCAGATATTCTATTTCAGAAGAGCCGAGCGGCGGGGCTGAGGTCGACTATCCGTCGAGCTTGTTCGCGCGGGAAACCGCGCTCCGAAACCTCGGAAGGGACAGCTGTCAGGCATGCGGCCGTTCTGCGAAATTTAAATCAATGAAACGATTTAGATGGCCTTACCGACCGTTACGACCACAAACACTCCAGTTGCAGGTCAGCCCTTGAGAATTGGAGAATTCATGGCATTTTCAGCCAGCTTCAAGATGACTTTTATTCCCGGCACACATTCTATGCTTATTCGTCCCTAGTCTACCTAGCAAGAGGGCAGCACTCGTCGTCGTTTCGAATAGGAAACGCCAGGACGAGGAGAGTACGAATGACTTGTCGCTGGGCTTTTGTGCGCTCCGACGAGAAAAAGTTACCGAGAGTCGCGTACATGTCAATAGCACGACACGCAGTAGCGTCTTTTTTGCTTTTCTCCCTCTCCATTCTGGGGTGCTGGCTGCATTCCACATTCTCTGTGTGGACATTGACTGAACGGGGACTTCCGCCATTCAGGTGAGTGAATTGAAATTCTCAAACTCAGCACATCGGCAGGCCGCTCTCCCCAACTGCAGCTGCCGTGATTTCAGCTCCAAATGACCGTATCCTCCGCATCTTCCCAGCGGGGATTTTCTCCCGAAAATATAGTTCTGCGGCCACGGGCGGTTCAGATCCCAGCAGGCTGAGTATGGACCGACATTTTTTGAGTCCAGAGCTCGTACTCCTATAACTTCGGGCCAAGAATCGCTGATTGCATACACCGAGTACTCTCGCTGGCCCCGTTGATCAAGCTAGGAGATCCCGTTTCTTCCCCGCTCTCGCAAGATGTCTATGATCAGGGGAGCACGGTGGATTTCAGCGGAGTCGCGTGCACGTCAACGTTTCTATTCTCCGTCATACGCGGAGGCGGGGTTGACACTGGTTTTCAATTCTTCGAGCATAACAACGTGAACTCGAGGTGAGAGGGACTCAGTCTCGGGGATTAAAAATTTGCATTTGTGCCCTAATGAGTACCTTTCCCTTTTTACGTCGATGTTGCTTCAGAAGTACGCGGCGTAATCCCCGGCTCCAACGCTCACAGAAAGGCAGGCGAGAAGGCAGGAGGCGCCTCTAAGCTTCTAGGCAGGTCGTTTTTTTCACCCTCCCCCCCCCGCTTGCCTCTCTCCTTCGTCCGGTAGGAGAAAACAAACAGAGGTCATAAGAAGAAACGACTCACGCATCCGGAGGGATCCACGAAGGGCGAAATTGGGTCTCTGTAGACTTCAGACCATTAGGCATAACAGGCAGCTTCCCTCACTTTCCATAATTCTCGCCGATGTCTCCCCCTTAGTGTACCTATTCAGATTACATTACGTTCATCTTCGAAATTCTTCATCGGACTCGGGACTCATCGAAGAATAGATGGTATGTGAGCATCCGTATATCGATAATGGCTGGAATTTCCTCGAGAAAAATTAGCATGGCGTTGTTGCCAAGCGCTGATGCATCCACAGGGGAGTCCCCGCCCATTGTCTCCCGAAGACAGGTTTTCGACCTGGGCCGATCCAGGAAGACGATACATGACTTCCTCACACAGAGGTTCCAACTTCCGATCCGCCACAATAACAAGGATATCAGAATTGCATCAGAAAGGAGACGCCGCGCCGCCGGTCAGATGCACCCACATGCAGATTCGCTGTCGCTCCATTCCGGCCGATGATGTCTTCACAAAGAAGAGCTCATTTCATCTGCTTTCAGAGCACGTCAATAGGCGGACACAAGTAGGCGTGTGCCCGTCGTGGCAAAAGCACACACACAGCCGCACACAAATTTGACACGAAAGTCCCAACAATAAAAAGATGCTACATTTTGTCATCGTCAATATCATCGCGGAAAGCACGGACGTCATCCTTTCACATGCATGAGACGGCATCGCGGCCGCGACATCTTCAGAGCAGGATGGCTGCGCAAGGAATACCATTCAGCGACAGATATACTAGCACGCTACGAGCGGGGAGGAAAGATTGCCGCATCAGCGGGGATTGCGAAAACAGCAAGGGAAATACGTCTCTGCCTCCCGAGGGGAGCGGAGCTTTCTCCAGACTTCTCCAATGTCCGTAGAGGCGAATTCCCTCAAATACATACGAGTTCCAATGACGTGATCAGCGTCTGAATGTAAGTCCGCCTCCGCAGTGGATGCACATGTTCCCCGACCCATTTAGTTAGAAAGCCTAGACGCCGCGGTCTTCAGGTTCGCGTTATCAATACGAAGACTCAGACGATCGGGTCCCGGAACGAAATTAAACAGGAGAGTCTCTCTGCCCTCCCTGGCGGAACGCCCATTCTTTAACGCTTAATCAGACAACTCCCTCAAATTGATGGCTTGTCCTTTGAAAATCCTAGAATGGAATCGGATTAGTTGAATTCCATGAAGTGCTCGGGGGAGAGAGTCCTTGTGTCCCATTGGCGTCCGTCCAATGCTCGGAGGGAAGTGGGCTAAATGCGAGAACTCGTTTAAGACCAGTTTGCTGCGAGCACCGGCACTCATTCTTAGGTTTTACAGCTCAGCGGAGACTCGAACGTTTCGCTCCATTGAAAAAACAACTCTACTCTCAAGATACACAACTCAGCTATCTCGGTGAATCAGTCAGCGAGCCTTCGATCGCGCGTTCGACGGAACATAAAAAAAATAAGTGCAAGCCAGTGACGGACGAATCCGACCCTCGTGTCGACTGATCTTCCCGATCGGAGCTCTCACAATAGCGACCTCGCATTTTGTGAGAGGGACTTCTCGAGGAGTTCTTCTCCCGAAAAAGTCTGAGCCAGAGGTGGAGCTCTGATAAGTCCATCTGGGAACCTGATGGAGTGGAAGACTTTCAAGGAGCTGATGGACTCGACGCGTTCGATGCTGTTTGCCGGACTTCTCCCCGATCGCTTGCTAGTTGCTTCTCAGCGCTGGCTGTCAATGAAAAGAGGAAGAGATTTTCTTTCCATATGTTCACTTCCGTCGAATGAATGGATTTCGGTCGTTCTACATCGAGCTCCATTGCTGTCTTGGACGCACAGAATACGGGTGTCCTGATTTCTCTCTCAAATATCGGATTCCTGGGAAGACTTCATGATGCGACGAGTCGGCGGTGAGAGCTCGGGCATCTCAGGCGGCCTGCTCGCGGTTTAAGCATAGTATCCGGCATCGGGCAAATGTGCTTGTATATCCCCGACTCGCATTCCGATGGGAGCGCATACAGAGCGGCAGGGAGCTCACCGATAAAAAGCTCGAGACTCCTTATTAACCTTTCGCGAGCGCAAACACTCACGACCGGCACCACCGGAATTCGTGGTTTTCCGCGGATCATCTTGTGGCTGCACCTGGACTTCCCATGGTATCGAAGTCGAATGCGTACTTTGAGAATCGAATCAGCGCTTCCATGTGGAATAGACCCCTCACGTATCGCGGAGCTCGGCATGAGATTTCTGTAAGGGGTACATCGCTCCGAGCTCGCTTTTACGATTATTTTATTGAAGTCCGCAAGCCGAGCATTGGTGTGCCGTGCGTCGCGTCGACAAAAATTTACTAGGATGTGTGGACGGGGAGGTTTGTTCCTCACTCATTGTTATTCGAATTCCGTCCCACAATGCCTTTCTCTTCACAGCGAGGGAGTCGTTCGAGCGCGACCGAACATGATGGGTCTCCGTTGGGGTTGTCGAATACATTCTCATCGGAAGATTTCTCAGATCCGATGCTGGATACCTTCCGATACCGTCTGCTTTACTTTCCTTCGTTTCCGCTCACGGCGAATAATCGAGAGCTGGAATGAAACACCCAGGCCACGAGGTCTTCTCATTCTTTCAGCTTATCAGGCTACAGGAGGATGCCGCTCTGAGGACTTGAGCGCATTCTCGACCCTGAAGAGCGATTTTTGAAGTCAGTGCGGATCGAAAATCTCGGATGAAGGAAAGTCTTTGTATTCTCAGGCAGTCTCGCGCGGGATGAAGCGAAGAGAGTCATCCCCAGCCAGGCCACACACATACCGCACAACGTCCACCACAAATACCACAACTACTCGACGCGGCTGCCATGATAAATTGCTGTATATATCCGTAGCTCGTCCGTATACATCAAGCTGCCGTCAGTTCAGCCGTCTTTCCCCGCCTCCTCTCTACCGATTCAGGCTCTCAGCTGCGTGAAGCATCCGAGGAAAACCTCGCAGGCTTCAAGTTTTCCTTCAGGCTTCTTCGCCGATGTATTAGGGCGGCACATCCGCCTCCAGCTCTTCCGTACACCCCACCTTTGCTCGTTCGATATGAGCTCCACCGCGCGGGGTGATCCGCTAGCATTCCGATGAGTCCTCCGCCTGTTTATTCAGTCGTGTATGGCTTAGATTAAGCGCGAGGATCGAAGCTTTCGACTCAACTCGACATTATGTAGTGTTTGGACACGTTCTTCGCGCCCGACGATGGGACGTGCAAAACCAAGTGATTTTTGTCCATTTCAATCGCGAGAAGTCCGCTCTTAGAAAGTATTCGGACCGGCCTCAGGAGGAACTTCTACGTCTGAACACATTGTATCTACGAAAATTGAGGATTCGCCGAGAATTCGAAGGAGCACATGGACATGTAGAAATCTACCGTGCAATCTTCCCGCTATCGATCACGTGAGAGGATCTTGCTGATTGAGATTCGGAAGCGACACTCCGCGCGAAGGTCAACGAACGAGACATCTCACTCGTTCAGTCAGTCACTCAGTCAGTCAGACTCGATGGCGCCTTGGAGCGGAGCAGAGGAGACAAAGAGTTGGGCACTTACGTCAACGAGCAGAAAGTGAAGGCGAGCTTCTCTCCTCTGTGGAGCCCACGCGGGCGAGAACGACGTGGATGCGGAGCGCTTGCCCCTGTAACAACCCGCCAACGAGCCCAAACTGTCCCGGAGCTGAACTTGGGCTCGCTCTACATGCTCGCTTGCGAGCTGTTGCGTGCGCTCCTCAAGACGAGCGACCGCCACGATGGCGAATAAATGATCGAATTGCCTTTCCTTCTCGGCGTCTGCTCTCAGTTAAGGAAGGATCCTGCACGAATGATCTCCGTGAGATAAGTCTGCGAGATCCATACTTCGTCGAATCGGGCGCTACTCATGGCGATCGGCCGAACCGTCCCGAGGACTCTAAACGCCGTACACGTGTTCATCAATGATCATGTATTTGAATTATCGCTCTGCCATGGAGACGCCCCCCCCCCCGTGCCGCGATCTTGACATTGAGCCTCTGCGAAATTCCAGCATAGGCTTCGACCACGGCCAATCCAGGGTTCGACTCGTCCCGGTATCCCGGAACACAAGTCTATAGTCGGACCGACGCGATCCCGCCGACCCCAAGTGGGCATTTTCTTCGCGGAAACAGGAAGCTATTCATAAGTATATGCATGAATCCTCAGCGAACGTAATAAACTGAATTGCCGGACCATCACGCCTTCTGAAGGTGCTCGTGTATGAAGGAGACTCGGATGTGGAGTATCGGCTAGGATGTACTCACTTCGATCCTATTGGATAGATGGATGAACGGAGGCGGCCAGCTTGGTTGACGGTCTGACTTTCCTCTCTGAGGCGTCGCTTCCGATTGACGAATAACCTGACGAGGTGCAACGCTTGGTCGGAAGTGCGTGAATGAACACGGGCTCGAGCGCGAAGCAAGAACTGCGCAAGCTTTGGAACGGCGCTCGGTGAGGATGGCGCACAGCGAGCTCGATAAAATTGCAAATTATGTCGCAAGGGGTAAGTCAGCACAGCGAGGGGGACGCTTTGCCGTTTTCGGATGAACTGGTTGCTCTCCTATTCGTACACGGAGGAGAGGGGGGGGGGCGTCGTCGTCGGTCAGCGAGATCGTCAGGGGCTGTCCCAGTCACTGGGCCGGCCATCCGTCCAGCTCGAAACAGTGCCGCAAGTTAGGATCTGCTTGCGGTCGGGTGAGCGACGCTGACGGCACTAGAAGTTCCTCGGAGAAACCCTGGGTGCGCGGTAGGAGGAATGCGAATTTGAATGGAGCTGCCGCTGATCCATCTGTTCGAGCTAACCGCAATAAACGTTAAGGGGAACGAACGTGGCTGTGGCTCTTCAACGTCACGGCCGGATCCGCAACGGCCGCCGCCGCTGTTGCCACAGACATACACACGTTGAGAGCTCGAGTTGTTCGTCTTGTGATTCGGAGCACGCAGCACTTGAATGGAGAGGAGGCTCGTTTTCCTTTATGGGGAGCAGCTTCATCTCAGAAGAAGAATTAGCCATATACGTACGATATTTGCAATGCAGATTCAGCTGGAAACCTCGCCACCTCGCTCGTCCGTTCGTCGGCGTCAGTCGTACGTTTGGCCGAACGTGCGGTCGGTCCACGGGCTGACCGGTCGCTCGCGGTCTAGCGCGATACAGCAAGGACTCTAGGCAGTCAACAGCAGCAGCAACAACGACAACATCGATCGACTCACCGAGGGAGAAGGTAATGGGAACCGCCTTTGAGTGGTGAGCCGAGCAACATCTATGTAGACCGGGTACCTTATATGTCCGGAGGCTTCCCCGGAGCCCGAGCGATCAAGAGCACTTTCCCCTCTTCTTCCCTGTCGAATTATTCTCTCCGATCGTCACCTTCCTTCAGCGCGCTCTCAGTAAGCTCATCCGCTTTTCGACTCACCCGACAATCTCCGCTCCACGTGCTCTTGGAGCAGTCAAATGAGATCGCGGCATCCGTGTGCGTGAGGAGGATGTTTACTTGTAAGACCTCAATCAGTGGTAATCGATGGACATAGTGCGAGGCAAGCCCTGAGAGCAGGAGAAGAAATCAGGCTGGAGTGCAAAACATCTCCGCCGCAAGGGCGGTTTCAACTTTCGCGGAACGGGATGGATATAGATGTCAGTTGGGTGAAAATGGCTCCACAGGGGAACTCAGGTTGACCTTGCTCCCCACCGAACCCAGTCAGCAGACTCAACGGTCGATCAAGCGGAAGTCCCTTCGCCCGGCCGCCCGAGTCTCGTGGTCGAGGCCATGGATGACATGATAGAGCTCCGGAAAGCGGGAGCTGAACCGCAGAGTCTGTTTGATCCGAGAGTCTCCTGGCGGTCTTGCGCTCGAAATGCTAGCACGGTCCTATTCGGAATCGCTTTTCCCCAAGCTTGCGCTCTGTCAGCTGTTTTACATAAGAGAGGGAAGGAGGGATCCGAGGCTCAGGCTGGAGGAGCGCCAGCTCGTCATTCAGTGAGTCAGTCACTGGCGAGACGGTGGAAACGAGAACGCGGTGGTGACGCCGACTGATCTCGCCGTTCATTCCGGTGCTGATTTTCGTTTGTCGCTCCATTCTCCTCGACGTCGACGACTCGTTTTCTGCCACGGTCCCCGCCAAGTCGATCACTCCTGTTCGCACGTTGCTCCTTTCTTCCGTTGAGCGAGAGAGACAGACAGGGAGTCACTCAGTCAGCCAGTCAGTCAGTCAGACAGACAGTGCGCGATGGTGACGTTCGATTGACGGATCCACTCCGCTTCGGAGTGGATGGATCCTAGCTAGCCCTCGCTCTTCTCGCCCTTACACGTTCCGCGACTCGAGTTTCCTCCCGGTGTCCTCTCGTCGATTTGGTTTCTCGGCGGCGTCCTTGATAGGAACAGGGCGCGACACACTTCCGCGACTTTCTCGAGTGCGTCACCTCTTCTTCCCGCATTCTCCTCGCGTCGTTCTCGCTCTGCGAGCACGTTGACGCCATCTCCTTTTCTGCGGGGAGAGGCTCTCTCGCTTATTATCTCCGCCCCATGACCGTTACCCCGCGTCGGAAGGCTGGGCCAGTTAGTGTGAACGGTGCTTTCTGATTCTAGATGGGGGAGGGGGAAGCTTCGCGAACCACTCCGAAGAGAGAAGAAGAAGAAACATTTCACTCCACACTTTGCTTATCGGGCGCAGCAGATGAGTCTTCCGTCCTCTCGCTGATCAAAGCCTACACCCAGCGCCGATCAGAACAGCGCTCAATCGAAGATCGGTGCCGCCTAGGCGATCTGCTACTGTGTACCATCCACGACTCAAAAAAACAGGATCCCAGTTCACCGCTGAGATGACCACAAACCCTGTGGAATTTCTTCCCGCCTGCCATGCGGACTATCCCACCGCGAAGGAATGTGAGAGTTCCGTTGAGACCGCTGGCCTCACACATAGTGGACCATCGAGCCAAAAATTATTTTCGGGCTGGACATTTTCCACAGCCCTCGCGGAAATCGCAAATTTCACGATTTTCGAGGTGGTTCGCGACTCTCATCGATTTGCCACGATCTCCGTGATTGTCGCCATCTGGAGACACGCGGAGGTATTCATCTGATTCCGTTGAGGAGACGGCATCGCATCTGGAGAGAAAACCTCCCCAGAGGGATGACAGGATCAATGAGCCCCCATAATTTTTCTGACTCAAGTTCCGAAGAAAACCACTCGTGTTTGAGTGTTGGCCGCGGGAACGAGGACGTGAGATCAAACGCTTCGTAACGAACAACTCGCTGCAAGACTCATCCTAGCCAGGGCTCCTTCTTAAGCACTCGGCTCCGAACGCGTTGCTTTCATCACCTTCTGCGTATATATTCGCACATATGGAGAGAACCTGAGTTCTGCAATGGACTCGGACACATTGCGCTTTTTAGCTGTGCGAGCGACCTTGCGCATACCATACTGTGGTGCCAGGGAGCTCTCACGCCCCGCAGCGCGATTAGCTGCGAATCATCGCCGTTGTATCGCACGATGATACGAAGAGGGCTATATCTTCCACATCATTTTACGCTTATTTGCGAACAACGATTTTGCTCGATCCAGAATCAAATCTTGCGATTTCCGCGAATCCCACCCTAATTATCCGCGGAGCGACCACGAATGTAAGCTTCAGATGCTCAGAATTTCCCGAGGCCTCTCATTCTTCATCGGACTTGAGAACGGAGCTTTTTTACTCACGCCGGCTTATACTACATCGGATGATGAGTTCTCCAACAAAGGATAGTGATCCTATTTCCACCATCTATCCTTATGGTACATGTCGTATCGGATGTCAGCTTGGTCAGGAGCCGCGCGCGACCCGCAGAAATTGTGTGTTCTCCCGCAGTCGGGTGACGACGGCGGAGGCTATGATGAAATCGCTCGCAACTGACTGATTCAAGATCTGATTCAAGGTAAGGAGACGAACACACAGCGCTGTGTCGATTCGGCCAGGAGTCCAGGAGGCGATGCCAACAATCGTTGATCAGGATATTCATCCGCGCCCAGTAATCTAGCCTTTCCGCCGAATGACGTAGATTCTCGTTCCACGGACGACCAGACCTGCGAAGCACTAACGATTGCGAGAGGAATGACGTGCAGCAGCAGAATAGAACTCGGAGACGACAACAGGAATGATGATGACAGAGAACTCACAATCCCGGAATAAGCTGAGCTGTTCCTCGGAGATAGGGGATTTTTTATTCTGAGAATTTGCTTTTTTCTCTGATCCCCTCCCCCATCTCGTTTTCAGCTGCTCCGTTTCATTCGCTCTCCTTCGTTCGTTCGTACGTGTGTACGCTCGCTCGACCGAGTCCGCTGCTTGCCTCCCGTTACTTGCTCCGTTGTTCGTTCGTTCGTTCGTTTTCAGCTTCTTGGCGTGTTTTCATCCCACGAGAGGGGCGCGGCGGCTCTGCGTGCCTCCCTCCCTTCGTGCGTGAGTGAGTGTCGCTCTTTCTTGGCTAATCTACGCGCCTCTTGCAGAAGTAATTTTCCGGCCGGATGATCGCCGAGCGGCCCCGAGTCTGCTAGCCATCCGGCAAACCGGCTAGCCATCTAGCAATCCGGCCGGCCTGCGGAGCGACACCGGGAGGAGGAGGAGGAGAGACCCCTACCCCCCCGACGATGTCAACCAGAGGTGGAATCCCCGTATCCTCCTAGGATTAGTCGCTCCCTCCCCGCTTCCTCCCTTAAACGCCCCCCTACCTTCGTACGAGAAACTTATATACCGTTGCGCGCTCCGTCTTCGCGCCTCTCATGGGCTCCCTTCGCATTGAAGTTGGAGTCGACAGACATCATGTTCAGCGTCCTGCGCATAGGCAAAATGAGCTTGGAATCAGAGTTCTGGAAATTGATTTGGGTGGAATCAAATGAAAGTTCCCGAGTTGTCGTCTTCCCTCATGGAGACGCGATTAGAAACTGGTTTGGAGACTACCCGCATGCCCCATGTTAGGACTTTGCGGAGTAATTTGGGACGGAGCTCCATGAGCGAGTCTTCGGGTTCGACTATGCAGGCTACTGAGACTCAGGTGAGTTGCAAGCAGTTTCCGATTGAATGAATCAAAGAAGCATCAGGGCGGACTGGCGACGGCTAGGGAGACAAGCAGACAGTCGTCGGCCTACAGATCAATGAAGCAAGCATTCCTAACCTAATGGGATATACGGGAGACTCTACAGCCGATCCCGAGTTGTATTGAGGGCTTAGAGGCTCCCAGTGTCGGAGCCTAGATATTAATTAGTCACTCAACTGGAAACGAAGGTTGGCAGCTTGCTCCTTCGTCCTTCCTTTTCCCCGCATAGAACTCTCGCTTTCCCCGAATAGATCGCCGTGTTCTCCGCGAACGCCGCGCTGTGCTTCAATAATGTTCGACAGAGAAAACGTCTTCGTTCCACTGTTTGCTCTCTGTGAGCTAGACTAGGGATGGCGACTCTGGCCGTATTCTTCGGGAGACAGCGGGCAGGGCGGCGCCGGTGCCCTATTCCAGGCCAAGCAAGAGCGAAATTCCTCTCCCGCAATTTACGGAGGCACCGAAAACCTTATGATGTCTCGGAGCGATGAGGAGCTTGGTGCGTAGGGAAACCCGTACACCTGGTCAGCTGCTTTCGGGAGACATTCCATTCCGCCATCGATGGTCTTGATCGAATACGTGAAACGTTCAGCGGAAAAAAAAGTGTAATTCTTGCGATTAATGTTGTGTCTTGCGACGGTTCCCTCGCAGTTGTTGGCGAATTATCCCTCCATTCTCTGCTCGTTTGTTCAGATGACCCTGCCGCCCTTCAGAGCGGGTGGAATCTGTGACCTCCGCACTTACAGCCTGTGATCTCCCCTGCTAGATCCGAGCCCGATCTCCCATGTCTAGGCTATCCACACCCCAATGCGGTGAAAACTGAACCTCTGCTCCTCCGAGCCACCAGGGTCTATCTAGATCCTTTGGTAGGGCCTCGAATTGCTCCGCCGGAATGGGAGGAATCGCTCTCTGCGCTCCTGGAAGTGATATGCTCGACTAGAGAACGTTCTTCCATCAAGTTCCTCGATGCGATTCATTACGCGTATTCATACCATTCTTGCACGCAGAAGAGCTCAATTTCCCTCATATTTTTGGAGCGTACTTCGAAGTTCCGATCATTCGAAGTGATTTGGTGGTGGGCAGAAATTCCTCGGTATGTGATCATACTATCGCGCTCATCCACGTCAACTGACGTGGGGGCTCGATTCGTCTCCCTGTAGGGTCACTGTTGGACCTTGCACCTCTACGTCCGAGGTTTCGAAAGTCGGACAGAAGTTCCGGCTCCGTCCGGGATGCTTCGTCCTCGGCTGCCGTCTCCTCCTTATCTGGGATTATCTCGTCGAGGAAGCTTGGTTTCTCATTCTCTCACGGAAACCCCTGAATCGCAGTCGTTGTTCCCGAGCCGACTGCATATCAGGTCGGAAGGCTCAACGGATCCTCGATGCGGACTGGCGTCGCCTTTCCTTATCGCGTGCTGCGAAGAAAGCAATGCTCATCGACAAGCTCATGGAAGAAGAGAGCGATTCGGCAGAAAATCGATCCCATTAGGCCGTGTTTCTGTGGACTGTCATCTTCGACACCCACCTGAATTTCTCTCGGAAAACGTTGCTTCCCTCGCTTGCGTGGCTTTTGGAATGCATTCGTCGGAGTTCTCTGGTCGCTCTTCGGTTGCCTGACATATGTGAGTCAACGTAAGTCGATCTAAGCTATGATACGCTGATGTTTCAAGAGGCGGCCTTCGATGACCGCATGCCGAATGTGGTTAGAACCGCTCCCTTATTCTGAAAGCTGGAGGCTCCTCGCAAGGATGAGCGAGCGATGACTCCGACAACTTCTAAAAGCAGAATGAGTTCGAATACGGAGCTACAGAGATGTTTAGGCGAATATCAAGTTAGTGGTCACGATCAGTGAAGCGCTCGCCTTGAAGCCATTAGTGGTTGGGTCTAGTTTGTGTGCCCAGTTGCCTCATCAGACTCCCATGTGAATTCTGGACGAGGACTGTCCCAGGAACGAGACCCGCTCCTTAAACTCTCCCATCTTTTCGTCGAGCTCATTATTCTGGAATGCCGTCGGGTCCTGGATGAATTATGTGAATTCTAATCCCAATACTGTTAGGGTGAACTACAATCACCGTAGGCAGCGGGATCTTGGGATGGACTCGATGAAGGCCGTACGAGGGAGTGCGAAATAAGCATTCGGACCGGCAAGAGCTCCCTCATCCACATTCCTCCCTCAGAATTCAGATCTGGAAATTCGCGCTCATCTAAGCCGGACAGGGTTGAGCGGCCAGCTCGCGTGACTGTCGTATACGCCCGGTCGAGATTCAGTGGGCGATGGGCAGGAATTCGGTGAAGCAAGTTCGAGGGGAAGTTTGACCGAGGCCCGAAGTGAACATTGGTCGATTTGAATGCGAATGCGTTTTCATTCCCTCACGGTCAGGAAACGAGCTGGACGTATGAAAGGCGCTCAGACATACATACAGACTCAGAGCGACCCAGGGCAGATGGATAGATCAATGGATGGATTGAGCAGACGCAGAAGCAGCAACGGCCATCTAAAGTCAAGGGAACGGGAGGGGGACGGCGAATGCGGATTGAAAGTTGTTGTGAACGGCCGCGAGCGACAGAAAACCAGACGACCCATCGACCGACCGACCGACCGACCGACCGACCGACTGCCTGTCCGGGAGAGCCGGCAGCCAAAGGATGAGCGGAATGCCGGTTGGACGGTCCTAGCCCGCGATCGGCTGCCCGTGCAGCTACATCGCTGCAACGAAAAAAGCCTGGAGGGAGGCTTTCTGCGTTCCGTTCCGCGTTCCTTCTGCACGGACGCTCAAAACTGGATAGCCCGCGGCGAGCAAACTTAGTCTACGCATATACCCTGCCCAAACACACACCCCACACAAACCTCGCTCAGGAAGGCATGCAAGGACTAGCGACAGGAGTTGAAGACTCGTTGTCAGTGTTGGGAATTGATTGCTCAAACACTATTGGAGTTTCCCTCTCACCGCAAGCATTCTTTCTTCATCGGGCTGGCACTTGAGAGCGATACGACGCAACAACCTTTTTCGAGAGCCGTTTCACAAACGTTCTGAACTTCTGTGTCGTGAGTCGGAACACTTCCGTCAAGCATCACCTGGGGTTGTCACCGCGAGTCCCAGAGTCGCCCGTCGGTAGACTCCATGTGTCGCAGGCTCGATATCCTAAGACAACATGTTCAATGAGACATGATTTCGTGTTCTTGTGCTCACAGATCATTCTCACAGTTATTATCATAATCGATGTGACATAATTCCCCCATTTATGAATGAGCTGGGAGGGCAGGCGATGGTTTCATCTACATGGGGTCGGAGACCGTCCTCGAAAAGGTAACTTCCTAAGCAGCCTTGGGAACATGACTCGGAGAAGAGCTTTCGCATTCCGAGAGTGCCGCTCATCCCGCGCCAAAGCTTCAGCTGCTGCGAGGTGACGCCTATGCATCCTTCTCGGCCATGAGCAGGATGCTCCAAGGCTCCTGCATGGTTTCCAGTGACATTTTCAACTCTAGGCTCGGAATCCACCCGAAGAGGGCCCTCATAGCCATTTCTGCGGACCGCCTAGCCGATATTATGATGCAGCGCGTCCTATGAACATAAGCCCGGACCTTTCGTTCACCTTCAGCGATGCCGCAGCATAACCGCGTTCCACGAATGCTCAAGCATCGTGGATGCTGTCGAGCTTGGACGACGCATTAGCCGCTGCTTGTTGCCATCCTCAACATGTTTGTTCCGGAACAGCTCCCGGACAGGGACTTTGGAGTTCTATGCTGCTGCGTACGAGAACTGTCTGAGAACTCGAGGAGTTCTTCTCTCTGGGCTCTGCTCCGAGCTTTCCAAGCGGGGACAGATCTGTCGGAGGTACATCCATCCTTTCCGAGCGGCGACGGCTAATCCGCCCGCTGTTCCGGTATGCCTCCTCGTGTGTTGCGAAAAGTCTATCGGGCAGGAAAAGAAATAGGAGCTCGCGAAGAAAGGTCCTCCGGAGAAATATCGATCCTCATCCAACGAAGCAGGACTTACTGAAGACGACTCGTGGTCAGCGGCACGTACTATCAGGATGATTCGGATCACGATTGGCGAACGCGGCAAAAACGTCGCCTCGTCGCTCAAAGCGGCTAGGCGTGCGGGCAGGCGGCGTCTCTCGTCCCAACGCCTCGCCGCCCTCAGCTCGCTCGCCTGCTGCGTTCGATCCCGATTGGGCTCATCGCTCCGGCAAAGCCTGTTTGACAGGCGGCGTTCGCAGCATTCAGTAATGGAGACCTATCACCAGCTAACTACATACCCGATGACTCAGCCCCAATCAAATCTCTTCGAGAGACGTTTCTCTCTTACGCGCTTACACATACCTTGTGCTCCCACACACCCACGCAGTCCCGCTCCCACTTCGGGTCGGTCCCTATTCACTAAACGTATCGCCGTGCCTCCAGATCCCCCCGGAACCGAGAATAGATCATCCTGAACACCGATCACCAAATCCCGCTGTTCGTTTCGTCGCAACACATGTGATCAAGGCTGCGAGAGATCAGCGGCGCAGTGCGCCTCCGCCGCCGACGCGTCGGTCCTGCTCCGTTTTGGTGGAGTCCTTTCTCGTGCTCAAAAAGGCGCGATGCCGTTTACCCAGAGAGATCCCCGCTCTGGTTCTGCGAGAGACCTGAGCTCACGGCGCCGTGTAGGAGGCCCCGCCGAACGCGTTTCACGGAACGATTGCGTTTGGAGGACCCGCCTCACGGCCATCCTGCCGTGGGGAAACCCCGTCGGAACGAAAAAGTGGAGCAAATCGTCCCGAACGAATTTCTCGCCCCGCCTCGAATACGATGGACAGGTTGCGTATAAGCCCGTGGACGTCTCTTGGTATCCTACGCGCGTCTGCAGCTTCATCCGGGTGACTGATTCGAGTTCTCCCCCACACCTCCACCACGACCCCCGACCCCTATCGACTGGGCTCGCTTCGACATCAAAACCCATTTGAGCGATGCCGACGACGAGGAGGAACGACCGATTCCCTCCCTCCCTCTCAGACGACAAGTAAGACGAGGACTACAACCCCGACTCCGGAGGTTGGCTCGGCGAACCAGCTCCGAATACTAATCAGGCATTAGTGATGCCAACTCGCGACTCAAAATTTTTCCGGGCGCAACGATAACTGCCAATTGTCCTCCTCGCAGCTCATTGGCTGCGAGGGCGACTTTTTGATGTATGTGAGCGGAATCTATCCGGAGTTAGCTATTTGTATTTTGCCGAGCGAGCGGTCTTGCCTGTACCCTTAATCTCGCTTCCCTGACTTGCTTTCAATAAAAATACAGGCGGTCCCAGCGATGAACGATCTCTCGTCGTCGTCGTCTTCGAGACCAGAGCTCGGCGGTCAGCCTGCGACCTGAGGATCGCGCTATGGGTGCGAACAACTATGGAGACGCCTCCTGCGTGAAGAGCGACTTTCGGCTGCTGTTGTGAGGCAAACGACGTCGACGGCTGAGGCTCACCTGAGGGTAGCCAAAACAACACGGATGGCTCTTTCCGCTTCCGGATGCGCTTCCGTTATTTTACGGATGGGCGATTCTGATGTGGGGAGCAAGCTCACATCAGAGTGCTGCTCTTCCACAGATCTCCCAGGATCGCATGAGGGCGTATAGCTGAATGTCCCTACATGATTCCGAGCATTGCCTGAGCCTGCGTTTCCAGAGAATTCGGCTAGTCTTGGGAACCAACGCCGAGCTGCAGCTCTCAGCATGAATTCCTCGACAAAACGTGGGTTCACCCGTCCTCTCGAAGTTCTCATCACATGGCGTAAGCATGGAGATCCGCTATGAAGCTGTTTTCTAATCGGGACGGCAATAAATATACCTGCCAGGCGAATGATATCATTCTGCGGAGATTCATTCCCAGAAAGCTGCTTTCGAGGAACAGCTTACCGGTAGAAAGCATCTATGGGCCTGAATGGAAATATTGTAGCATGCAATCATGCCTCATGGCTGAGCGAATCTACGGGATCAATTATTGCGAGAAGAGCGCGGGTTCGACTGAGCTTGCAAACCCTACCGCGTAGTATCATGAGAGCAGACTTGAGGCAGCCGAGTTGGGAAGCGAACTCCGGCGCTCGGAAGCTCGTCGAAAGAGAAGCTTGTGGCGGCATAAGGAAGATCAGAAAAGAACGGCTGTCTTATCCTACCCGGCTGGGCTGGTGGAATTTCGCTCAGCACTTGATAGAGAAAAGTTCGAGGAATGCCGGGTTGTTGCGGTAGTGTCGAGGCTGTCGTCGCCGAAGTCGCCGCCGCCGTTCCCGTACTTATCGCGGAAATGTGCAGAAGACAACACTAAAGAAGAAAAACGGGAGGAGAAAAACAACTGGAGAAGGAGCAGCCGACTGGACCGAAAGGCGCCCTCGGGACAAATGGAAGAAGGACATCCAGGCGCCGACCACCGACGACACGGTCGAAGCTCGCCAGCCATAAAGACGAACCCGTAAAAACTTATGTTCATTGCTGCATACGTACGAGATACCGGAATCCTTATCATTACCATATGCTCATTCGCTGAAATCGAAACCGTGAATAATTGTGAATACAGTAAAAGCTCGTTACTACGAACACGAAGGGACCGACGAAACTGGTTCGTTGTACCGAAATTTCGCTGTAACGAATGCCACTCAACACTATCCCTATGGCTAGCTGGCCAAAGCAGGAGGAATTCTTTGTTCGTTGTACCGAGAAATTCGTTGTAATGGGGGTCGTTATAACGAGCTTTTACTGTATCACTTCAACCGTATTCTCTCCTCCCCTCCCAGATCCTCGTATTCCCCCTACTGACGCGACACACGCCTCCCTCCATAGGTCTAACGCCAACGACCGAATTATACGGGGAAATCAATAGCCGAAAGCCTCTCGTCTCGAAGCTCGCCAGATGACCGTTGCTTTTGATTAATTAACCCGAAACCCCTTCGCTCCCGGAGCGAAATGTCTAAAGCCCATCAATGGGAGCTCCGGAAGCCACTGTCAACGCCCGGAGACGAGCCACTGAAGTAGAGCTATTTACGTTTCGTGTAAGAAACTCCCTGCACTTATGGAGGAGAAAGTCTCTCCAACAACGAATTCCAACAGCTAGGTATATAATATGTGTCGTGTCATGTTTGCTCGTAATCGAAGTCGTTCTACGATAAGGAATGGCCACCTCCCTCTTAGTGTTCTGCTGCATTGGTAGCTGCTCGTCTGCTCGTTCCGTTGGCTTCTCGGTTTGCTCGCCGCCCGTCATGGGCGTGCAGTGCATGCGAACGCCTCATTTGGATCGGGAACTTTGGACGAATGACCGAGCGAGCGGGCGGACGGCGAAAATGAGGGGATGGGTATGGCAAACAAGCTAGCAAACTGAGTGCTGAGGGAATGTGAATGGCGTCGGTCCGGGAGCCAAGCGCAAGGACCTGAGAGGGGCGCGGGCATGGGTAACAATGAGAAAAACCGTGGAGGTAAAGAACGATCGGTGAACACGGGGGAGCGGTGGTACACGGAACGACAATTTGGTTTTTCGGAAAATATGTGCTTGCGTGATCGCACCCGAATCGCTGCCTCCGTGGTGCGGCTTTCCGTTTCACTCGGATAGTCGAAAAACTTGTCGACGGCTTCATCGGACGGCTCGGCATCTCAAGATTGTCTGGCATGAGTGACGCAAGGAAACTTCTCGCGTCTAGGGCATGGAAAAATCAGTCCACCCTGACTGCGTCAAAGTCACACGGTACCGAAACGTCCCGATGCGAAGACTGAACGTTGCTTTTCCAACATCGAAACGGCACCCCCGGGTTTAAACTCATCTGCCTAAAAGCAACGCACGATGCTCGCTTGTCCGGGGAGGCGCCAGCCAGCTCGCGAGTCTGCTAGGATGCGAGCGCCTTACAGCGGGCGACGGACGCGACAGCGGGTAATGCAATTTGCTGGTAGTAGACCACCGGCACCAGCCTAGCGACAGCGAGTCATGCGCGCCTCCCGCTCCCCCGCCGGAGCTCGCTTGCTCACTCGCATGTAATAGGTGCTTTATGTTAGAAGAAAACTGTGTCGCAACTCTTTTCCGATTGAATTGCATTTCACACTCGAAACAGCAGCCAGAGCACGCAGCCGCTCCCGACCAGTCCGCGCTCGTTCCGGTGGGGAAGCGACCCGCGCACCTAGTTCGCGCTTGCTACAGACTTCGGAGACCATTTGAACCGAAATGCAACCACTATCCTTGAGCTCACTGACGAGGCTTGCGGAGTTCCCCACTGCGTGGTCTGAGGACCCGCGAGCCACGGCTGCTTTCAGCCAGTGGCACTGACGATTTCAGCGGGGGCTGCTTCCCGCGTCGACTTTTCTTGGAAGGCTCTCTCGGAACGATATGATACACTCATACAATTCATACATTATCGACTCTACATAGCATTATTCACACTTCATTCTGGAGAGACAGCCCCGTGATGAATTTCGTGGGTGAGCCATTCTCGCGTGTGTTCATTCAATGAATGTTGGACGGGTCCTTGTTCCAGCAATCAATGGATGTGGGCTCTAGGAAACCCGCCCAGCGTTGAGTCGGTTCGGAGCAATGAATTCATTTATGCGAGGTCCTCGAGGATTCCTCCTCTTCCATTCGATGACTCGAGGAGCCGAACGAGGCCGGCGCCTTCGATACTTCTACGATTTCGCCCGAACAGGTCGCACCGCGGTTCCTCGCGCTGCAAGAATAGGAGATAATAAATCCGAACGAGCCGAACATTTCAGCGGCCGCGGTGGCGTCGGACCTCGGTGATCTCGCGCTCCCAACCAAGACCGGAATTTTCGCTCCCGACATATAAATATTCGATTTTCACACGTGGACCGAGTCGAACTACTGGACTCGGGTCCATCAGACAGTGAAACACCGGATTCGTAGCTTCAGTAGTCATGAATGTCGCCGATTACACAACCCGTCGGACCGAGTCGCAAGGCTTACGCCTCAGTTTCTGTATCGCAACGATGTCGGAAACCACGAACATGGTCCACCTCGAAGCCGAGTAAGAGGCCTGTATCCGGAGTCAGGAGCGAGAATACAGAAGTTCGATTATTCTAAGAATTCCTCTGTGCTGAATGTTTGAGCTCGGAAGCGGCTCCGCACCGGGGTCGAGCTCGGGGGCAGCAAAAAATAAAGAGCAAGTGAACCTGTGCGCTGCTCTGGAATTAGCACAATGATGAGAGGCAGTGGGGGAGGCGGGGTGACTCAGTGAATCCGACGAGGAGATGGCAAAAAATGTCGACTTTGGCGCCCAGACCAGGGAGTGCCAAAAGAAATCTCCCGCATCACCCGCAATAATGTGATTATCGCCCTTGCATCGCTTGCTGACAGAACACGAACTTGGCTTGCTCGTTCAACCAGCCAGCCAGCCAGACACCAACCCTCGCCGCTTCCCGCCTGATAGCTCACTCGCACTTGGCAGATTGCAAGCGGAGGGAATGACTGCGCGACGAAGGAGCGGAGGACAAGTCGCATAACGAATGAGAGCGAGCTAAACTCTAGGATGCTTCTCTTGAATGCTCGCCCGTCTTTGATCGTCTTTTCGCGAACCGACCCCTCCTTCCGTGCTCCCGTCGCGTGCGGTATTCGGCGATTATCGCGGTGGGCTGTATATCGGGGCATATATATGTAATATGACGTTTCAGCCTCGAATTGGCGGATCGCTCTATGATCGACTCTCGCTCCTGGCGCATTCGTTTGGGACGCTACACGCCTCCCAGTGTCGGATACCACGGCTGAGCGAACTGGACTGCTGCTAGAAGTCCTACAGATTCGCAACGCGTCACTTATCAAGGTCGTTGCCGCACTGACCATATTGTCGGAGACTCTCGGACCCACTTCTCGTTCAAGGCCCACTTGGGACGAATCGCCTCTAACGACGCGTGCTCGGCATGCCATGTTTTCGACCACCGCATGCTCGAGATGAATTCCGGGATGCGCTCGATATTTCTGCCCCCTAATCATTAGAGTTGAATACCTCAGAAGCGTGCATGGGCATCGTTGGTCGAGCCGGAGGTATAATATATTCGAGCCTCAACGGTGATTTTCGATGACGCGACGATTCGGGAGCGTGGGACAGTATTAGTTTTCATGACACCAGCTACCGGTGTCGGATCGATCAAACAGTGCCTTGCACAAAACAGGGAGCAGACACCCTAATCATGAGTTGAGACATCAAGCGGACACAGTCGAGCAAGACAAAAACACGCTCGCTCCAATGGTTCCCTTGAAGTGTCCCGAATTCATGCCTCTGAATATTCAAGAAGGTCGACTGAACGAGCGGGTCGGCTGAGCCATTGAACTGTATGATTTAGGGGAATAAATCGTCTAAATAGCAGGGTTAGCCAATGCTCCGGATTCGTATGATGTTCGCTCCAGTTTAGTCATCGCCGCGATCTCAGACGAGCAGACTCGGACGGGCATGCAATTTCGATATGGAGGAAGGGAGGAGACGCAATCCAATAATCCGATCCTTGAAGAGAAAATTATACAATGAAGCGAACAGGCGTGCAGAAGAGCGAGCCGGGAGCACTCCGAGCCAGAGTAGTAGCTATGTTAAGGACGCCGCGCCGTCATCTACTTCGAAGTTTTTATTCGACACCCTTTCTACTGTTCAATTGACTCCTTCCCAGCAAAGCGAGCCGGCTAACATTCAATTTCCTTTCCTCGCATGACAGCCTGCACTCAGAGACTCACGAAACTCCTCTCTCGAATGCTGGATCTCCAAGTGCATGAAATTCCGTTCTCGGAGCTTCCTATCTCCTTTCCCGGATGAGCTCTGTTTTCTCAACCGCCGAACTGTTGCTCTACCGAAAGGCCGGGGGGCAGGCATCTCTGTCGGGAAGGGTGGCGGTCTCTTCGGTTCACTACCGAAAGTCAGAATCGAAAAAGCCAGAAATCACAGAAGCCAGAATCGCCAAAGTTAGAATTCTCATAAGCCAGAATTCCCGTGAGCCAGAGTTCGCCGTTCCCCGATCGCTACCTGACCACAGAAAAACGAAGCTGCATCTCAGGTCTGAATCCTCGCGAAGCTCGAGAGTGGCTGCGGCTCTGGAATCGGAATTGAGGCCTAACCTCTCGATAGATCGTTTGAACCGCCTGCCGAATGAGTTTGACCCCGGAGCGAAGACTCAGACGGAATACGATTCCAGCTACGCTTTCAATTTTAAGAACAAGAAATCGTGAGATATGACTTCGATAATATAAGATCCCCTTCGGGAGCGGGGTAGGAATGTAATGCATCCGTGAAACGGAATCATTGTGATCCTTTCTTCCAGTTAGCCTGAAGGTTGATCGAAGATTAATACATGGGGGTCCCGCCCGCAAGACAAGCTGGGCCTCGCGTCGAGGCGGCGAAATTTCGACCTACCTTGAGCCAATGTCCCAGCCGTCCGGCCTCTGAGATTTCTGTCTTCTGCGATTCTGGCTTGTGAGACGGTACCGTCTCTTGGCTCCTGGGGACGGAAAACTGGTGGCGCGCTCCTTCGAGGCCTTGGTTCGGCACTCCGGCATGGAGCTTCCGGAGGAGCGAGGACCGCGGCCCCCCTAGCCCCCCCTTTCTCGGGCAGGCCTTGTTGTTTGGTTCAATCGATCTTGGCAGACAGCATCGATGGGGGAGACGAATCGTCTTGACTCAGATGCGCGGCCTCTGCAATTCATTGCAGGATCTCATTCAGTTGTCCGGTCGCATCATTCGCTCCGATGAACGCTCTGCCAATGAAATGTCTCAGCGGCTTCGATCGGTGTCATTGTTTTTCGTGGTCCAGAAGCTCTCGACCAGCGTTCTGCTGTTCCCAGCTTGATCCACTACAGAACGAACTCTTGATCTCGGGCGAGTCGGCTGGCGAGTTCCGAGTACTGCTGACGAGGCCGTAGTCAGACGTCTCGGTTCCGCTGTGAGAGCGCGATTTTCGCCTTCGCGGATGCTCCCTTCGCCATGTGTTACAGATCACTCCGAATATGCGTCCATAATGAACGAGAATAGCAATCGAGGGACGGTAGTGGTGCTCCGGCATCATGACTTCCAATGATCGACCACGGCAGGACATGAACAGATCCCAGACAGATCCCACAGAATACATAGAGTATGCGCTGATGCGGTGGATGCAGCGCCAGTGGAGGTCAAGCGAATCTCTGCCAGATCACCCTTTCGAATGGCTCTGGCTTCTTTCTTCTTCTTGTTCGATCCTGCAATCGCGAGATGGCTCGGCTTCAGCCCTGGCCACCCGCTTCACGTCGCTGCATAAGTAGTATCGTGAGAAGCCCAGGAACGAGCGCGGAACTGGCATTCATGTAGGCGGGGAGAGCTTGGGGGAAATTTAACGTGAGGATATTAAGGAGGCTTCTCCTCTTCTCTCTCGCCACGTTTCGGTTGTCGCTCCCGACTCGACTCCTGATCTCGCTGGCTGAAGTTCGAGCGCCCGCTACAATTGTGTGGCGATGTTGAAGTAGGAGGGAAATGAAAACGGGTTCATAATTAAATCAATGGCCCCTTCCAGGCGTCGTCGGGTCGCTAAGCGGTAGCTGCGCTCCCCCTTGTGACTCAGCTTCGTGATTCTTTCTCCCCCCTCAGGCTCCACGGACCGGCTTGGATCAGCACGGAACGATCTCGCTATCGAGGTTCGGAAAGTAGCTGAGAGCATCTTTCTACGTGGAACTTTAGTCTTGTCCCGCACTCCGGCGCTGAGGCGCTTGACCTTCTCAGATGACGAAATCATTCAGTGGGTCGCGAATCGGAACAAGTGACGAGGCGAGCGCGTTCTTGCCTTGCACGCCAACGGAATAGACGGCCATGCTAATTCGAAACGAGATAGAGCCTGATGCGCTCTAGATCCATTGAGAGGGCCCCTCGTAGTCCACCTGTAGTTTGGTTCGACCTCCCCACAACTCCACGGGTGCTTTTTACTTATGCAGGTGCTCGAGAGCGGGAGACAAACTCATTTACATCATAGGAAATAATGTTTCTTCGCTGCCTCGAAGTCTATCTTCCATTTAGATGCAAATACCGAAATGCCTTCGCATCCATTTCGCTGCACATCGACCAAGACAGCATCCATGCGAGCGAGCGAAGGAGGGAGGGAGGGAACGTCAAGCAGCCTGCACCATAGGACTCGCTTGTCGAGCGTTCCGAGGATTTCTCCCATTCGTCCACCTTCGCTCTCGTTCACTGGCCAAACCGGGATCGTTCGCCCAAATTTTTCGCTTGATTTGCGAAACAAAACCATGCCCTCTGTGGGTGGACGGTCCTCGTTAAAATTGCTGCTGTATTTGCCGCTGCTGGAGGCGCATGTCGATCGACCATGTCGCCTTTCCGTGCGGGCGGATCCCTGTGCTCGACGCGCCTGACGCTCTAAGGCCTACGAGTGGCTCATAATCAGAGTCGAGTTCCAACAGTGCGGATCGTAAGTGCTGAAAAGCTTGTTGGGAGGCTCGGTCTCAGGGAGGGAAGGGAACATCCATTGATTTAATATCATGATTGCCGTCAGCGCTTCTCGCTCATCTGACGGCAATCACCAAATTGATATCTCTCTTCGCGGCTGAGCTCTCTTCCCCGCTTCTCAATCTTCAGCTGACTCCGATTCGCACTCTTCCCCACGCTCTTGTCAGGAATAAGGTCAGTAGGCATGGGAGAGCGGCCTCAGCGATTTCAAAATTCGGGTTGGCCTTCCCGTCTTAAGGTGAACGGTCCGTAAAGGAGGCAACGTTTCGTAGCGACGCCCTCGCTCCGTCTTCGGATGATTGATGGGATTCCCTGACTCTGATACAAAGAAAACTCCATCCAGGTGAGGGCAACGTATGAACGTGAGGGATTTCGATATTCGAACCGCGTTAAACGGAGCGGGAACTGTCCAGCCCACGCGGCTTCATTTACTCGCCGACCATTATTGGGACCAGTGAGAATTCCTGATTTGTTCAGCAATCTTCGTCGGCATCCGACACGTCCTTCGAGTTGTTGCTATGAGTGGGAAAAAGAAGCAAGGGTTCACATGCCTGCTGACAGAAATTTGTCGAGACTATCTATCTCTCTAAGTAGCAGGGATGGGAGAGGACCGGAGGGCATCAAGGAGACGGGGGAGCGGGACTTTTTTTCCCCACATATTATGCCCGTAGCTGCTCGCGGAGAGGCAACGCTTTGGTTCAGGGCCCGCTCTTCTTCCAACAATTGATTTTTATTTCGAGTCGAAAGGAATCCGCTCCTTCGCAAGAGGAACAGATGAGCTCTAGCGGTTTCATTGTTTTTTTTCAAACTTGAGAAAAAGGACGCGACCATTCCCGGAGACTCAGCCGAGGGATCGCACGTATGTTGGCCCACGACAGCGGCGCTCGCGGAGAAAGATATTACACGAATAAAGATATTTGGACGAGGAGATATCGAATGACAAGCCCAAGGTGTGAAGGACGTGTTTCTTCTCATAGGCTCTCTGATCGAACATTCCTCCCCCATAGGCCCCAACGGGAACGCCACTTATCTGATACGCTGCTCATACGCGGGACTTGGGGTGTGTCACAGGGCGCAAAAGGGCCTCGGCAAGGAAAGCACCGACCACAAAAAGCATCTGCACGCTTGACCTTCTGAGCGATCGTTTCCACTCGCCCAATGACTCAGGATCGTCGCCGATCGTCGTTCTTAGCTTCTTCATGCATACTTCGGATATATTCATATCTACGATTGATGGCAATCTCGGGTGGTTCAGAACAATGATTTCAATTTCGCCTCTGCCTATGAATTGCGTCCACCGTTATCTTCGCTCGACTTCGCCCGGAAGTGGGTTCACGAGGCGGGCAATCTAGGAAGACAATCAGATCGGACTTCGTTCGCCTTTCTACCTGCGAGCTTGTAGTCGAAACTATCTTGGAGAGGGTTCAGGTAGCTTGCGATCACCGCGCTCGCTTGACATGACTCTGGCAGCTTAAGATGTCCGTTGGGAGGGACTAGGTACATAAGCTCAGCCGATGTCGAGGAATTCCGGTTCCCATCCGATGCACATCAAATAATGACCTGATCAAGCGACGAGACTTCCGCTTAGGAAAGCTGCAAGTGAGACCGACTCCGGCTTTGACGATGCAACTCAGAACACGGGAAGGGCCGTCGTCGGACAGTGTTACATGTCTTTTCGTTGAGGAACGGTCGAGCGGAAGCGCGGGAGGAGGTCCTAGAGGAGATCCAGCAGATCATCTTCCTTCCATGCTCGTCGAAAACAAAATGGATTCCTGTCTATTGATTTACAACTAGGTGGGCGGTTCATCGGTTGCGTTATTGCAGGGTGAGCTGACCATCCATCCCTCCATCCGTCGCCGCCGCCGCCGCCTCTGCCACCGGCAGCCTCGGCAGAAAGTCTCAGCTAGCTGTACGGGTGATATATGGAGAGCGATGTAAGACGCGGTGCCACTAGCTCGCTCGGTGGGCGCCCGTAGAAAGCACCCAGTTGGGCTGAGTAATGGTTGCGAAGATGAGTTTGTAACTGCATCAGAAACAACTTTTATCCAGCCAATCAATACTTGTGTAGTGTCTCCATCCGATTCGGAGGAGGAGGAGGAGGAGAATAACATACGAATGGTTCCCTTATCCCTTTTCGATCGTGACCGATATGGAGGACCCCCCCGAGAACACTGTCTATTGTCCGATAGACTCCCGAAAGCCCATTGGAAGTGTCTTCTGGTCGAAAACCCCACGAGAATTTCATGGCGTCGTCGAGCGTTGCCGTACGGGAAGAGAGCTCCGAATCGAGCGACACCATGGACCTCTCGCCCGAATCTTGAAAGCGCTGCCGGTTCGGCATCTAGCCTCGGCGGAGAAGAGACATCTGCCGGAAGGCGAATTGAAAGCCAATTATTATTCACCAGCCGGCCTCCGGCCGGCTGGAGCCGGCCGTCTTTTCCGCTTGCGTTCCAGCATCATTTGTGAGCTCATGCTACGGAGACTGAGGATTTGAGTCGGGAAATCCACCCTCCACCCTATAAAATAGAAGCGCAAGCGCTCCGTCAATATAAATATTGGATTGAGTCTAGCGAAAATGTCATATATGTCACCATCAGCGAGTCATATATATCCCCATCAGCGATGACCAAATTCGAACAAAGAGAAATTTGTGCCTTTCTAACCACAATCGCACACAGCGTACCTACCTAAGTACCACAGGATACCACATGAGTGTCGAAGTCAAAAAGAAGGGAATCAGTAGGCGGGGAGGGGGAAATGAGAACATTCTGGGGACATTCTCTCGGAATCGGGCCAGAAAGACCCATCAGCGAGAACGAAAGCGATTGCGGCGGTTTGTCGCGCCACCGGAGCCACCACAATCGGAGCAGAGCGTACCTTAGTACCACATAGTACCACATGAGTTCCGAAGTCAAGAATGAGGGTTTTTTGACAATCAGTGGGCGGGGGGGCATTGGATAAGAAAAAAAACATCAACTTGCACACCTGGGGATCATTCTGCAACCGCCAAACTACATGTGCGCCGAAGTTGGCGAGGAGAAAGAGCCGAAAAACGGCTCACAAACGAAGCGCTTACGCTTTTATTCTATAGGGGGGATCATGAATGAATCTGACTCTTGATCGTGAATCGATGCTCGGCTTCACGGATCGCCGCTGAACTCTTCAAGCTCGCGGATTCCCCCTGTGTAGAGATGCGAGTTGTAGCTGTAACTATCCGCATATTGTGCATCACAAAAGCATTCCAAAGATCTATCCGACTGGAGGAATCCAAGAGCTATCGGTCTACATGTCGCGGAAGCCTGATGAATATCCCGTTACCTTCAGATTCCAGCCCTGTATATTCCAACTGGACTCCAGCCAGTCTGCGCTAAGCTCGCGGCGCAGTCCGCAGGAAACGCTTGTTCCTGTGAGCTCGAACGTCGGGCGCCACCGCGATCCGAAGGACTACGATCTACGGCGACTTCTCGCGAGTCCGAAGAACGGAGTTGGCCGCTAGATTCCCCGGATAGTATCTATTTTCAATGCTGATTAGCATCTTGATTGAATCTAGCGCCAGATGACGGTAACCGGCCGCTCCGCTGCGTTTCTCCTCGATCCTCCGTCCCCGTCGTCTCATTCAGATGACGGTGCCTCACTCTGACAAAATATCCGACGCATCCTGACGTCTTGTTCGATATCGAAAAACTGCATGAGCCTTCAATGAACGGGCGACTCGAATAATTATCATAGTATTCGAATTCGAAGCAACTCTCGATTGACTCGATCGTCTTCTCAGCCGGGAGACGGCCATGGTTGAGAAATTCCTGCGGATCGCGGTCAATCGCCTTCATGGCCTGACGTTCTAAGCGGCCTTGCGGAAACTCCGTGCAGCCGCTGCTGCGGATGGTTATGAGAGAGGTACGCTCCTGCTGTAGCATCACTATCAGTTCCGAAATTTTCTACCCCTTCGACGATCAGCTCAAGATTGAGGGCGCATTCGATCGCGCGAGGACAGAATTTTCCTGAAGGAAAACTCCGAGTCCGAAGTTCCACCACTCGAAAGACGATGCGACAAGAAGGAGATTGGAGGAGAAAACATCTGTTCGATTGGCCAACGCATAATCACGGAAGCCAGCGGGAGAACATGGCTAGACAAGAACGTATGACGGGGAAAAGCCACGAGGAGTCCTCGTTGTTGCCTATGGGGAAGCGCTTGCACGATGAAAAAAATGAGAACGATAATGACGATGGGAGCCGCCGCGCTTGTGGTGAAGGTTGTGGTGATAAAAACTCAACGAGACAAAAACAAATAAATAAGGAGCGACGAAACGAACGAAGCGGCTGCCACGGACGGAAGGCCGCTGGAAGAAAGATGCAGGGGTGACCCAGCCAGAGAGAAAAACGAAAGTACTCTCGACGCACTTTGTTTGAGGCTTCGCATGGAGTGGAAAACTAGATAGGAAAGGAAGAGAGGCAAACTAAGAAGAGCGTCCACCGGGTAGGCGGGAGTTGGTCGGCTCGTAGACAGGCACGCTGGCGAGTGAACGAACTAAGCAATGGGACGGCTTGACGTCCAACGCAGAGAGACCATTAGGCAAGAAAAGCAAGTAGATGGACCGAGGGAACCAGCGCCGAGGGGTTGGCGGCGGGGCGATCACCACAAGCGGACTGTTCCACAACAACAAACGCTGTGTGCGAGAGCGGGAACGAGCTTCGCTCGAGGAACAGGGCTCCAGGTTCTTGATTTTTCTTCCCGGACCGCGTTCTTCACCAATTACAGGCTCATCGTGAAATTTGCGCGTGTGGGCTACGAGTTTCGCATTCGCAAGCAGTGTCACGATCGAAATCGGGCTCAATTATTATCAATAAGTCAAGAAGCATTCGAATATTTTTCCCTCACAAAAAACTCCGCTTGGGGAACTCTCGCCTGATGGATTCCTTTGCACGGCGAAAATCGAATGGGCCCCATTTGAAATCCAGGTAGCGATAGGACTGAGAATGAGCGGAAAAAAATCCATTGACGCCGATTGAGACTCCCGACTCCCGGTGATCAGCACCAGCAGCGCTCTCCAGATCCAGGGCAAAAGGCGTTCCGACAATCACACGCACACACGCACTTCAAAACAAGTTCTCAATGAGAACGTGAAGGTATACGGATGCTCGGTCGGTCGAGCGCGCGAACGGGTTCAACTGTCGCAAACACAACTCGCGCACAAAAGCCGCTCTCAATCGTTTTCCATTCTCTGATTCTCAGTCAAATACTCGACCGAGGGTGCGGAACGGTCGCATTTGGGGGGTCGTCGGCCTCGTTTTCTGAAATTATTTTCTTCGTTCTTGTTCCCGTTGTCGCGCGCTCCGCCGTCACTCTCCAATGATGGCATTGGCTTCTGATCCCGTACTCAAGCTATCGGCGGAAGCGACGGCTACGACGACGCCGCGCCGGCTTAATTCTCAATGGGAGCCCATAGCGAAAGAAAAAGGTCGATGGGAAGCGGGAAACTGAGCTGAATCAAGCGACGAGAGAATGAATGAAGGAGAGTTCGCATTTGCCTGAGCTCTTCAAATTGTGCTTTTTTTCCTGAGTGCGAATGCGAGCGACTCCCTTTCAAACGAAATAGGAACCCCAAGGACGACAGAGAGAAAGCTCTATGTCGAGGCTTGCAATGCTCCCCGACCCATCGTGTTCCCTCCAACAAAGCACGTGGAGACGCGGGCGAAGTCGACGCCGGCGCCGTCAAATTTCTGATCGCTCATTCATGTCGATCTCACTCCCGATACTGGAACGGACGAGTGGCTTCCTCCCAAGGTCCCTGCCCTCGAAAGAATACAAGTTCGCTGAACCTGAACCGATGGACTCGTTTCGCGATAATTTCGCCGCAATCTGCATCTCCTCCCGAATTCGCTGCAAATTCCCTTATCAGAGGGACCTCCCGTCTATTTTGCGACCTCCGAAAAATGTTTGTCCATTTCCCGACCCTCCAGAATCTTCTTGTTTATTAGAGGCTGCACGACTAATCGAGACTGCCCGTCTATTATGTTTGTTCCGTCAACCTTGGAGACAATCGAGATCGGTCGCTCATACATGCGTACCATGTAGAATGAACCGGTTGAAATTGTCTAGATATGACACAAATGAGGATTCAGCAATGAGCTGTGAGAGAAGTTTTCGCAGCTCGTGTACCTGACTCCCTACCCTCAAGAAAGCTCGATTATCAGAGACAGCCCTTTCATTAGGACGGTATTCGACGGTATTCGGTACTCCAAACACTCTTCGGCTGATAGGTAGAAGAGCGACCATCTGAGCGCACCTAGCTCATATCCTGCTGCTAGTACTCCCCCTGAACACCTGCATACTGAATCAGAGAAGGTGTGCAAAAAATAGATGGAGATCCCTGGTAGTGCTTTATTCATATGAGAAGCGACCGACACCTCGTTGCCTCGAGTCAGCCCTCGTGATCGATGCCGTTGATCTCTCGAAATGACGAGCCTCAATCCCATGCGAGAATCAATCCGAGTCTGCCTTAATCGATCCATGGACTCCATTCGTTCGTCAATCGAGGGAAATGATTCAATCATTTTCTGTGACGTCTGTCTCCCGAAATCTTGCTCGACTCGAAGGATTGATCGTCTACTCATTTGACCAATCGAGCCAAGTTTGTGCTGCGAGGCAGGCTGCTAGGCGAGCAACGTTAACCCAAGCTGACGCGGTTTTCGATTGAGGTGCGAACAAAATGGAGGAGTCTCGAATCTAGTGAATATAGTCTAGCTGAGAATGTATCGCGCACCTCATTAGTAGTTAGCTTGTGGTGGAAGAAGGCGAGCCTATTTCCTGTTAGGATCTCTGACTGAAACTCGGTTCTCCCGAGGGCCTCCATTACCCGTTAGCCTTAGCTTTTCTGACACCTTTTCACCCTAAGCCTACAGACCCCATCGCAGCGCTGGCTCGCTGACCGCCTGCTTGGCAGGCTTCTAAGCACTGATCGCGCTTTAATAGGGAGTCTCTCGCCGCTTCGTATACTCCCTTGCCGCTCACTGGCCTTCCAGCACAACCCCCGCGTTCGAGGTTTCACTGAAAGCTACGCCACATCACGTCTTTACCGACGTGTATTCTTGAGACTCTCGCTGGGACAGCCGGTACGTCTGTCCGACCAAGCGTCCATTCATTCCTTTGTCGTTTGCTTGGTTGCTCCTTTGCACTCGCTCGCTTGCTCCGGTATAAGCAGGCACAACTACCCCATGTTTCTGCTATATAAGTTCGCGCTCTCGTCGCATTCCGTCCTTAGTCTCCCAACCCTCGACGCGTGATGATCCGAGTCCGGAGAATCCTTCGCATGGAAACTCAAGGGAAACCCTTCGGCACGCAGTCATGGCATTCAGAGATAACTTAATCAAGAATCGGAGAGCGTGATGAGCTAATGAAAGAGAATGAGACGGACTGACACAGATCTCCACGAGGTCGATGAAGATAATCTCACGGAGAGGCAAGAGCGCCGGACTCGAGGCATCATTCAATATCACAATCTATCAATCGACATCGTAGCAGAGCTCAAGAATCCCGGACTCATCAATCCGTTCCCCGCCAAGCGTCGGAGATCTTATGTGAGGAGGCTGACCGATGATGAATACTTGAGCATTGATCGGCTCTTCCAGGATAGCGCTCCATCGGATGGTGGTTCATTCAGGAAATTGTGTACCTTTGCGGAAGCCCGGATCCGAACTACAAACTTCCCAGCGCTACGTTAGGAATCTCTCACGGTATCGATTCCGGAATCGTCTGCTGCGGGGAAGCCCAAGAATATCAAAAGATGCGGGACGGGCGGGATTCCCTCCACGATGACTCCGGCTTGGCGAAGGTCGCGGTGTCCACCGAAAACTCCGCGAATCGAAGCGAATCGCCGCGGCAAGCCGGGAAGCGCAGCCAGATGGCGTGACCCGCCGTAATTACCTCGACCATGCCGCAATAGGGCTTCATGCCCACTCATCGGTGTCATCCTAAGGGCCTCCGAACCTCCTCGAGCTCTACGAACAGTTCAGAAGTTCCGGAAGTATTCGAGTGGTCTGTGTGGAGCTTTCCCAGTATTCCTGGTGCGCCTTGGCTGAAGTGCGACACAGCCGGAACCGAGCGGCGAGCGGCGACTTGGAACGTGTACAAAGCGTCTATCCCAGATTCTCGGGTGTATTGAGAGCGTCAAAACTCTGAGCTCTGAATACGATAATAATATTCGTTTCCCGCGGAACGGACGCTGGAATTGGAAAAATTCGAAGGCACAATCCTTCTGATATCCGGTTGAACCTTGTCATCACGGAGCAGCGTCGCGAACACAGCTCTCGACACCTCCTTATGAGCTGGGCGGGGATGACGCATACCCGCCCATACGTAACAGAGCATCTCCAGCGGTCTCCTAGAGTCCGCTATCATGAGGTTCTGTGGTAGGTGGATACTCTTCTCTATCTAGATAAGAACGGCGATCTTCGGGATATTGTATCATTTGGTTGAGAATGCGGTGGGCATGGCGTCGAGAATTGGCTCCATATCGGAAGCAGGGCTTGAACCCCCTGACTCCAACGCTGGAGGAAGTTTCACGGGTCGCGACATGGGAACTCAACAATAGGCCCGAGACCGCTCTCCGACGCTGCACAATTGAGTCGGAAACCTTGGGCGCGAATCGCAAGCATCAGAATCGCAAGGGCAGCTTTTCCGGTGCCGCTCCGTTTGACTCTCCATGAGGTACCGATAGAAGAAGAAGCACACGATGGCTTTTTTTATTGCATGAGACGAACTGTTGTGTCTATATCCCTGCAGCCGAAAGGTTCGGTGGACTTCTTTCCTTCTGCTTCTATGTGTCATGTATCAACAAAGAGAGAACACTTAACCCGCTTCGCTGCAGGCTTGCACAGCAGGCCAGGGGAAGGAGTGACAAGAAGTGAAGACGGCACCTCTACTCTAAACAAACCTTTCGGAAAAGATTCTTGCCTCTAATATGACTGTGCGTGGCTGCAGACCAAGCTTCCGCTGTTCAGGGAGAAACAACCGCCCGTGAAAATCCTCAAACGGCAACTGGGGAAAGCTTCGGACGCTTTCGACGGGGACTACACTTTGTATGTAGATGGGCAGGAACAGAGGCCGCGATAAGAGCCACTGATTCACCTTGCGGAGATTCCGCGGAAAAACTGGATGATTCGCTTAAGGGGTCGAATGACTTGGACCATTTCGCGCTCCAGCCGGTAGAGCGGCCATTCGCTCACCAATCGACCAGGTGTCGGTGCGCTGCTAAAAGCGTTCCTGGATTTGGGTTGGATCCAATGAATTTGACGAGTACTCGGAGAAACATGAACGCCGGGGCGGAATTTCATCAAGCCAGAACGGAAACATGGCGCACAGCATATGGGCGAGATTCTGACGATTTTGAGAAAATTAAATTGCCTCGAGCACCTACTTCCTCGTTCAAAACACCTTGACGCCATCCCTGCACGTCAGCTTGCTGTTGAAAAGGACGGCCGGCGTACGGAGTTCCGCTTTTTCCGCGTTCATTAAAGCCGACGAATCTCTCCGCTAAATAAACGAGGATCGTCCGGAAGTGCTATTTACGCTCTTCATCACCGTTTGAGATAATTGTACGGCCTTGTTTACACATCCTCAAAACTATGGAAACAGAGAAAAAACTAGATAAGAATGTGTGGCAATGCCTCCCACCGTTCGGACGCATGTACGCTCATGCGCTGAGTTGTTCGGTCGCTCGCTCGCTCGCATGCCGCCCAGCGAGCCAGCCGTGCCGCCTACGTTTCTCCTCATTTAGTGGTCACGAAATCACGCAGGCTAATGCAAGTTTCGCTCGAGTTGTATGCTGAAATGAATGCGAGCAAACGAGGGAAGCAACTCATTGCTGGCTACGATGGCGACCGTTGAGTTGGGAGCAGACTCAGCAGCTCCTCCTTTCAAGTGGGAGCTTCTTCAGATGAGTCGAGTATTTAATTATTTAACGAAATGCCCCCGAGATGCTTTCCTCTGCCCTTCGCTGCCTTGCTTGCTCGGCCGCTCCCTCCCCAGCTCGCCTGCTTGTCTGCTCGCTAGCTGCTTCGTTCGCCGGCTGGCTGGCTGGCTCGCTCGTTGGCTCGCAAAGGTAATTCAATTTCAGAAGCCATTCTATTACCCGACTCGACGATGACGACGACTGCAACAACGACTGAGACGTCGCGGACGACCTTCGCAAGGCTCCACGTTTTTCAGCGACTATTCGCCCGAGGTCGCGCCAAGTCGGGAGAATTGCCGTCATTTGTAGCCGGAATCAGTGTATCTTCAATTCCTCGCGAAACGAATCCCCGCGACAGGCCATCGCAAGCCGTAGACCGAGGTAGGATCCCGCTCCTCGCCCGAGCTCTCGGGGAAGACGCGTAGCTCTTATCGAAATCCGAGATCCTCTTCGAGTCTGTCTTCGCAAGGGTTCTCAGCCCCCCGAATTTACGACTCCGAGACGAATTGATGGTTCGCGATCCGGTCAAGGTTTCCGGATGAGAAGCACTCGTTTCAATCATTTCCCCAAACTTATCGACGTCCACGCGGCCGTCCGAATGACGCACGCCGACGACACGGGCGGAGATCAAAATCACCCTCATCGATGGGAGGGGCGAGACACGGCCGATGAATACTTCCCAAAGATGTCAACATGACGTATCGCCAAGGAGGTCCACGGAAAAACGAGTCTCGATCCGCGAACCCCTCCTGCCAGCGAATCGGAAGGCCCATAATGGCCGCTGAATGAACGTTTAGCTCGGAGGGAACAATGTATCCTCGATTTGGACCGATGACCAGTCCCTCCAGAGCTCTGGCTCGGTCCTCCCGTCCCTGCTTGCCGCCACTTCACTCTCTCCAGGCTCCGCTTCTCCTCCTACTAGTCGTAGTCCTTCTCTCTGTCCGCCTCGCAGTAGCAGCTGCATATCGTATGAGGCGACGCTCTGTTTCGCTCGGGGACAGATGAGGTCCACTTACAGCGAAAGACCCTACACCGCTTCGTTGCCGTCGTCAGTGCGCCATTACTTCTTCTGCTCAGATTGAGTAAATGGAGGAACGACTATTGAATTCTTGAATCCTTTCCGATGAATGCTTCGCGAGAATACATCAGGCCCTCAAATCTCGTCCCCGTCCTTGCCCCTAGAGTTTGTCTCAGCTCTCCGACTCGACGTGAGCACTTTCGGAACAGCAATTTGGCACACGATCGGAGCAGTCAGAAATCCTAACTCTCCATGCTGGTGCGAATTGAAATTCGCATCATTGATGACATGCCCCGAAGATAGTACACCGATTCCCAACTTCCGATCAGCTCGGGCGTCTCACGGGCACGTCTTCCCTCTGCTTCGCGGTCAAATTCATTGAAATGTCCGAGCTAGTTTGTAGATGAGACCCCCAGCGACGTAGCGTTAGTGGCGCGGCCGCTGGGCATGACTTATGTGAGTAGACGCAGGCATCTTGAGCTGCGGCGTAGGGAAGCGAGCGTTTTCCTTTATGGGGGATACGCTCGGAACGCCATGAGATTGCGAGAGCCACGAGAGGGACTCGTGTAGAGAGAGGCGAGGAGGGGGATCGAACAAACAGCCCGCGGTGTCATAAAGCGCCTTAAATGATTCGACAGTAAATGTCAAACGGCGACGGCTGCAGTGATGGCAGTGGTCTCTCTGGCCCGTAGTGCCGTCGGAGCGTTGCTTGTTCGCTTCTATGTCTCTCGAAAGGCCGTAGCGGCAGCAGAGGAAACAGCGAGACTCTCGGATTAAACAGAGCAAATCGCTAGTTTTTACGGCGAGTCGATTCGTTGCTTCTCGCTCGCCGAGAAGACATATCTGCGGCTGAAATAGCGCCTCGGATCTTGGATGGACGCGTTGGGCATAAATTCCACCTCAAAACATTCGTGAGAGAGTCGTGATAAACGGTACGGGTTAAGCAACGGGTCCGATCGCCTCCCAAGTCAAGCCTACGTTAGCCTAGGTGAATTGTTTACGCTCGCGTCAAACAATAGAACACCACTCCTGGTATTATCATCCGCTACCTGATCGATTCTGCGCGCGGTATGCCACCGCGGAGCGAACTTCGATCTACCGATTGCTACCGATCCCTCACGTCGCGTCATCGGCTAGATGGGCGATAGGAATGCCGCGGGAGCCTGTGACGGGCTGTCTAGTCAACCCTGCGCCGTCGAATCTTTGTCTCAACAGCAGAATGGGAGTAGAGAAACATTGCTAAAGTTTCCCTCGATCTTCTTCAGAATTCCATTCAAGTAGAATTGTCCTGATAATCCAGTTTTCTTGAATATCATCGCAGAGACCTTGGAATGGACTTCTTGAAGACCCTCAAGACAGGCGTCAGTATCGGCGCATCGATCACGGGGTTGTCGGATTGCCGTGATCAATCGAGGCTCAGTTTTTCTGCAGCTCACGGGAACGTTGATCCTCCCTACGGTCGGACCTGTAGCAAAGCCCTGTCTTCAGAGACATGACCCCGATGGGAGAACGCGGAGGGAAGAACTTCGCGCCTGGCTGGTAGGCTACAGCCCAATCGGAGTCTCGCTGAATGATGAAAAAACGATCGTTCAATCAATCAATTTACGAGCCATCTCCAATGACCCGGACGAAGCAGAACTGTCACGGCTCCATGCCGGTGCTGCCCGAGAGTAATTTCCATGATACCTATTCCTCTGAAGAGTCTGGTAAGATTCTCGAACCAGAAGGTGAAGCTTTCGCGGGATTTGGAGAGATTTTCCGAACATTCACAGGCTGCGATCCTCGGCGTGGACGGGGAGCAGTGACCGTATAATCGGGATAAAGTCCCATGATAGGCCTTTTTCCTCCATCTTCGCATTCGATGACGGGAGACATCAAAATCTCGATTAGAATGAGGAGTATGATAACCCACTGGGCTTGATGCACCCTGCACGAGATTGATTCCCGAGTGGCAGGCAGCAAATGATCCTACCTGATAGTTTTGGCTCGTGGCCGACAGGGGGCGCAGTCGAGGTATTCCACAGTTCCACATCATAGACTGATTGTGAGTGAGGAGCCAACGGTCGGAAGAGAAACGAATTTCCCCCAAACTCCGTATCAGAGGACCAAGGTCCATGCCACATGGCCATGGCAAGGGAGCAGTTCGCCACACCGGGATAGGACTGCGTTCCGGAGATAACCTAAGAAGTCACGAAACTGCGCTGACGATACCGATTGTCCTCGTTGTGCATTTTGAATCTAGTGTTCGAGCGCAATCGTCAATGCACACAGTCACTATCACTGGAGTCAGCGCGCATGGTGGACAAAGGCGGCTTCGGTTACTCCGTGATGATGCGACCTGTCAATTGATGAGCCCGTTTGACATTTGCTCGAGAGAATCATCATCTCTCTCTTGAAGCCACCTACTTCGAAAGTCTCCGTGTCGAGGAATATGGTATCTCCGAGAGGAACAAGGAATCACTTCGAGATGTCCTAAGTCCAGGAGGAGCGATGTTCCCTAGAGAAATGGTTCGATGGCGGCAAGCACGATCGTTTTCTCCTCGGTCGCTCAGGGCGCAGCGAACCGAATCGGGTGCTCGAACGCGCGACGAAGAGAATCTGCTTCATATTTCTCGCTCCCCAGTTCTCCGCATTGTTCCCCTATTGTCTGTCGGCAAGATACGAAGATCCGAGAGGGAACGAGGCTTTCGAAGATCAGCTTCCGCTCCTCGACTCCAGAGTAGAGAGAGAATTAGCGGCCTAATATGTAGAAAGATGTCTCCCATCTGCTTCTCACACGTTTTCACTTCGCTTCTGCTTTAGATTGATTGCAGCCGATCGGGCTAAGTGAGGTACAAATCGCCGGCTAGAATCTGGGGGGGAAAAATTCCTTCAGCAGCGGAATGCCTGCAAATGTTTTCCGAGGTGGATGGAGCTGAGCCTTCGATGCTTAGAGTATGGGGTACCACGATGGTGACGTTGTTGATTTTTCTGTAGACAGGAGCTCTCCCTCAGCGCGGCATGCCTCAAGGATCCATGCTATCACCGACACGCGGAAACTCTCGAAGACTTTTCCGTCCATCGATCCACGGATCGTCTTGATAAGCCGTGGAGTCGCATTTACGCATAACGCAGAGAACTCGAAGTCTTGCAAGAAGCAAACCAGGAAAGAAATGTTCATCATATCTTGCAGTCGCTCTTATTGGCATGCGTGAAATCGTCTCAACCCGAATGAGTCTCACGAATGAGTTATCCGGGATGACGCGACGCAGCCAGAATTATGCAGGAGGTCACTTCGAAAGAAAACCCTTCGACGCGAAGCTGCACCATTATTCGGACGATCGGCGAGCATGGTGGTCGCTTGATCTGACCGTAAGGAAGCGGGAGAACCGATCGAGCCATCGACCACGATTATGAGCAAGCTGGCTCGAGCGACGGAATGTACGGGCTCCGGCTTGCTTGAATTTGGTCCCGAAAGGACGAGCAGGTGGAAAGCCAATCTCTTCCACCACTCCGCTTCTTAGTCCCGATTGCAACGTAAGCGACGCGTCAGCTGTCAAGCCGACACACCGAGCGGGTCAATTCGTTCTGCGAGATTCGACCTTTCGAAGAGCTGAGGATGCCTTCAAGGGAATCCCGACATCTTTGAGGTATTTTCGTGGTCTATTAGTGGACCGTGGAACTGTTCCACAGTCTTTTGAATGGGCGTCCATCTTTTTATCCACCGACAGCACTGTGGTCAGTCAGTCTTATCCGATGACTACTCTGGTGAGGCGCGATTGATTCCCTTGTTCGGATGGATGAGCGCTAGCGTCGAATGGGCGGGCCATCTTCGAGCGGGCAACGTGAACTTCAGTAAGACTCTCCCGGGCGAGGTTCGTCCCGAATGTGCTTCCTCGCAGGCTTGCGAACGTTTCGGAAATGGTTCGTGTGCCCATTCCTAACTAGAGGGGAAGACTGCAGTCACAATGCTATTGCGCCGGCCAGGCTTCTAGTACGAAAGAGCTCCGGCTGTGATCAATGCTTGTTCTTCGTCGAGCGAAGTCTCAAACGACTTTGCTGTCGCTTATAATCCTCCGCTAGCGTCCCCGCTCCTCGCTTCACGGCTATCGTGAGTCCTAGACCTGATTCTGCTTCCCGGTGTGTCTGCTTCTACGGATAACTGCTTTTCCTTTACACGAGTAGTGAAATAAAGTGGGGAAGTTCTCCTCCGTCGTTTTCCCTTCACCCTTTGTCCGTGAGCCCCCCGTCATCTCGGTTCTAGTCTCACAATTCATCGTTTTCCCTTCGATTCCCGGTTCCTCGTTCCTCTTCCCCCTTTTCCTAAACTCCAATGCTGCTCAGCGCTCAGCTCAATAAACTGACCGAGGGAACCCTAGTTCCTCAATTCCCCCTCCCATTCGCCCTTTCCCCCAAAGTGCCCGGTTTCCTGTTCCTTCATTCCCTTCCCCTGAATTCCCATCACTCCCAATTCAATAAACCGAAGAGATTCTCGCTCCTCGTTTCCCCGTTCTCCCCCCCTCCCCTGTGCTTCTCGTTTCCTCATTCGCTCCTCCCCTTGTACATTCCGGTTTCCCGTTCCTCACTTACCTTTTTCCAAAATTTCCATGTCCGCCGTTTCCCCTCGCTTCGTAATCCCTTCTACGCTCCTAGTTTTTCCCTCCCTCAATCCTGTTCGATTACATACATGGCGATTCTGTGGGTCGCAGTGACCCCTCATGTGGGGAGCGTGGATGGAAGCCGGGTGGGGAGCTGAAGTGTGATGATTAGTGGAGGAACACGTTAATTTCGCCGCAGCACTCGACTACTATGCTACCAAAAAGCTCGAAAACCACATATCCACCTCACATGAGTGCCTACCTAGTCCCGCCTCGCTTGAGTATACGGTGGGGTCCCGGTTCACGAACGCCTCGGAGAACGAACGTCCCGGATATCGAACCTTCCGGATCTACACGATTGACCCGCATCACGGACAAGTTTGACCCGCTTAACGAACTTTCCCAGATTTCTGAAGAGAATCGAAGCGGATCTCACAGGTCTAAGGACTCCCGACTTTCCTGTTTTTCTCTGCTAGCGCGTCGACCGAGGTGCACGATGCAATATAGATGCCTGGTTTCCCGTCGAGACCATTTCCGATTGTGGCTCCGCTTAACGAACTTTTCGGTTAACGAACCTTTCCACGGAACCGAGCAGGTTCGTTAACCGGGACCCCACTGTAGTTCGAAGTCCCTTCGAAGGAGATATACGCCGATAATACGGTCGGTGTCGCACAGACTTCGCTGCTTTATCCTATAGAGGGGGATGATGCCAAGCGAACACGAGGAGAGTTCCCCAGAATCCACCCGAGCTATCGCAGGAGACCGACGGCGTCTGCTGGAGTGCAGAAAGCTCGAGACATTACTGAACCGCCCGAATTCATTCGAGACGGTCGCTCATCTTCCTGAATTCCTGCCGATTTTCCGGAGCATCATAGCTCCGAAAATTGTAAGTACTCGTGTGATACACTGGGCATCCGATGGCCCGATCTCCCGACGCTCAGCTTGATGGGGCCTGACGCGGTTTCGTCAGCCGCTCGATCTTTGGGTCGACAAGTCTTCCAAAGACCCTCTCGAAAGTTTGTGGGAAGAGTGGATGTCAGACGAAGGGAAGGCCCAGTATACCAAGAGCGGACGGAAGGGGGCGTTGAGCTATGAAGCTGTGGCGGAATTAGTCGAACAAGCGGTTGGTGCCGTCTCGGAGGAAGTTGTCAAACGAGGATCTCGGAAGGCTCTGTAAGATCCCGCGGAAAGTGATGTGCGATCTGCGGAAGAGCATACTGGAGACGTCGATAAGGACGAAAGCGATGGAGAATTTCCCCGGACGATAGTATCTGCTCCGAAGATAGCTTCGACGATTATTGTATTATTGTGTTATTGTATCATCGTATAATTGTATCATTGCATTATCGTATCAACGTATTACTGTATTATTGTATCAGTGTATTATTGTATTATTGTATTATTGTATTATTGTATTATTGTATTATTGTATTATTGTATTATTGTATTATTGTATTATTGTATTATTGTATTATTGTATTATTGTATTATTGTATTATTGTATTATTGTATTATTGTATTATTGTATTATTGTATTATTGTATTATTGTATTATTGTATTATTGTATTATTGTATTATTGTATTGTTGTATTATTGTATTATTGTATTATTGTATTATTGTATTATTGTATTATTGTATTATTGTATTATTGTAGTGACACCGGAGTTAAGGAGAGACGCACGGACAGGAAGAGTGAATGAGTTCATCTCCGCAAGGTTCCGAGTCGTCAGGTACGAGACCGAGAGAGTGCCGCGGAGACGCGTGACCGGCCCGATCAGTCTCTGAGGAGCCTTTGCCTAGCTGACTGCGCAACATTGGCTGGGAGCCCAAATGGCACGGAGCCTTTGACCTCGAGAATTCGGAAAGAAGAAAACGAGGCCGGCGGCTACGGGAATCGATGAATCAGCCAGGGCACGGATTTTCGCAAGACTGTGATTCCTCGAACATCAAGCATATCGAAGTATGGGATCAATGACTGGCGCTAGGTCTCGACTCTCGGAGAATGCGTCATACCTCCTGAAATAGCAGGTGGAGGAGGCTGAGAGTCTGAGCCCTCTGATAAAAGCGGCGCGGCGCAAGGACTCAATGTGCATGGACTGGCTTTGGAAAGAAAGGATAGTCGGGATTATTACGCTGTCGCTCAAGTCGTCCACCGGAGACTACAGCAGGGAGGACTGAGGGAGCCGTAGCTAATCGTCTCTCATGCTGGTCGAGTTGAAGAACAGAAAGCATGTCCTGATTGTCCGTCGCAAGAGCCGACCCTGGGAGATCTTTCCACACATTGACTTCGATTCCCACCATTGTGTATCTCCCCCTCGTAACTGGGTCGCGCCCAAAGTAGAATATATTCCTGGGAGTCATAGTTCTCTTCATGAACATTCTCCTGTCCCCTGTACCGCGAGTCATGGCGGGGTCGCGTCTCAATGTCGATGGATCATGGAATGAGCATCCGCAAACCTCTAGTTCGGACCCCGGGACCTGGCGTGATCGTTCCAGATTTCTGAGATCACTCGAAAGCCTCGTTCCCATCTTTCTCCCTCATGCGCTCTCAGCCAAAGGCTACATCGTGAGCGAGAGGCGGATGCATATCTCTTTAGCATGCTTGCAGAATTGCGTATTTTGCCCGCCTACGAGTGATATTGTCGCGAGAGGCAGAACATTTCGTCATTCGTGGCAGAATCTAGAGGATGATGCTCGTGATTTCTCTCCCCTGAGTCTGAGGGAATTTCTTTTCAGGGACGAAACTCTCCGAATTTCAAAATACAGTCTCGTCGACGAGACTTCATCTTCCCGGAACAACAACAAACAAGATTCCCCGCGCAAAAAAAACAAACTCACGGAAACACCTACCCAGCGAGACAGGTAGAAGAAGCGACTGCTGCGTGCGGGGAAGTGTACCCACGATGTTTCGCCATCAATTTTTTTCGTCATCTCCGGTTTGGGGAACACGGCCGCATTCCTTCGTTTGTCGTCCTGCCCTACACTTTGCATATAGATTAATAAAATATCTCGGGGCTATTTTCATTCATTGAGAAGGAAGCTGAAGGAGAGAGGGATGAGGAAACAAGAAAAGATTGGTGCGGCCTGTCGGATATCCTCGGAGTCGCAACTGATCGTGGATAAACCTTAGATCTTAGATGATACGTGCACTCAAGAACGAACTCCGTCGACGTACAACAAGCCATGGACCGATTCCAGAATGATGCATGTACACGTAGGCGAGAGTCGGATGTCGGATCTCGTGCCATCTAGCCATGTTGTCGCTCATCGGGATTTCACTGAAGTTTGTCGTCTTATCACCACCCCTGGATCTGAGATCCGTTCGCTGGACCGCAATGAGTGGTAGGTTAGATCGACAGCCACGGTCTGGGGTCTCCGCTTCCGATTCGGTGCGCCCGACATAACGTATCGAAACTCAGAATCGAGCCGTGAAGGGAACTTCGCTCGAGGTCGGCCGTGGCTGCGGCTAGTATCATATATCATTCGAGCCAGCACGGCAAATATGGGATTGTTCGACCGAAATTCTGGAGCACGTGTCGGGACATTAATCGCCTCGGAGCTTGTTTCTTGGTTTCCGAAGCGGCGGAAAGGACGGGTATATGATAGCATGCTAATTCCCATTCGATGGAGGGATGGACGAGCGGCGACCAGGCGAGCCGATGGGCACCCCAATCTACATGGGAACATAGCTGCGGGCAACCGTTCCTGCGAAACGCCCGCCGCGGCCTGCGGAACCTTTCAATCCGTTTCTTCCTCGTTTCAGCTTTCTCGGCGCTTAATAACACCCATCCACCTCATCCTCTCGTTTCCCTCATCCCTCCGAGCTGCAGCAATCGGCTCCGAATCCGGAGCGGCTTTCCCCTTTCTAGAAGAGCTGCGGAAGCAGTTGAAGCTGAAAAAAGTGGAAGTAAAGCTGGATCCTTTCAAAAGAAAAAGATGGAAAAATCGCACTGAGCCGAGCCTTGGCACGGCTCTGCTTGGCTTGGCAACTCGAGCCATCGCGGGAGAAAAGTGTGAACGAACGGAGGATTGGAGTAGGGAACGTACGTACGTCCGAACAGAGATGAGAAATATGGTTGATAGAGGAAGAAAACAAAGAGGAGAAGCATAGAAACATTGGGTCCACTCGAACGTCTCCGGTGGAGCTCGTCGAATAGCTCTCGTCCTGCGGCAGGATGTACTGAGGGGTGCGAGACTCATCCTAAATCCTTGCTGATGAGAGTCAAGCGAATGGGAAGATTCCACCAGCCACCAGCAGTTGAAACAGCGAAGGACGGACGAAGCTGTTCTTACGCCCGCTATCACATTTCTAAAGTGATAGCGGGCGGCAGTGTTCGCTGATGGTCTCCTCTAGTACGCAGGATAATTATGGGAAATCAAGCGCCAGCTCTAAATATCCTAGGTCCCCTCGATCAATGACAGAAAGAAATTCACGGTTCAATGGTCCCAATGCAGATTCCATGACATCTATGTTTATCTGAGGAAGGAAGACTGTGATGGGTCTTCAGGCTCGCACGGCTCAGAATTCCCGCTGCTGGACTTGCATGTGAGTTCGGGGTGCTTTCAAACGCCAGATCAGATAATCTCTCTTTTCTTGTGTTGCTTGGGGGACTCCATATCACGAAGTATGTCGATCCTCATGGGACACTCGACTCGTCTGACTCGCGGACCCAAACTTCGGAACGAGCTCGCCGCGAGACTCCCCCAAACAAGTACCTATCAGGCATCCGCGAAGAGATTTCCGAGAAAATTCCTGGGCTATCCTACATCCAAGTCGGGCGGTCGACGTGGAGTTATGCTTTTTCATCCTTAAACTGGGAATTCGCGACCAAGGAATCGTCTCAGTTGTACCAATGGAATCTCGAAACCTTCCGGAGCACTTGCGCATCCTCGCAGCATATCACCTGGGAAGCTCTCACCTCATTTGCTCTTCTAATGTCCCGATGCTCGGCGCCTGGCATTATTCGCCTCTTTCGTTGCTCATCGTTATATTTTTTGATTTCTCCTCGGAGTAGGGGATTATTGCTCAAGGATTGAAATCCCGATCCGAGATGGTCGTCCCTCTCAATGAAGCGTATGCTTCTCTCGATTGATCAGTGTGTGATGTCAGATGACAGGTTCCCAGCAGGCATAGAATGGTAGAATACTTGAGAATCAGCGAGCGTTTTCTCACAAGTTTCCTGCCCTGTGAATCCGACTTTCAACTGTATCTGGGTGACCGAATCGAGCCATGATTTCCTTGCCTGTTGAAACCGCCCAAAGTGAACATTTCTTGTCATCACGATCTTTTGTGCTGGGATGCGTAGCTCCCGAGGATCATGAGCCCGAGTCCATGTTATAGCCCGTATCACCCAGGTAAATCGATCATTTGTGCTCGGGACAGCCTTCTCGCGTTGCTCCGCAAGGAGCCACGCATGTAAGATGGGCATGTCAATTTCCGGACAGAGTTGGTGAGCATTTCTCCGCGATCCGTACCCAATCTCCGCCTGCTGACGAGGGCTGGATCGTAGTTCTACGCTAAGAGCAATAGGACTCGAGCAGATCGCAATCTTATGAGTTCACTAGCGATCGGTGGGAGTTCTCAGAATCGACGCAATCTCAACGCTCTAAGCTTGCTCTCAAACGATGCGGTGCCCGATTCGATTATCATTATTATTAGTATTATTATTTAGAAAGATGCGTCTGATATAGAGCTCCATCGAAATGAGTTTATTCAACATATTACGAAAGAATTCATCTTCATTGTCGATCTTAAATATATATCCTCGCCGATCGGATCCGCGGTTTCAGAAAACTTCTCACCGCAGCCAATCAGTAATTCGTTTAATATCCATTAGGGGGACGCTGACAACCTTGTCTAGAATTGCTTTGTTCGGGATCTCTTGTTCGATTCTCTTACATAATCACGGCTGCCGTGACTTTATAAATACGAAGGAATCTGTCCGTTAAAAATTTGGCTCAAATTGACGCGGAGTGTTCGCTGGTTGTTCGTCGTCGATGTTTCGTTCCTTCTGCTTGATAATAATAATAGCAATCATTAACTCCATAATATATATGGACAAACTTGCTTCTCTCCAACTGTATTCATCCTTCATCGATTACAACCTCATCGTATTTACACACCACCGAGCTGCTGTAACCGCTTTCTCATCTCGATCATCGCCACACGATGGTTTTTGCTACACAGTATTTACACCGAGATTTACACCGCTTTCCGGAAAGTCTCCTCTGTAGTGTTCTGTCCTGTTTTGCTTCGCTCGTCTGATGAATCTTTTCGCAACAATTTGAGCCCCGCTCGATCCGAATAATGTCCCAGGGGGAGCATAGAACATCTCACGCTCGGAATGAGCTATCGAAATTGAGTCAGGAATGGCCTCTGATGCAATGAGCTGAGGATGCAAACAGGCACACGGTGTCGTACATCTAATCGAACGCCAGATCGCGTAATTGCTCTCCCCCTTGCAGAAGACTAGTGTTTGAGACGTGGATCCACCCGGAAGCTTGCACCATCCTTCCTTCTTGAGTGCTGCGGTCAAGAGGATTCCAGTGTGGTTGACAGTCAGACGACATGTCGGACATAGTATATCTTTGGGTTGGAATCTTGGAGTTTTTCGGGGTTTCCAGGTGATGGATTCGTCTCCGTCTGTACACGCATCATGGGCAGCATTCTATAAATTTCTCAGTAAACGTTCTTCTTTTCGCTCCCAGCGCTGGGACTCTGGACAGTTCCTGAGGAGTTCACTCATGTGCAGGAGAATGATGCTCATCGAATCCAATGCAGGCCTCGATACCACCTGCTTATTGCGCTCATCATGTCTCCACAATTCATTCGCCACTCACGATTCATTCCGACGAAAGTTTAACATATATTTTTGGCTTGATTCATCCGCTCATTCTGTGATTTGGCCGTTGTCATCTTGAGGCTGGACGATGAAGGTTGAAGTGAAAAATTGAAAGTTTCCGACGAGAGGTTTTTCTTTCTTTCTAGGTCCACATTCGGAGGTCCTGAGTGAGCTCCGGTGACGTCGTCGAACCATTTCTTGATGATTTACTCAAGCCCTAGGACGGTACACTCTCAGGGGCAATTTCGAGTCACGTGCCGACTCTCGCATCCCGTAGCCGACCATTCGTCCCTCAGATCTGTCTACTATGTACATACCTCCATCTAGCGCGATGGCAAGCCGGGCACGTGCGTCGGAATGCTTCCTCTCCAGTAAAATCGCCAGCTTTCAATGTTTCAATTCTCCTCTAAGGCTACACCATTACAAGTGAAATGGGTGCTACACTAGATGACCATCGTGTTCGCTAATCCGGTTAGCTGCCAGCGGGTTGCTGTTGAATGAGGTGAGCTCTGCGTGCGGATACGTTATGTACCCGACATTGTACATATCGCCCCGGAGGGCGACTCCCCCGACGGATGCCGCGTTCGCAGACGCCGATGTTCGGCCCGGCGGCGTTGGTGGGCCAGGGTGATTAGCTCTATAATAGGGATATTCAGCTTCAGATAGTCGTCTCTCGACATTCGGTGCGTAATGCACCCGATGGAGATGATGTCGCGCCGGCAAAGTCGCATGCCGATCTATCATGGGCGCCACCTGAGGTTTCGCTGTCACGAGAGCTGCAAGCGGAAGTATCACACTGTTAGCAGTCGGGTGGGGTGTTAGACTGTACCCAGATTATTAGCCGACAAAACGCCAATCAAGGATAAACTAGACGGGAGAGGAGGCCAATCAAGCAGCAAACCAACAGATAAGGGCCAATATTACCGAGTTCGGTGAGCGCTCTCACGGCCCACGAACGGTAAACACTACACTCGAGTACGAGGCCGATTTCGCAGAACGAAGCGCGAATGAGAAGGCTCTGCAGCAATGACTTCATATACATATACTCCCGAACGATCGTATCGAGGATGCAGAGGACTCAAGGAGCCCGTTCACTCCCTCCCGAGCTGCACCTTGGTGCCTGATATCACTCTCAGTCAGTCAGGCGAGATCACGAGAGAACGTACAATAATTTCGCGCGGGTATGTACGAGCACTTACACGAGTCGTCGTGATAGAACGTTGGTAAAGTAGAGTGCCCTTGTTGGTAACGCACGCTCGTTTCCGTGGCACCCTCGAGAATGAACGATGGCTTTGAAGTGGAGTCGTCGGAGCTGAAGTGCACAGTATCACTTTTGTCCGAAGCCGAACTTACTGTTTCAGCTGTTGCCACAGTCGCGTTCGTGTAACTGGGCGGCGGAGCATACATTTCGATTGCGGCAGGTTTTGTCGCAGAATGCTCGCTCTCTTCTGTGAATCAGAGAAAAGAGGAAATTTAGTCGGGACCGGGAATTTCTCCCTCTCATTCCGAGCTCCATGCTGGCTCATACTCGGGGAATTACAGCGTTCAGCGGACTTTCTCAGGCATATCGCGGGCGGGAGTTCCAAAATTGAAAACATTCAACCTCTCGGAAGGGATCTCAGCATGCGGGGAAAGAAAACTTTTGTCGAAATAAACAAAACCGAGCGGGGACCGTGCATACCTGAGTACGAATGATAGGTACCTTCGTCCTTCTGTCGCTTGCTTTTCTTTTTTCTTACAAAGCACACCACGAGAAGGATGTTGAGCAGAAGCAGTGAAGTTCCCACTACTGAGACCGAAGTGATGATCATCTTCGGGATGTCCACTTTTGAGATCGCCGAGGGCAAAGGTTGTCCGTTCGACTCAGCAATTTCATCTGTAAGAAAAAAAGATGCCTCCGAGCTCGATTACTCGTTTCTTGATCTCGAATGCACCGAGAACCTTCTTTGAGTCGACATTGAGAATTTTCTTGCGACCGGATCCGTATCTCGAACTCACCCAAGGTTCTACCGGTTACTACTTCGGTGAAGTCGCTCTCTCCGAAAGAATTGTACGCCTGGACGCTGAAGTCGTACGCGGTGTCCACGTAGAGACCAGTGATGGTGGCGTTGTAGACGACTGGTGTCAGCACCTCACGATAAATATATCCCTCGTTCGGCTGATCGTGGGGCCGGTACCTGAGTTTGAAGCTTTGAGCGAGTCCCCCGCTGAAACCTGGCTCCCAGCTGACCACAATCGACGAGACTGTGGCATTGCTGAGAGAGACGAAAACCGGATTTCCAGGTGAACCTGCGGAGTGGATGCGCTTCTTTAGGAGCCGGATAAGGATGGCGGGGAGCAGTTTTCGATCGACGTAATCCGCATAGAGGTTCAAAGGAAGAGAGTCTAATTTTCGGATACCCTCTGAAGCGCCTCTAATCATCGACGAGAATGGAGGGGACAAATCTCCGAGCTCGAAGGGCAAGCCCCAACTGGTCGTTCCGATCATGCATCGACGCATCTCATGACATCGGGAAGTGGGAGCCGAAGATGCTCCCCCAGGCGCAAATCGAACAAACTCGCGATTCCGGAATCTACTGAGTGGGAAGCGGTTCCATCGAGAAACACACTCCACTTGAGCTTCGAACAGAGCTACTTTGACAAATGAGCAAATCCATGAATGCTCCGCCACCGAATGACAGCCGAACAGAGAGCGGCTCGGAGCGACAGCTCACTATGACTAACGCTATCCAGGTTCGCGCGACATTTAGGGACCTGTGCCGCACCGGCAGGGGACGACGGCGACAAGGGTGGAGGGGGACGTGTCGGTGGCGCCGATGACGACAACGGCGGGATCGATGCATTAAGTTTCCCTCTCATTCCCACTTCCTATCGGAGAGGACGGATACAGGGGGTCGGGCATTTCCTCCACTCCGGCCCCGCCCGCGAACGTCGAGCTGCACAGGAAGATCCACAACAATGACGGCACGATCCTCCGCGATCGGTTGGATTCGTGCTCCTTTTCATGTATGCAGAGAGAAGTGATGTCTGTGACGCCGCTTCAAACGTCGTCATCGTTATTCGCCGCGATGCTCGGTCGGCACTCGTCCGGATTGGGAGGCTTTGTCATTAATCGTCTGTTGTCTTCGGTCGGTAGGCCGCTCGGCTATCTGCTTGCGAAATATTCTGTTAGGCCTGTTCTGCCTGCCAAGCAACGATCATCCGGGTTGTCGCTGCTAGTTGTTCGAGTGTGTACGCGGTCGAGATTCGGACAAGAGCTCTCGTGCGGCACCACCTGCAGAAAGTTCAAGGGAAAGCACCGGACCATGAAGACCAGCTCGCCCGCTACAAGACTGCGAACGACTACTTGCCACCAAGCCGACCACTGCCAGCAGTTGGGCCTACGAGGCCGCAAACGACCATTCGAAGCTATTGGGTAGACTTCGTTGCTGGCTGGCGGTCTGTCTGTCTGTCGGCCTTCAGGCGAGTTGCTTAAAGATAGAGAACACGAGTCTGCCCGTGATAAGATGAGATTTATGGACTCTCAGCTCGCTTTGTCATAGGCAAGTTTAGGCCACGCTCTTTTTTACCGAATGCACCCATTCCATCTGCTCTCAAAAGCTCAGTTTAGAACGCTTGCAGCATCCGCAAGCTGGCATATTTTGTGTCTCCCACAATCCGCTCTCAATCCTCGGGTAAACAGAATTTCGCGGTACTTGCCGCACACAGTCTGTACATGTATTCTCTGGTGTATGAGAGAGCGACGAAGAGACCGTTTTCGAAAGTGTTTCGAGTATTTACGCTCCTTGAAGAGCTCGTATGTTACGGTGAATTGCGCTTTCGGCACTACGGAGAGCACTAACTCCGCGACGTTGGATACGAACGGGAAAACGAAGGGAGGAACGCACGAGCCGACCGAGTGAATTGGAACTCATCGAACTGGAGGATTCCCTCAAAGGTTGTTAGGGAGCGACGCGGTCTCCTCCGACGTTCGTTCGTTCGTTCGCTCGTCGGTCCGTCCTCCTGTAAGCTCTTCTTCATCTATTGAGCTTATGGCCAACCACCGAAGCTCCACGACGGCAGCCCCATCACCATCCGATAACCTAATCAAAATTAATTGCGTCTTTCTCTCTCCCCGATGAGAACGATATTCCTTTATCTCTTCGGCTCGCCCATAGCTGGCTGGACCGTCTTCGCTGCCGCATTCGCCACCCCGCCGTGTTTCTTCCTAGTCTTCGCATGGATGCACGTTAGTGTACGAAGGCTCGGACATTGGAAAACGAACGAGTGCTCGGCTAGCTGACTCCCTCCGTCTCTTTCTCTCTATTACGCGAGTCTGCAAGCAACCAGTCTCGGGGACACCAAGCCGTTCGTTGTTCACCGAGGCTCAGTAAAGCCTCTTCTCCCGACCAAATATGGACGGTGGCGGCGGCAACAACAGCGGTGGCGGCAGCGGCCAGTGAGGCATAAACAGAATCCCGGTACCCGGCTGTCCTGACTGGCTGGTCTGCACGCTCGCTACACAGGGATCTTTTCCACTCTCTCTCTTATGGTAAGCCACACACCAAATAGGCTTCGGTACCACGAACGAGGCCCATGGAAACGCATCGCATGGAATGAGATAGTCTCTACGTGCCGCCAGTTTGCACATCCAGAGCAACGCTCGCCGCTGCGCCCCCCATTTCATCGCCGGGAGCTCACACAAAATCGGCCGAAGGTCGGTGTCTGGAGCAGTCGGATATACGAAAAAGGAAAAGGGTTGCGGCTTCCTGTGTTCGCACTCGATATCTCGGAGTGCCTCCCGGAAAAGCCGAGGTCCACGACTTCGCGGAGAGGAAGAATATTCTCAGCTGATTCTTCAAGCAGCCGCAAGTTGTGAGCAGCACTTTTTCAGCGCGCGGCGGTGCAACGAATATCCTCCTTGGAGACGAATTCGTGTCCGTGCAGGGACCAAATACTTAACTCTGTCATGAAGCGGGTATGGGAGCGACGCATATCCCTCGCTAGGTTGACCGGATGGGTCGTTTATTGGAGGCTTTTTTCGGAGATGAATGTATGTACGTGCTAAGGAGAGGTTTACGGGCAGCGATCGCCTTGGATGTTCAAGGAAACATTGAGAATGGTGCTCCGCCTCGACGGACCTCGTTTCAGATATTCTTGTCAACTGATTGAGTCCGTGCAGCCCCACATCTTCAAACATGGTGTCGTCGATTCGTCACTCGTGCCGTCGCGGCTCCGAGCGGCATGGGAGGACCAACGGGCTCCCTTGTTCTCGGGGAGAAGTTTCAAGGTCCATGCAAGACATCCGGGCATAGGATGGACGGATGGAAGTACGCGAGACGTCACAAACTTTTCTTGAAACGCGAACGATCCGACTGAGGAGGCAGCGGATCGAGGAGAACAATGCGAGGGTTGAGGCGTCGTTTCCGAGAGGTTGTGAGCAGACCGCGTAAATCGTGGGTCTCATGACAAGGTACGACGGGCAATGTCATGTATTCATGAACAGATCGATCATACAACCAGCTAGTGTCACGCTTAGCGAGCTCTGGTTGGCTAGAGCGGACGTGTACCTACATACATACATATAATCCGCCTCGTTGCCTATGCTGAATATTTGTAAGTACACCTGGTTGTGGCCGTCGTCGAGGGCTCAAACGAAGACAGATATTGCTTGCACGTTCAACTCACCGCTCCACGCGACATGCGCTCGTTAATGAATCGTTCGCGCGAGCAGCAACTCGATTTGGCCCCGCGATGTCGTCAACAGGCTGAATCGCGTCCACGCCGAGCATTCGAAAAAAAATCATCGAACGGCTCCTCGCAATGAATCCACGACTCGTTCCCATTTCTTTCTAAAGTCTCCTCTGAAGGCGAGAGGAAAATCTCAAGAGAGTCACGGAACTCGTCCGGGGAATATTCACAGTGCCTGAGGTTACAGCTCCGACGAATCTCCGCGGCGGCATGGCGACGATCGACACCAACGCGCAGAAGTGTCAAATAGGCTGTGCGGCATATGGCTTCGAGGACGGCAGCGCCGGCGTCCCAACATCCATTCTTCTTTGTGGTCCCCGACAGCCTCCCTATCCACAGAGCGTATCCTACGGCTCCGTCCGCCATAGCTGACCATGCGGGAAACGTTGTCGGTCGGTCGTCCTCGTCGCAGCCACGGTCCAACTTGCATTCGGACGGACGGCGGGAACCGGATGCATAATTCATAGCGAAGAGGCCCTTTGAGGATAGCCCGTTCAGTCTTGACGTCGCCGACTCGGTCGTGTGTGGGCACGCTCGCCATTACAACTGTTTGTCACAAGGTATCATCGATTGTATGAATGTTTACTTAATTCCACGAATCTCCGAACGTGACACGCGAGCAGCGCCTGCCGGCTCGCGGCTCCGAGCCACCGTCGACATCCATTCCACTTGGACCTAATGCCTCGCTAGTGCGGCTGTTCCGAGTTGAATCGTATCGATCCGCTCGCGTGAATCTCAGTCAGTCAGCTCTGAATCAAAATATCGCTCGCAAAATCCAATTAGACGACTCAGTTGATCAGCTCCCGTATCGGCAGGCGAGCGCCAGCTGGGGATGTCATGTTTGTCTTAGGGCTTACATTGCTTCGTCGACACCCTGTCTTCTCCGTTTCCTTCCTGTAAGTCTTTCCCTCTCTGGTTTACCCAAATCCGAGGAGACGGTGCTGTGTTCAACTCGACCGCGCTCCTACAGCCAGTCTGGGTGTCGCGGCCGCCAGAATGACTCTCCCGCGTGGACTTTCTACCTGTCGTTTCGCAAACATCTTCGCCAATGCGAGATGAGCTGTGACACGCCCTGGCTGTACACGATCGGAACCCCGGGTAGACAATTGCTCGAGATGTCCTGAGGCGACGAATGACGCTCAGGCTTCCTTGGATTCTCTGCCAAGGTCCGGTGACAACTCGAGTTCCGGATTCCTCGCGCTCTTCGGGGCATCGGAAGTCCTCGCCTCGATGGATATCGGGAAGGTCATCTCGTCTCGTCGTATGATCGCCCTAAATCTGATCCTCAACCCTCGCGACTGTATGATACGTGCCAGACAGGGCATCTGAGGCCGACTCGCCACAATGAGCCAGTCTCACCACATTTCGAAACGCTATTCCACGATTCGGGAAGTCTTATGCTCCGAGCTTCGTCGATACCTAATGGAGGTCCCGCTTACAATTGGAGACGCGTAGAGATTCCCTTTACCCGGGTTCCACGATCAGCAAGAAGGGAGAGGAAAACGCGGAAAAGCCGGCCAGACATCCTCCCACCTACGAGTAGAACACTATATCTGTCTACATAGACGAGAGACATGTCCCATCGTGGCACTTACCGATAGTAGTTAGAAGTACTTGAGCGTGATCCAATCCCAGATCACTCTGAGCAACGCAGGTGTAATTTCCATAATCCGATGTCCGCACATCAGAGATAACTAGTTCACTTTCCCATTGCACGTAGCTGCCTTCTACACGTCGTTGAAAAACTTCGTATTTCGGACCGCGCAACTCAACGTTGTTGCGCCGCCAGGAGAACATCACTTCCCGAGCCCCTTCAGCTCGGCATTTGAGACGGGCGACGCCGCTTTCGTTAGCGGCCGCCTTCGAAAGAGCTGGGTGGCGATCGATTTCCGCTTTGACTGCAATTAGCGATTGACTCGAATTAGAGCCTCATTATCACGGCTCGGAGGGCTCCTCTCGGATCTCATCGTGTCTCGAAAGAGGAGCCAGCATTCGGATCAACTGGCTCTCCGGAGCACGTGCAATATTCGATTCCTCCGTCGAGTCCATCGGGATGTGGATTTCGGGAATAGGGGAAAAACTCACAGTTCACGACGAGCATAGCCCCTTTTGACGCCGAGCTGGTCACGAGTCTGTTGTTGGCAATACAGTTGAAAATACCGATATCTGCTCTAGAGACATTGAAGACGGTGAAGAACGAGGTAGCTGTTTTCTCGTCAGCGCGACCCTTGAATGTTGTCCGCGTCCTGGTCATGTCGAAATTCTCTCGTTCCCAGTAGACAGTGTCTGCAATAAGAAAATGCCGTGCACGGGTCAATGGAGAATACAACAGCGAGGGGAACAAGGGAAGACTCTGTCGCAGCAGGCTAACAATGGGTTTCGGAGGCTATCTGTGAGCTCGCCAGGCGGACGGACGGCTCGGCAGTCATCCAGCCAGCCAGCCGGCCAGTCAGCCATTCGCCCTGCCTCGCACCCACTGGGTTACGATGAACACAAGCAAAGGAGCGAACGTATCTTGACAACAACGGCGGAGAACCAACGGCGGCGTCGACCAAGTGAGTGAAGCTCCAAGACACTAAATACCTACGACTACACCTCCTTTACTCCCTCTCCCTGGAACTCGAGTGTCGGAGCTCTGTCTACCGTGCGCCACGCTTGCAATAAAAACCGATAGCGAGTTATCCGGTAGAAGAAGAGCCGACTGGGAACGAGCGGGCCGTCCGTGCCTTCGTTGCTTCGTTCGTCGCTACGCTCGGACGCTGGATTTCTGCTCAGCGCACAAACGAGCGGAGTTTCCTCCGGAAGAACAGGCTCTTCATTCATCCGCACTCCGACCGAATAGATCCCCGTTCGTTAGTCCTCGTGTCATATCGTGTGCTTCTTCTTACCGTTGTGAACAGGATGAGCGTCGATCTGACATTGAAAAGTCGGATTACTCCCCTCATCCGCGTAAACCACCTCATCGACGTGCGTAATCGACGCCGGATCTGCAGAAAGCATTGGATTCGGTTAGCGAGAGGGTTTTAGGATTAGATGAATATCGTAACGAAGGAACGGACACCAAGGTTCTTTCGAGCGTGTTCCACGAAGTTTGAGGCTCTAGAGGTGCACTCGGTGGAAACCGAGATGCGTCAATGATGAGTATACGATTGAGATGGGGAAATGGTTCGATGAGAAAATAAATAGGAGATAATTGAATGAATAAAAAAGATAGATAAAAATCGGCAATTCTCCGAAATCCGCATCCGTTGAGTGACGGAGCGAGTATCATTGCGAGATAGTGGGACGAGGACAGGTCAGCTCCACTCCTCAGAAGGTTCTGAACTCGTAGGAAACACTTGGGTACGCGCTCGCTTGAGAGCCGATCCGAATACTTTCCACCATGTATATTTTCACCGTTGGGCGGTGTTCCCAAGCTCGCGGCGGAAAAAGACTCGGGGAGTTTCGTTCCGCACTTATACCAAACCGAATACGGTACTCACAATGGACGTCGACGGTGAAGTTGGTCTCCCCCCAGCCAACCTTGTTTTGAACTTTCAGCACGTACATGCCCGAGTCGTTTCGGTGGATCTCGGTGAAGTTCAAACTGTCTGCTTTGTAACTAACTCGGTGCCGAGGACCCCTGTACTCTTCGGCGTCTTTGGCCACTGGAACTCGTTTTCCCTCGTGGAGCCATTCCCAACGTGATACTAGCGGATATGCGCTGACGATTACGTTCTGTACGAGAGCCGCATCTCCCTCGAGGAACGTCAGTGAGTCGACGCGTAAACTGAGCACCGGTGAATCTGAAAATTCGGAGAGCCTCTCAGCACTTGGCCCGCGGAGCATGCAAATCCCACCCATCTGTCGAGCGATCTCCATGAATGAGAGTAAATATGAATTTCTCACGTTCCACGAGGAGATCCATGGTGTGGTGCTCGCTTCTCTGCAGCCGAGGATTAGTTGCTTGGCAGCGAATTATGGCGCCGTGATCTTCTGCCAGTACTGGATTCAGAATCAATTTCGACACAACGATCGTCCCGCCGTAGTTTCCGCTTATCGACGAATCGTGTTGACCAGCCTCGAGGAGTTTGTTATTTTTCCACCATGTTACTTCAGACGGAGGGTTCGAAGATCCCGAGCGACACTCGAGTGTTGCGTTTCTTCCGGCCGTGAAGCTCCCCATGGCCGTCACCGACACGTTATAGGGTCCAACTGCGAATCGAGATTGGTTTGAGGGATGCGAGACCGGTTTGCGCGGACAGCTGGGTCGGTGACGATTTGTACCGATGCTACGGCAGCGTTCTCCGCGGTCTGTACTCACAAACAACTTTCGGTGTGACGCTGGATTTCTGGGGCGCGCTGTTCGCCTGCGATGCCTCACAGCGAATGGTGCGGCCATTGTCCTTTTCCGTTGCCGTGAAGGTGACTTCTGATTTGACGGTGACATTATCCGTCTTGGACACGCTCTCCATCTGGAATCGGATGGGCGAATTAGCATTATAATTCAATCTAATCTCCGAGAAGAAAAGAAGACAGTGAGGAGAAAACCGAATGATTCCAATCAGCGATGTCTCACAGCAAGAGACTCACCCTCGAGTTTCCCCGATACCAAACGTGCTGCGGAGGCGGATTTCCTCCTTTGGTGACGCAAAACAGCGTATAGACCTCTCCGGCTTTCATCGGCTTGTCATCTTTGTATCCATATATTTTCGTTTGCGTGGGTGGATCTGCAACGACAAATTTGTCAGAGCCCCGAAAAATGCAGTGTTGATGAAGAGCGGGCATCGAGCCGCGTGGAACGCATTCTAATGCCGGAGGAGCGCAGGCTCGGGGCGTATCAGATCATCCGGGGGCGAAACGCTCTATGCGTTCGAGCGATGGTCTACCCCGATGGGGAGGCCTCGGATCCACTTTCAGGGAGCTCGACAGGGGCGCGGCGGAAAAGCGGGACGCACAGGGAAAAACCGAGGAGCGCGAGACGTAAGCGTCCGCGGGAGAAGAATTAACGGTGAGCGTCTAACTGTCTTCTCGAACGGCATCGATTGCCTTCCGGTTTGCACTGAACGCCCGCCAGCTCGCTCGACCGATGGATGGCTGGAGACATTTATCTTGCTGACGGCTTCATTAACGCGTCACAGCGACCGACCGAGAGCCAGTCACTGACCAGCTAGGCGGCAGGAGGTGCTGTTGAATCCTCGACGAAGCTAAGACCCTCAGCTGAGCAGCGGATCCGGTAGGAAGGTGCACGGAGAGAGCCGCCCGCGCAGAGACACGGCAAGACAGGTAATTCCTAATTGATATTATCCCAGCTAATGGTATTCTTGATAGCAATTGATGCTCCCGCTGCTCCCACGCACAGAGAAGGAAAAACAAGGCGGTGGTTGGCACGATCGTCCTTTCCCGTTTTTTAGCGCAGCGTCCCCGCTCGGAGTGGTCCTAGCTAACCTTTTTTTCCCCGGCATCACACTGCCCGTCAGTGCTGGCAGATGTCCGGTCTTCTTCGAACCGAATTGAAAGAAGTCAAAAGTAGGAATTTTGTTAAACTCACAAATTATATCGACGGCCGCCGTCTGCACCACGGTTTCACCCAACGCCTGGTTGACAGCATAGCAGTTGAAAACTTTCATTTTCCGGCCTTCTTTGGTGATTTCGACGCTCAATTCCGATGTCGTTATCCATCCGCCGTCCACCAAGCGGCTCTGAGGTTTGGTCCCGTTGACAGGTCGGCCGTCAACGGTCCAGGAGATGTCCGCCTTAGGGTTGCTAGGAGCGCTGCGGCACTTCATCGTAACGCGATCACCGACCTTCGCGGTGGACGAAGGGTCGTGCTCGATCGTTGCATTGCTCGGTCCATCTGGATTTAGGAACTTGTTTAGTGGATTCCTCGCTAGACATTCCCCGCTGTTCATCGCTCGAACTTTGTCAGACAAACTACGGTGGCTGGGAAGAGGTGGGCCGCAGCCCACGAACTCCAACGAAAGTTTGTGTCTCCGCTGACCGCTGCCACGACATTTGGTGCCACTGAGATCGACATATGTGTTGAGGGCGCTCTTTGTTCGGCCAATATTCGACTTATTGGAAATCCGTGCAACAATGGTGCAGCAGTGGTCATTGTTGCGAGCATCGGATCGAATCGGAGCGAGGAAAAACAGAGGGAGCTTCATCGATCAGGGCGAATAATAATAATTACTATACACGAGTCTTCGCACATATAATCTATATGTACGCCATACAGGTCTTCTTTGCTCCCGGGACTCGGGCTCAACGAAGCGTTCACCCGAATCCCACAGCAAACATCGTGTGACGCCGGAGACGAGCGTATCAAGGAACGTGGCCGAGACCAATAGTCCTGCCTTGCATTCATTCTGGGATGTTTCCTCTCGACGCGGCAACGAACAAGGGGCGACACTTCGATCAGACTCGATCCGCGTTCGTCTCGAGCGCGAATCCGAGGAAAATCTACTTACAATGAACCGAGAGCTTCACTTGAGCCGTCTCGGGCTTGCTGATCTGGTTGGAGGCAGCGCATCGATAAACGGCGTTGTTATCGGAAGCGTTAGCGATGAATTTCAACGGGTTTATGCTGTCACGATTCGTGGTAGTAAAACGGCTGTCGATGGGCTTCGTGTCGCTGCCCTTATACCAGAGCACTGTCGCTAACGGGTTTCCTCCTCTCGATACGCATCGGAGCTCAACAGCGTTTCCGGCTCGTAAGACTTCTCCTTCAGCATAGCCCAGGATTTCAGGTGGGCCCGGTGGAACTTGAAATGGCAAGAATTCCGGTCAGACGACTCCTGCGGTAGAAATGCCCTCACGCTCTTCGCAACTGTATTCGCTTAACCGCCGTACTAACGACGAGGGCTGCGGAGTCGTAACCTGAACGTTACAGCCCTCGAGAGAATGGCCAGCTCTCGGCATAACGATATGATTCCGACTCCCAGAACTTGACTATGTAGGTAGGTATTCCCCTATGGGAAGCAGCTCGACTCTGGAGCGACGCTCTTGAAAAGAATGACTGGGAACCCTGGATCGATCAGAGGCAGGGTAAGGAGGATGTTCTTGTTCCTTGATGAAGGAGAAGCCTTCCTCCCTCATGACGATTCATGAGGACATCATCATCACCATCAGAAGGTTGACGATTCTCTTTCGACTCGGTCTTCCTGGGCACTTAGCGTTGAATCCGGACTCCCGCCTCCCGGGATTCGTCCCACTCTCTTATCAAAAGCTGAGGATTTGTAGAAAAAGATTTAAATAGGTAGGTACTCACAGAGCACCGATAGTCGAACCATCGAGATCAGGGGCGGTTCAAGCTTATGGTGCAACGCCTGACAGCTGTAGACCACGCCGTTGTCCTCGGGAGATGGCCGGAGCGTGATCGTGGATATCGCTGACAAGCGTCCATTGTCACCCTCGATAGTTTTATACTCGATCATGTCTGGAAAATGAACAGCATGGCTGGAGTTCGGCATGAGTCACCTTAAGTAAGATCTATGGGAATCTCCTCCCCGTAGCGGAGATAGTTCCCGAGTGGGGTTCAGGAAGCGATAGGCCGACCATCGTAAGAGCTCATCGATTTCTCAGTCGGCCGTGATCCAGTTTCCCTCACAGCTTCGCACTCGGGTCCTTACAGCCGCTGGAGATGTCGTACAAACCTGGCTGGTGTATTTCCGCGTTATTCCTGAACCATTTTATTTCTGCCGCAGGTTTCGATTGACCGACCACACAGGAGAGCGGAATCATTTCGTGTTGCTTGACAACTACAGCGCTGTTGTTGATGTAGTTCGAAATCTCGATAGTCTTCGGGGGCACTGCAAGAGCAATCAATCGTTATGATTCGGCTTAGCTATCGAAGACATCGGTCGCGCTCGAAGCGGCCGAGAGGGGAGACCAGAAGCGTTGGAAGAATCAGGAAACGGAAGAATTCCGCAGTCGGGTGTGAGAGAGGAGGGCCGACGCATGGCAGCGACGAAACGTAATTTCGGTTTGAGACGACGGCTAATTATTGTTTCTCATGTGACAGAGTTGCTCCAAGCGCGCTCTCGATACAATTACACGGAGAGAATCGCACCCCGCGGGAGTGGAGCTCGGAGAAAATCGGTAGAAAGGGGGCGGTGGACACTGTCCACATGTAGGTACGCGAGGAGTCACTGACGGCATCTCCCACCCACTGTGACGTAGTAGGTTCGAGAACCGTCCGTCGACGTCTTGCCGAGCAAGCAACGAGTATTACTGACAACACCAGCATTTGGCAAGCAAGCGACTCGGGAAGTTTGACAAATGATTTCTTGATTACTCCTCCTCGGCTGTTCTCCTTCCGCAACGCTCAGGAGAAGCGGCAATACCAGTAGCTGCAGACTCTCCGGGGGAGCCTGTCTGTCAGCACCCGCGGGAAGGGCAGCAGGCGGAGATCAGAAGACGAAGCGCCGAAACACGAGACAAGAAAAGCGACACTGGCAACAGAGATTCTCTGAGTGCCAACAGAAGGAGCGGTGCGAAACCTGGATGCTTGGACAAGTGCCATCGGACCAAGCGCCCGATGCACAATCCGCGGGAATGCGAGCGCCCGCCGGACTTGGCGCATGGTCGGCGGAACCCTGCATGCTATGGAGATATGTATGTACTTCACTCATTCGTTTCTCCGACATGACTGTCGACAGGAGATCCTCGAAAAAAGGAAGAGTGTTCGGAGGGCAACGATGCTCCTCTATATGTCGGAGTAGGTAATTGTAGAGTTCGCACTGCTCTAAGCGCTCGTATGTCGCGATTCCCGGATCGGGTCGGAGCTTGTGAGCAGAATCAGATGACTTCGACTGAGAATGAAGGAAACGAGCAACGACGAGGATTTACTGGCTGTGTTCTCCTCGAAGCCCGAACTTGGCACGGAGACGAGAGCGAGGGAAGAAGCACAGAGCAGGAGCAGCGACAAGCCAAGGCTGACCAGCAGTGAGGCCCGGGAGGACACCGCAAGCAAAAATAATAAAGAGGCTCTTCACGCGGAATCTCTTCGTTCCGCCACAGTCTGAGGGAAACAGGTTCGCGCCACAACCAAAACAGCACTCCAGTTCAGCGGAAGCACTTTGGCGGCGCTAAAAGTCATCACTCTCGCGACGATGCGAACAAGAGGGAGAAGTTCGAGACGCATCCATATTCCCTTCCGAGATTTTGGCTCGAAACCCTCACGCGGTCCCCCAGACCGGTGAGCGGCTCGCTGAAGGGACTCGAACGCCGACTGAGCTCAGTCCGGCATGCAACTAGAGAGTGCTCACTCAGTGAATCGCTACCCAGCTAGCCGGCCGGCCGCGCAAACCAAAAATGAGTTTGAGGCTCGAAAAAACGACGAAGACCCCTCTCCCAGACAACGAGGGATTTCGATGCGTCCCGGTGCATTGGCAATCGCATTCAGAGACTTCCAGGCCCCGGAGCTAGACTTTCAAAAGGAGAAGCTGTCATATGTGCTCGCAGCAAGCAACTTGAAGCGCCACATTCGAGGAAACGGGAAGGGCAATCCGAAAAGCGGGTCATTCACTGCCCGCGGCTTGAGAGCTGCCGCGGTCCTGATTTCGAAACGAAGAGCTGAGGAATCGAAGAACGAACGGACACGTGATCTTCTCAGTCTCGGACGCCTTTCTCCTATGCGATGACATGCGGCCGAAGTTCACGTCGGCCAAACGCTCGGGCCAATTCCCCGAGTTCTTCAAGGATGTTGCCAAGACGCTAAAAGCGAACCGACCCTGACAAAACAAGGCGATCAAGAGATCGCAGCTACCAGCAGACAGTCGCCATGAATCATCAGCGATCTCGTTGAGTCGCGTACGGAAAGCCATTGGATTTTCTCACGATTATGGGAGAGGAACTTACGGAGTACGGTGAGTTTGGCGTTTGCCCAGATTGCTTTGCTGTTTTTGGCGGGTGCAACTTGGCATTGGTAATCTCCGTCGTCGTCCACCGTTGCGTTCGAAATAAGCAGATGGTGCTCGCCCCTCATGGCGTTACCGCTCATCGAGTATCGCTCGTAGCCGGGAACATCTCGTTCGTAGCCTGGAAAAGCAGATAAACCTTTTTGGTACGCTTGCTCGAGTTTTCCGATGGCGCAAAGTCTAAAGCATCTCATTAGTTTCGAGAGGAGTCCGATGAACGAATCGAACTCTCCCCTCCACCTGTAAAGCTCGCATGCCCAGCCACCCCCCCCCCCTCCACCCCAAAACAAGTCCTAGGCTGGGTGCACGCGTGCGTGACCCGTGCGTTGGGAAGTCTCTCCAGCGGCCCGCCTTTGAACGCTCGACGAATTCCTCCGTAGCGAATCCTCAATGGCCGACGTCATTGTAGTGACTCAGAAGAACTTCTCTCGAACACGACCTCGATACTTGTAGCTTTTCTTTGTTGACGGCGCGCGCAATGTAGGTAGTCAAACCCCGAGTTAATAACACAGCTAGAAAATGCGGGCGAACGAGCACGCGTAGAGCCACGCTGGAAGGCTACCCGAGGCGGTCGGTGAGGTACGCTCCTCCAAGGTTAGCGAGGGAACACAGTTTCAACGTCAATGCGGAAATAGTGCATAGTTAAAACGAACCCTAGAGGAGGCTCAGCGGAAGTTTCTTTACAGCCTACGCTAACAGTGTGCGAGTGACCATATAGAGAGTTTTATGGAAAAAACAAGAAGGAGTCGAGAAGAATGGAAGAGGGACTACAATCACTACCGAAACAGCGAAGAACAGCGAAGCCTTGCACAACCAGATGCTTCGAAGGATGGAACACTCGAAGAGGTCGCGGAAAACGGGACGAGTCGAAGAAAAGATATTGACTCCGTACGGACACACAGGCACGTGTCGTCGAGAGAGTTCGTTTGCCTAGGCTCCCTCGCCGTCGTGATATCGTCGAAGCAGGGGGCACGATCGCGCACATGAGATAACCAATCATAAATCCGAGTACGGGAATTCATCCGCGATGTCCCCCGGCAGATATTTTCCGCCAGTCGCATGGTCGGGGGCCCTCGTCTGCCGCCGATCGTTCCGGAGAAGCGCGCCGAGGCTTCATCTATCGGACATAATGAAGGAGATCTCTTGGAGCTCTTAATTATTTACATATTCAACTTTCCAGTCACTCATTATGTTGAATCAAGAAAAGCGTCGGCGCGTAACAATAGGCGGAGTCGACTTCTTTGTGGAGGAGGGCTGCTGACGCTGAACAAAGACCGACGACGCCAAAATCAGCGAGCGAGCCAACGCGACAACCACTCGCAACAATGGCATCTATCCCTCCGCCGGCCGGCCGGCGAGCCTCAAATTGCGATAACAGAAGTTTTTCGAGAGCTCCACAAGTTTTTCGCTCGGCTAGATTTTCTCAGTGGAACAATTTTTCGAAGACGGAGTAGTAAATTCACACCCGCCCTGACGTGGCGAACGAAGAAACGGATGCACGAACAATAGACCTGGCGACTACCTGACAGACTTGAATTGATAGACAAACTTATCGTCCCCGTGATAATCAGAGCTCTGAACAAGAGATTACACATCAACGTCAACGGCGTACACTCATATTTGGAAATCCGCGGTAGATTTCCATTAGGCTCCCAAAAAATAGAAGCGAAGAGAAATCCCCGTCGTGAAGATCCCTGTCTCTCCGAAGCATCGTGGACGGTCGACCCGGAGGAAAAGGCTACAGAAAAAAAGGGACTCGCGGGGAAGGTGTCCTTCGGCTACTTCAGAGCTCAACGGATTTCGACCGTCGATTCGTGAAATATTTAGTACGTCCGATCTGCACCTCCTGGCTGTGCTCCTTACAAACGTCCGTCAGTCTGTTGGACCCACGGGACTCCGGGTCGACCGACCGAGTTTCGTCTCAGCGACCTGTTCAGGACATGATTTTCGGAAGCGCAACCGACGAGAATCAAGGACCAAGTAGTCCGCGAACTAGCTCTCCGCTTGCCCGCTGGGAAGACCCATGCTCTTCATTGGAGCGTCTCTGAGAAGGTCGCTCCGCCCTAGTCCAAACAATCGTGAATTCAGCACTGCACTCGATATTCACGAATTGATGATATTAAGTGGATGCGACTGCGCCCAGCATTTAGGTGAAGCTTCCTACTAATCAAGTTCCCTGAGTCCCCGGCCTCGCTGGCGGGAGCGTTTGTCTCGATGAACAGGCTCCCACTTTCCGAAGACTCCGACGACCGGACTCCGGAGGAGCTCGACTAGGAAGGTCTTTTCGGCGGGAAAGACCTCCTCCTCCCCTCCAGGAGGTCGAGGCCTGCTCCCTTCCAATAGTTCAGTTGTTGAGATCGGACCTCGAGTTCCTGACGCGATGCGAAAGATGGGTTGATTTTTATCGAGTAGCTTGTTTCCATGGGTCTCAGACCGAAGCGGGCTCCGCTGAATTGGCTTGGGAGGCTGACTGACTGTTGAACTGATCGATATCAGGAAAGAGAAACGTATCAGAGCTCTTGATAAGAAGCGGGAGCCAGAAGGATCCAAATACGTTGCAGGAGGCAGTTTTTGTCGGGTCGCCAATCTAAATCGGGCTTTCTAGATGCTGCCTGCTACTCTCCGTATCATTCCGCTCCGAGAATGATCCCCGCGATTCTAAGAATCACAAAGGGGCGAACGCTCCAGAAAATTGTAACTCGGCGATTCCCGGGACACCAGGAGCGTACTCACGGAGGAGCTCCCTATCGTAAGGTCCGTCTCGCTTCAACACTCTTTCGAGTGTTATATCATTCGATTCTTTTCGATTTGACCATCGATCATGTGCGGAAACCACATGAATCCGACAAGCAGCGTTCTCCTCGAGAATAACTGAAGGTTGACGCTGATAGAATTCGATGAAAGTCCTCAAGGAGTCAAGCAGGAGAATACATCACCACTCATCGATTGAAGTTTCTGACAAATTTTTTCTCCACCCCAAACCATTTGTCCATCTCCCGGTGCAGGTTTAATGCCCCGTCTTGGACGCCAGACAACGCTAGCGTGTTCTAATGCCGTGCGTGGTGAGATGTCACCTTTTCTCCGTACAGCGGCTCAACAAGATAACACCGGCTTCACTCGTCCCGTTCTCTGTATTTGGCGGATGAGACGAATCCCACGGAGCGCTCGCTGAACGGTGCTGCTATGACCCCAACGTGAGTTCGTTCGCTCGCCTGTTTTGCTATTCGCACTAGCTCATTTGGTCGGCAGACTGGCGCTGTTGGCTTTATCCACGGCTTTACCCTGACTGAGATAAAAGTCACCTGCTCCACATTCATGTTCGTTCGACGGAATTATAATAAATTTTTTCTTTGAAGCCCGCAATTAGGCTCGCTGAAAACCACCCGATCGCTCTCGAGTCAACCCAGAACCGCATAGGCTCCTGGAAGGACACTAGCAACGGAAATACCCACGAAAAAATTCCAATAACTCTCCACACTTACCCAACACGAATCCATCCTTTGCCCACTGAACTTGTCCGTCCTGATTGTTGACCTCACAACGCATGTAGACGCTCTGACCTTCCACAACTTCCGAGTTCGTGGGTCTCACTCGGAAACTCTGCTGTACGCATCGCGCTGGAAAGAAAAGATCCAGTCAGTCAAGCCTCTCGCATGAATCTCGCTCACTTGCCCCGGAAATCTTGCCGGGATACATATTTCGCCAACCGGAATGCTTGGTGACTTTCGGATTTAGAGCTAAATTAATGGCAAGAGCGTGAATCGTCCGCCGGATTGATTGAGGAGCCCTAGCATGGTTCATTCGTCGAGGCTGCCGCACACATGTCGCTTTGCCGTAGTTTCGTCAAGTTTTGTATTTTTCTCATCTGTTTCAGAACCAGCCTTATTCAAGCGCTGCAACACGGTAGAGTCACAGTCATAGTCTTTCTCTAAGTAGTCGCGGATGCTTTAGTGTTTACGACAACTTTTGAAGCGACCAACTCACGGATGTACGGTCCGACAATGAGGCGACTGAGGCAGCTCGGTTTGCCAGGTAAAGTGAAGCAGCCAGAAATCCGGCAAATGAGGGAGACAAAAGTTTTTCGTGGACACCGACGAGAAACGCGATCAGCGACCCCAGATGGACGACCCCTGAACGACAGAAGATGACGAAAAAAAAGAGAATCAAGCGGAATACACAATTAAAGCCGGAGAGTGAGAGGGAGTGGAAGCGTCGCAGAGCGAGTGAGTGAGTGAGCGAGCGGTGGTCTGTCCGCTCGGTCGTTGTTTCGTCGTCGTTGTCGTCCAAGTACTGGGGACCTTTGCAGGCACTCTACGCGGTGATGATGGCCGTGACTTCTCTGAGGTCGGTGCTTAGTTCACCCTCCTCTCACACAGATGCTCGTAGTCGTGGTCGTTGTCATCGTCATCCTCATCTTGGACATCGTCTCGTGTCTCTGCCGGTAGCGTTGTTTTTTGCTGTGGCGCAGTGGCCATCGCTAACCACGGAGTGGATGCTGGTCGCTGCAGCCCAGAAGCTCGTCCAGACAGTTTTAAGGACCTGCCCGTGACGTCCCTGCTCTCGGATCCTTTTATGCGGAAAGATGAACCGCCGTGAAAAAATGGCAGCTCCCGCAGCAGCTCTGCCGCCGCTACCGCCGGCAGTAAAAGCGAGAATCGCCGTTACCGAACTTCTGAGTACAAGAGTAGAAAAAACCTAATTGTCCCCGATATCCGGCGGTTTTCCCGACCGCGGGAAGAGCTCACTTCGGATGGTTCTCTATGAGAAGTTTGACATTGAAAACAGCACGGGAGCGCGTTAATGTCGGAAGGGTTCCTCCCATCGCACCTCCGAAATTCATCGATCCTCCCCTCGCAGAACACACATACGTATAGCATGAAAACGAAGGAGCCCCGACGAACAACACCGAGACCCCTCATTCGATAAGATGAAACGAGTCGATTATCTAGTGTCCCGAAGTATGAAGAGCTGTTCCCCATCCGGACCTTCAACTGATTATGAAATGACCGATAAAGAAGCACCGTCCGCACAGGCGACATCCGACAAGGCTCCACAGGAATCACATCATGCATCTCGGAGTAATGAGAAGGCAGAGAAAAATTGAGAGCGAGTTGGCCGAGGCTTCTGCACGTGGGTTTAGGACCGAGTTCACGCTCCATCTTCAAATATGTATTCACCAACTGCCCGCCTCCGAGAAGCTCGATCGGGTCTCATCGTGAACCTTCACTGCCTGACAGATGAGCTCTCCCACGAGCGAGACTGTCTCGGATTCTCCAGCTCCAGAATCCCGGCGTCCGAACGACGTCGGAGACAGACGGGAGTATCAGATTCGAGAGTCTCGACTCGATGGAAGGTTCCGTTCGCTATGATTTAGAGAGCTCCGGTCATGCTGAATTTTCGTAGAGGAGAATGAGGGTTGAGGGATGAGCCCCATTTGGCGAGCATGTTTTTGGCAAGCTGCAGAACGGATTCTCCGTGATGAGTCGCTTCCTACCGATTCCCCGCATTCGATGAGCTGCGAGCAGCTTGTGATGTTTGTTCTAATGTCCACGTGAATCACGGCAAGTCGGCAGCACGAAGATAGCGGCAGCGATGATGAGCGACATCATCACGAGACCGTTTATGCGATTCACTTATCAACATTGCAGCTATTGGCTAAGTGTGTGGCTATTATACGGTCCAGTGACGGCGGTGGCGTGGGAGTAACTGCACGCTTGACGGAGCCACACGCACGCACGCGTCTCGATCCGCTCGCGTCACACTACTAGAAGGAGTACTTTCGGACGAAATATCGTATATACTATTACATCGCAGCTAGGGGCGACTCTTGGAGCTTTTTCACCCGTTCGTTCTCCACGAGCTCCACCTTCACTACTCGTTCGACGTCGGAGTGGAGCTGTCGAACTCGAGAGCAGAAAGTCAGAAACCGGCTGAGAGATTCATCTGAAATTTTTCTCTTCGCAATATCTTGTGAATCCGGAGCCTTCTCACTGAAGTTCTCCTCGGTGCTTCCAGCGGACGTGACACAGCGAGGAGCCGAGAAAGCAAACGGACCAAACAATTCAATTCTCTTTCAGAGCGTTCAGGTCCGTCGCGGAGAGCTCGCGCTGTCGTCAACCTGAAGCGGACAGGTGCTGCGCCTCAAAGCACAAAAGGTGAGATGAGCCGAGTAAACGTAGACGGGCATGACGACAGGTGTACGGCGGACGAAATCACCCACTGTCGCCGTTCTGCATCAGAATGGCCCTCCGATAGAGAGATACCGAGGGAGGGGAGAAATTAGACGTCCGAGACCATGCAGCGAGTTGTCTGGATCCAATGCATTTGGAGACTTCGGGAAATGTGACGGTTCGGCATCGAGCGGAAGCGCTCGAAGGAAGATGTGGTCAGCGAAAACATGTATCATTATCGGGCACGGGAGCTGCAGCGACTCCCCTCAAATTTCCATGGGATCCATCGCCGCGATGCCGTCGTCGTATAAACTGTCCGTCGCTTCATCAAGTAGAGAATTTAGATAGCCATTGTTTTGCGCCTGCCAGCGAGTTAGTCTCGTTTTTTCCCAATATGAGAATGATGCTAAGTAATGAGGTTCCACAGAGGCCTCCGGAAAAAAGCCGAAGAGTCTCTGGAAGGTCTCTGTTGAGTTTCCGTGGGTTCTCACAGGGAGAGCCGTCTACCTGATTCTAAGCTGTGACATCTATGTAGCTCGGGACACCGTCCATGTGGACTCGTCAGAGCCGAATTCTCGGCTCGCCAATCATCGAGTCGGCACTCGATCGGAAAGAGTATCGAAAAGCTCGCGCGATGCTCCCTTGAGCTGAGGTGATTTCAACTCCCGAGTGGACTGTTCTCGGGTGGATGCAGCCCGGTCGACCCGGCAATCCAATGAGCATTCCGTTGGCGGCTCAGTCAGTCGTGCAACTGGATGAGCTTGATAAACGGAGTTTAGGAAAACCGATGGTCGATCGGATGAATATGAGAATGGATATGTCCAATGCTGCTTGAGCGTCATCGGCCTCTCGGATCGATACATTCCAGATGAGGAGGAGCGCGTTCGCGCAAACACGGCTGCAAGCGCTCGATACCGTGTGAATCCTCGCTACCGATGGATCGTTGCCGTTCTCATGACATCCGATCGGCGCTCGTACGTTATCTCATGCGGACCGATATTGTGCATGTGACGTCAAGTCGGGAACAGATGATCCCTATATTTTTCCCCTCTTGATTCAGTAAGTCGTTGCGCCGATCACAATGCACTCACGGAGTCGCAGGGTCTTACGCGAGTCGAAAGAAATCACCTTCCGCCAGATTCCCCTCTCTCGATCTTATCTTCATTAGTATTTCATCGTAGAGCAAGCTCGGGCGTTCCAGGGATATATGAACATATTCCCCATAGTTCATCAGCACAACACGACCGCGCTTGTCCAGACCGTGCCAAAAACACCAAACCGAGAAATTTATCTATCTCATCCGATTGCAGTCTTCCTGTGGCATGGCGATACGTCTGCAGCGGTCGGCAGCCAGCAAAAATTTCATCTCCGATCCGTCCATCAATCCCTTCTCTTTCCTCTACCCGATTGAGTCCCAACGGGACTTGGATCCATTTCATGTCGAAAACTTTCACGCCGATGTCTCCGGCTGACGTCTGCAGATCCGAGAGAGCGGGGGAGCGAACGGAGACATTCTCAAATCAGTTCCGATTTGTTTCTCGAGCTGACTTGCTGTCGATCTGATCTCCTCTTACTCCGACGGTCTGATGCCCTCGAAGCTTTCGGAACCTTTGGAAGGCACTTCTCCAATACGCTTCGGTTCGCTGCACTGAGATATTTGATTTCAATCGCAGTCACAGCCAGCTCTCCGATTCCGTTTCTCGTCCACGGGACTCATCGAAGACTCCAAGCGGCGTACCGAGCTTTTGGTATTCATTTCTTGACGATCATTAGAGAGCGACATTATGCTCAAATCCGCCGATGTTCGGTACATTCGCTCCCTTTCTTCTCTATCCAGAAATATACACGCTCGCAAATATCTGTCGTCCAATGACGATACTGGGTTTTTCCTCTTGTGCAATAGATGGCGTGGAATGTCCGAAGCCCCGCGGCTCGTAGATCGCTTCTTAACCCGAGTCATTGATTCCCCTGGCTCAGCGGGCCGACGGGAAACCACAGAGAACCCTCACGATTGTTTCCCGCTCTCCGTATGATCCCCGAGCGGATTTCAATCGCTTCGTACTTAGAGAGGGGGCATTCTGATACCGACGCCGACGACCGTAAACAGTGCTTGGTGTTTCTCAAGGGGAGGGGCTACACCGGATTCTCTGCTCGACGGAGCGCCTGATTTTCCCGTCTACAGAATGTCTTATCGCTTCCCGAATTCAATAGATCAGTAGAAACGGCATCCAACGGCACTGGCACCGCAGCAATTGATGTAGAGGTAGACGGCGAGCAGGAAAGAAACAAGCGAGCGGCCGTCCGAGCGGCTGAGACGAAGAAAGTATCGTATGTAAAACAGCGCCGTGGGAACGACAAGCTGGGAAAGAAAGCGACAAGAGAAGAGACTAGAAAGACATTAGGACTGAGAGAAGAGAAATCAAATAGAAACGGATGAAATCGAAACGACAAGTAGATGAAGACGTTCGGTGGCTGAAGCAGAATCGGAGTCCATTTCGAATCCTCGCTCTCTTCCCCACCGACGACATGCGAGAGGGCGGAAGAAGAGCGTTTCGGCTTTGGAAGTATCGATTGAACTCTTCGATGAAGCCTTTCAGAGACTTCGATAATGACGTTGCCGGCAATGTCGCCCCGGGCATCGAGTCACACTAAACGTCCGCTTCCTACCTGCAGTTCAACTGCAGGAGACCGTTCGGGGTCCTGCGTGCACGGCAAATCCAATGTCCGGCACCGTGTGTTTGGAATACTCACTCGAAAAGTTGACCCGAGCGATCCGGCACGGAATCGCCAAGCTACACTCGAACTGCCTCGAAAAAGTGAATGCGGACTTGTTAGCTGATTTGTTCGGAATGAGCCTGGAGAATGGTCGTTCCTCAATAGTTTTCCCCTCGAGCGGGCGTTTCCCCTCCATCAGGGTACGGCTACCGGCTCTGATTGAAGTATGCTGCAGCGCTCGTGTTCACGGAATCAAGAACACCCCGGCCGATGGCAAAACGCACCATTGTTAAGCGTTGTCATCGCTACTTTTATTACTCATCGGTCGTGCATCGCACGGCATGCCATCCCGGGCCATCGCTCGCGACGCATCGATCGTATCGCCAGAACACTGTTTATTCCAGCCACTGTAATTTCAGACATGCGAGCAGAAGTAGGCCACCAGCTCCGAACTTCATTTACGCACCATTGTTGCATGCCATGGCGACGGAACTAGCGGCGCTGCCGGCCCTCGTTACGACAGTAGTGTATGGAAGATTTTAAACCGATGAAGGCTCGTCTCTGGCCGTATGGAACGTCGGTTCATCTGCTCGCGAAAGATATGCGTACCTGTCGCGGCAAGCTCTGGAAACTATCTCATCCGGCTCAATTCAGTAGATTCCACGGAGGAATCGGACAGACGTCGGGCAAAGAACTCCACGGCAACGACCATATCCTGCGGATGACCTAATCGTCGAGTTGATCTTCTGTCAGCGGAGGGCCTGATCCGCTTTTGCTCCGATGAGAAAAGCGAAGAACGGACCGAGGACTCTGTTCAAAAAACGGTCCCCATAATAAGAGAGACCATCAAACGAAATACTGTTTTCAATTTGCCTCGGTCCGTTGTCAAGCAGCTGACAACGTTCGCTCTTCTGAAAATCTTCCTCCGCTGCGGAACGAAGTCTTCTGTCGGCGGGCAACCGTGTACCGCCCAAGCGATTCCGCAAGCGATCGCTCAGGGCCAGGGACACCCAGAACAACACATGCGAAAGTTTTTGATAAAGAACTCGAGACGATTCAGCCAACCAGAGAATAGGCGAGCGGGCAAGTGAGCACGCAAGCCGTCATAAGCGAGCTGGTGGCGATCTCGGCGACAGTCATGTCGGCTAATTCACTGACTGACTGAGACTACACCAGCAGCAGCAGCAGGAGTAGCAGCTGTTCAAAGCTGCTGGAAGGGAAGCATCGAGCTGAGTTCACACGAGTGTCAACAACTCGGGTCGTGATTCCTCCCGAAAACAAACAAGCACCGAGCCGATTGTTTCGAAAACTCGAAGATCACAAGCGATGCGCCGACGCTCATCATGCACAAAAAGGAAATTCCGTCACCGATATGTTTGCCTGATCGTTCGACAGCCCGTCCGGAGCCACGCACCAGCGACGGTCTGCTTGCCTTCCCGAATCCTGTGCGGGAAGTAAGCGTGAGGAAACGAATAAGAGCAATAGGGGAAAATGGAAGCGCTCGAGCGAGCGTTAATAATTTAACGACTTGTTCCGAGTTTTTGTGAGAGCCATCCGAAAGGGCGAGGGAGCTCGTCATCTCTGTCCTTGGCGGAGACTTCGATGAACTCTCCGCCTGCTCGAACCTCCCGCTCGAACGCTTTTTTTCCTCCCGCTCCTCCCGACGGCTTGGTCTGCCCCCGAAGAATTCTGCCTGCTGGCTTCCATAGTACCTGACGAGCACTCACTTTACACTTCACAACTTATCCGACTGCATGAGGGTCCGGAGCCCAGCCTAGAATAAATGTTTCTCTATAGAATCTGAGGTCGTCGTGCATGCATGCTATGAGCGATGGTCAGAAATTCTCTCCCTCTTAGAAGGCGCTGGCCAGAAGTTCCATGGTGGAAGTTCGTCTTTCAGTAAATGATACAGACTAACGATGCGAGTCCTTCTTCGTCGGGCTATCGTTCGCGCAAATAGGGGAGAGAAGGAACAAAATGAGTTTAATTGCTCCGACAATTGTTCCACTTCGACCCCATTGACAAAGTGAAGCGACGCTCCACAATGCGCTCCGCATTATCAAGCAAGCAAAGCATCGGTACCGAAAGGTGTGATTGACGGACAAGAGAACACTCGAATAATTCGCAATCATCCACAAGTCTTGGCGATTTCCCGAGCAACCGTGCGACCCCCGTCGAACGGTAGGTCGAACGGACTGGGCGATCGGCATCCGATGCGAAATTTTCTCTACAAGGCAAAGTCCGACAGAGCCTCGCGGACGGATCCCACTGGCGGAGCTGGGCAGCGAAGAATCGACGACATTGAACGCTATTTCGAGATATATTTGGGGTAGATCAACCGCCAATAATCGCGGGAGTCGCTCCCGAGACTCACATTGAATTTTTGTGTTTCTCCAATCGGGAGATTTTGACAACGCGATTAACATGACGGGGATCGTGAAATCATTCCGTTCTTCCTGCAGTTAGCTGGTGCTTCGGCGGCGATCTGAGCAAGCAGGCACAAACTATGAAAGTGTCATCAATCTTCGCGAGCGTACGAAGACATAATAAACAGGTCCGAGCTCGTTCAGACGTCGACTTTGCTCGACGCGGCCGACGCAGTGGATTCTTGAAATTTCTGTACAAGCATGAGTTGATTGAATCGAGGGCGAGACTCGGACGAAAAATCGGTCGACCCTACGATCTCAACCTCGCTCACTCCGGCGTTCGAATGATCAGATGGGAATTCCTTAATATCATATAATATGTGTCAATTCAATCAAGAAGTATCCGTGCTGGACTTCATTCCGGAAGGAATTTTCCAGCGGAACGTTTCCGCGAGACGTCACTCTACTCCAACTTCTCATTTTTCTTCGGCCAATCGAGTCGATTCGAACCACTGCAACGATGCGGTCCTTCGATCTCGGGTGCCGGTTGGCAGCTCGAGCTCTCCTCGAGCGTTCCGTCATGACTCGACGGATACAGATCGGATAGAGCGTCCCAAGCTCGGATCAAACAATATGACGTGCCTTAACGGAAAGCTTGACGCCGGAAGCGCATGATCCTGGCGCTCTCGAATGCCTGCTCAGCTCGTGGTTCTAGCCCTAGCTCCTTGGAATCCCCCCACCGGAATGTTGCGCGCTGCGGTGAAGTCAAGGCTCATAGTAGCGATGCGATCGATGCCGTTTTATAAGGGGCGTGATCAGTTCTCTAGGATAGTTCTGGGTGCACAGCTGGGTCTCTGAAGAAGAAGCGGGAAACATGAAGATTTCTATCGACGGGATCGTCTCCGCGGTCACTGGCGTATCGTCAAGGACGAAGCATGAAAGCAGTAGAAAACGTCGACATCATGAACTGGACGACTGCGCTTGCGAATCAGATGAGCAAAAGTCTGGGGGAGACAATTACGGTGGCTCGATCGATGGCTTTCTTCAGGTTGGAACCCACCCCGCAGACGCAGCGAGGCAGCGTCAGATGGCTTCAGATCGTTCTCCTGCGAGACGGGGTCTTGGCAAGCTATTTCTTTGAGATCATACTTTTTGACATACCTAATTCCTCGGGGAAGGCATTTAATTGGAATCTATACACCGAGACCGACGACGACAACAAGAGCCAGAAAAGGAATGCCTCAATGTCTTTCATTGCGATCCGCTTTCGGACGACAGACTGAATCAGCTGAATAACCATCGAATGAGCTCGAAGCGCGGCTAGCAGCGATCGGGAGGGGGCACGGAGAGGGAAGCAAGATTAAAGAAACCCTCACGAGGACGCTGTAGACCGATGAAGGATCTACATGCTAGCCGGTTCGCAAACGCAAACCGAGTCGAATGGCCTGTACCGACGCGAGAGGCCTGCCAGCGAGCCAGGTTGTCAATTCAATCCAGCCGAAGAGATTTCACAAATTCGCCCCGCTGGCTGGCTGTCTCAATCACTCATTCATCCTCCACCTGTAGAGGGAGCGGCTTCCCTCTGCTGCTCTTGGACTTTCTCTGGGAACTTCCCTGTCGAATCCGTTTTGCGTTTCCATCCCGGTGGGCACCGCAAGGCTGCAGCTCAAGGTCCGAGGAACGAAAGACATTCGGAGCGCGGAATCCACGAAGATTCGGAGCGCGAAATTTACGGAGATTCGGAACGCGAAATCCACGAAGATTCGGAGCACCGATACGGCGAGGGAAAATAATTAGCGACGATGCTTCTCCGCAATGTCCATTCCGAGTGCCCCGATCACAGACCCCGGTCCGCCCGTCCTGGGAAAGCTCGGGGAAACAGCGCTAGAGCACGCATTCCAGCGAAGTAACTCTCGATCCAGCTCCGAACAGTGAAAGACACGGAATCGACACAAGACGGGCAGTAATATCACTCGCAACTCATCGATCTATTCTGTGACGATGGAAGAAACCCAGACCGCGATGAATGCGGAGTACGTAGAGTAAGTTGGATGGCAGCTCGAACCCTGACGTGAGCGGCCCGTTGGAACCTTGTTATCGCCTATTCGAATGCCTGTTCATCCGCGTATCGTGATGGGCTCGCCTGGCCCAGTCTCGGACACGAGACGCAGATCTCATTGATTCCCGCTCGCAGGTCCTTACGATACGATTTGGGAATCTGCTCTGAGCGATTAATGCGCTGAGCTAACGACTGAAACGGCGTCCCTTGTCGCGCCGTCAGCGAGTATGACAACTTGCTCAGACTGTCCAAGGAAGTCGCTTCCAACCGAGCTCGCTTGTCGCGGTTCGTTAAGGCCTCGAACTAAACTGACTCGCTCGGTGGCCGGGCCGCCTCACTGACCGGCTAACTGAACGTGGTCGCTCTCTGCGATAGCAGTCCGAGTTTGAGGCGATGATGCCCACAGCTTATCGCCACAAACTTGGAGTCATATTGTGCCGAGCAGTTGTTCGGCAATTCAGTAGGAGAGAAATGACGCTTACGAGAGAGAGGGAGATCGTAGTTTCTTAATGAGTTAAGCCGATAGTAAACAACGCCTCTTCAGAGAAAAGTGTCAATAGGCGGGCGGCGCGGATGGAGCAGATGCCTGCTGCGCTCGCTTTGTCGAGCCAGGCCCTGCCCCATCATCGAGTTATGGCGTTTCGAAGACTTGACATCCCTCTGTCTATGAAGTTGTGACCACATTGTCGCGCCGTTCACTATCGGGGGAATTCGTCAAAAATCGAACACACGTTCGTACAGCAGACCGAATCGGGACGTTCTCTGAGGAAATAGCGTTCCTATACCCGCGACAGCTGTTGTCGGTTTCTCTGCTCTGTGTCTCTCTGTGAGAGGGACCGTGTTCCAACCATCTCTATCTGTGGGGGCGCACGAGGAAATCCCAAGAGATTTCTCCGCTCGTTCACTTTCCATTTCTCCATTTGATCGTCCCCTACTTCCCTTTCCCTCCTTCCCAGCATACTCCCTGGAGTTTTCCCCGGCAACAAGCGATCCGCGGTGGGATTCACCGCTAAAACTAGGAAGTAATCAAAATGCATCGTCTCGAGCCGCTGCCGTTGTTCGGAAAAGCATTGTCACGAGCTAGATCTACCTGAGCCATAATTAGAAAGAGTACCATTTCGGGATGGCAGCAACAGCAGCTATCTCAAGGATTCCTTCCAGAACAGGAGGCTTTCAAGCTCAGTGACTAATTGTTGTCTCGCGAAGGGTCAGTCACACGGTCTGCTCCGGAACAAAGGCTTCTCCGCTCGAGAATCGCATCGACGCTTTGTCGAACAGTTGGCCAACAATCCCTCCGTCCCGCTGACGGTCCCGATCTGGTTGCTCGTCTTCTTCCGAGCCGAGCTCAGAAAAGAGCTGGAGTTCAATTCGGGAAAGAAAAAAAGTCGGGCCCTGGCCTGCTCGCTCGCTCGCGCTCCCTCCCGACTCGCTTGTCCTTCCGCCTGCCCGAGCACCGAGGATGGTCTTTCGAAATAGTCGGCGCGCGGACAGAAAGCCAGCTGGCTTCGCTGTCGATTATTTTCCCTCTTGTATTCCTCTCCCAGCACTAATAGGGCACGAAAGAGAGGAAAGGCATATTCGGAGCAGCTGATTCCATCCAACAGCCATTTTGAACTCCGTGAATGACGAAGACTCCGAGAAGTGAGCTATCGTGGAAATGGTTCCATCGGCTGAACGGTGTGGCGCGGCGCTCCTCAGGCAAGATGCCGGGTCGGTCGGAATAACCACACGTTCCGATACGTGAATCGAATATAAGCTCGAGAGCGTCCCTGTGGGCATTGAGCACGTCAGAAATCGAGGCTGCGGTCTTGAATACGCTCATACCCGATTTCCAGTCCCGGACTGGCCTCCTCGCCGCAATTGAGCGGAAGCAGGTTGCCGCCCCGATCGTCACTAGGTACTAGTGTCTCGATGCGCTCTCTAATCGGCATACCGGCTTTCTTCATAAGACACAGAGAGCACGACGATATAGAAATGAAGAATGATGTTGGAGAAGTCGAACCTGCCGTTTTCCGCTCGTTGTCAGAAGGGAAGCTCCCAGCGACCGGTAAGCTTGCCGTGGATCCTCCCGAAAGATGGGAGCATTACCGAAACGATGGAGAATTCAGTCTGACAGCGACGGGACAGCGACGAACGCGCTCCGAGATGATGAATCTCGGACATGAGCCGCTCAATGCTTCAACGATGGCATTTGCCGACGTGCCTGCGACTCTCAAGAGCACATGTAAGCAGGCTCTGTTCGCGCCGTAATGACTCGTTTCCCCGAGAGGTCTTTTGTTTATTCTTGGCGACGTCTCCAGCTTCCGACGAGCTGGAGGAACGACGAGTTGACGGACGAAGCGGCCGTCGAAAAAACGAATTCGACGACGAGGATGGATCGTCCCCATGCAGCCCAACACGCTTTGCTGTCGCAGTCGATACACTTTAGCAGTCGTGGTCTTCCGGTTGAGGGATTCTCGCCCCCTCTCGCTCACCTGTAAGGAACACAAGAAAGCTTTCTCAGTCTCGAGCATTGAGAATTCGAGAAAGAAGCCCAGTATTTCGGCCGAGCGAACTTCCCTCTTCCAGCGATTGGCTCCGTAGCGCGATTTCGCTCCTACACGCGTGCCGGAACCACGCTATACAATAGGCTTTATTGGACGCTGAAGGGAATCGGGGCGCCCTGCGAATACACGCAGCGTACACGTTCATACGATGCCTTCTGCGGCTAGGTGAGGCTCGCGTCGCGCAGCTCCGAGATATATCCGGAGTGAAAGGACTTTCCGGCCAGTCAAACAGAGAATGTTTTTCTCTGCATCTCGACGTGATTCATAGTCACCGAGCCTACGGCACTGTTTGAGTGAGACGAACAACCAGCCAGACAGGCAGAGCGCCGGACGGCCGAAACTAGAAGCCTGACTTGCTCACCGGCTGCACCATCTGCAATACGTAGCTCTCCGCAGACGCACCACGAGAGCCTTCAGCAGTCGTGGCAGCTTGCGCCGTATCTACGTACTACGTGAAAGTGCTGTTTGTTTGTTTGTTCGTTTGCTTGCGTGCCCGCGTGCGTGATGAACAGTTCTACAGATATGCGAGACGCGTTCGTGCGCAGTGGCGGCGGTGTCTGCCGGCCACCTCCCCCCGGTCGTTTCCCCATCGGTTTCAAAGCTCGCTCCGGAACCTGTGCGCTCGTTCCGTTCGTCCGCACGTAGCTCACCCGGGGCACTCGCTTTGGTGCGGAGAGCATCGAACGCCTCCACCTACCGAGATGAGTACGACACAAGATTAATGAACCGCTCGCTCTTCAGCCTCGTCTGCTGTCTATCGATCTGCGGTCCGTCTTCCGCCGCCTCTGGTCTACCATTATCCCTTGCGGCCTTTCATGCAGCGTTTTCGAGAATTGATTCAGAATCTCCGACTCGGCGCTCCGAGAGATCGTCGGTGCCGCTCCGTCCGAGGAGGACCTCCGTAGCTCTAGGGGTTCGCCCGTCATCGTTTCGTGTGTTCGGCTTAGGTGAAGCGAGATTGCTAGCTAGCTCGTCCGGACACTGTTGTAATCGACAGATCGACAGGGTCATCAACGATTCGGTTATCGACCCTTTGTTACGGAAGTCGCACTTTGCCGAATGGAGCTCGTCGATATACAATAATAATTTTCCGCAGTATTCACATACGCTATGTCGGACTTCGACGCAACCTTCTCTCATACACGCGAGGTGACAAGAGCCATGCCACGTCCTGCGTCGACCGGTGGACGACCCCGCGGTTCCTCCGTGGGCTCCGCTTCCATCCAGTCCCCTGGGAGGCCCGGCCATCGTGGAAGCTGTTGAACGCGAAACGCGGAACCATCACTTACCCCATGTGTGAGTCCGTTTCACGAGCTTTTCGTTGTATCGGCTGCTAGTTCGTCGTTAGATGCTCATTACGAGTGTAACTTCTCCCTCCGATGATGTCGAGGGTCGCGGTCGGAAAATATCTCTAGAGAGGCCGAGCACCTTCTCGATGAAGTTATCTTGGGTTCATCTGTTCATCTGAGGACTCAAGCACGCTTCGGATGAGCAGCCAGCGGAACGACCGACCCGACCTCCATTCGAAATAGGCTAATAGCTTGAATTTTCTCTGGGTCGATCAAGTCGCCGATTCCCATGTTAGAGAGAGCGCTGTGCGTTTCCAACTTCATGCGCTTTACCCTGAGTACACGCTCGCCCTTGGTGGATCCTCCCGCGTTGCCTAGGCGCCTGATTTTTTATTTTCCAATGCTGACCCTGAGGACTTGTGCTCTCGTGCTTCTCAGGAGTGCGGTGGTCCCAAGATCGACAGCCGATCCGAGTCGTATCAGAATCCAGCATCCGAGGCTAAAAACGTCAACCGCCTCGTTGCGTCGAAAGCGATTTCATTATGGTCCAAGCGGTAGAAGCCAACTCTTCATCCGACATGCGTTTCCATTCGGTGGCCTCCGAAGGAGCCGATTCTGAGCAGAAAACCAGAAAAGGCAACAAATGACAAAACAATGCGGTGCTCTCTCCGGGGCAGAGCCAGCGACATTATCGAGATGTAGAGGAAGCGGCAGTACCGTCAGAGACATCTGTCAGAAATGCCGCCTGCTGCTGAGCTGAGTGCTTGAAGTCGGATGGACACGCGATTCCCTCGCTGTACAAGGCAGACGGATGAACGGAAACCTCTCCAGAGCAATCTCGACGTTGACGTCGTCGGCACAATATCCATCCGTTTTTCCCTGCAGCTTGCTCAATGTTCGTCCAGCAACTCGAGGATCTGGTACCGATATCTGTCTCTCGACAGGCTGCGATTCCCCTGATACTGCTTCGACCGATCTTCGGTCGCGATCTGCAATCGTTTCGCCACACCTTTTTCCCGCGAATCTGCGCCGGGAGGTGTCGGGACACGCCATTCATTTTGGGGAGCTTGTCCCACAACGAGAGAGCAAGTGTTTTTCGGAGCAAAATATCCCTACCGAGTTCACTGAGAGCTCGGAATTCGAGTCGATTATAGCAACGATTTCCGACAGGCGACAGAAATTGTCAAACGGCTGTCTCCGAGCGAGAGATCACAGCGCCAGGTGTCGTTCGCCTCGTACCGCTCCACTCAACAGGATGGTGAAATATTTAGGAGAGGAGAGGCTGACGATGGCTTGCAATGAGGACGGCAAATGACGGCAAAACGAGAGGAGTTGTGGGAGAACGAAGGCCGACGAACTGCCGTGCTCCGAAGTGACTCTATGACAGACTCTCTGGAAAGGCTGGAAATCGGAACCCCCCTCCCCTCTGTCTTGCTCCCGTCCCCGTGAGCAATAATAATTTCATCATCAACCCGCTCGTTCGACCGCCAGTACAGCGCACCCCTCGGGGTGAATTTCGACGAGGCTGCAATCTGTCGGAGAACCAGATCCAGACGTTTCCCTCCCCCTCCTGCTTCGTCCCTGCTCCCCTTCTTCTATTTTCCTACCTGATCCGACTAGACAAACTCAAGAAAGTACCTAGCTCACGTATTCGAGGCTTCAGGAGAAATTAATGATGAAATTGAATAAAAACCGAAATGAAACCTGTACGGGAGCCACCTCCACGAGATCAGAGTGGCCAGCTGATCGGGAGTGCGGACCTTTCCCGTTGAACAGACCGTTAGGGACGGTGGGTAAGGGTGAGGCGACCGTCGGCCTGCCTACTGATACTCGTCTCTTCGATTCGTCTTGTTCTCGCCCCGGTGTTCGTATCTTAGCGTTGTCCCAGGGGGAACATCGCCGCAGTCCAGTCCATTTCCGGTGCGACATCCGCCTACGTTACTAATTATCTCCTTTCATCAGCGACACCACGCTCCTACTGCGACCACAACAGCTCGCCCGGTAGCAGATGCTGGTCGCTCGCGGTTGCACCATTAAGACGATGAGGATCCGACAGATTCGCCAGACAAACCAGTTATACAAACACGAATAGAAATCACCCATCAGTCGGCTGGCTGTGGTAGTTCGATAGCGACATTCTCTCGCCTATACTTCATTCGACCGTGCAATCACGATTTCCTCGTGACGTTTCCGGGTGACATCACCGTTCACTATCTTTCTTCAAGTGCACGGTCTCAAATTCTACCGTCGATCCCTCCAGTTGCCAAGCGGAGAACACGCCCAGTCTCACCCCCAGCCCCCGTCCCCTGCGCATCGGGTCTCCTTTTCGAATCACAGTCGGTTGTGGAGTTGCCCGGAATCTCTTTCTAAACCATTTTGAACGCCCAAGCCTAGCTCTCCAGCCATGTCGCTATCGCATCGGAGGCGAGTCAACACCTTGGACGGAGGAGCCAGGACGACGCCAGAGCCCTGCACCCTTTGTTGCTCCGGTCTTGATGCTTGGCCAGCTTCATGTTTTTCTGTGTTTCTTTACTCGCCCGCTTCCCAGACGTAGGCGGCCGCGACTCGTTATGATAACGCAACAGCGTACCCTGCACAGGAGCAGATTCCGTCGCCCGAGATGCCTCCCTATGAATATTACACGATTACCATTTGTGATGCCTCGAGGGACAATCATGGAACAAGCAAGTGCTTTTGAGCCATCTCGCTACGGTGCCCGTGTTGCGACGGTCTCTGACGTAACTTCGCCGCACGGTGAAGAGCATCGGACCAGTCCCCACGACCGACTCGTTTGTCTCTTGTCGTCCGCGTGCGGCGGTGACGCGTCGTCGTCGCTGCCGGCGTTTTGTCGAGGGGACCCGGTCTCTTTCAGACGATTCCATCTTCCCCCGAGGAGCAGGAGGCGGCAGATGATTCGGGAATGCCAACGCTTGGAAACTCGGCCACTCCGGGCGTACTATCCACGGAAACTGTGTTTTCGTGTTCATTTATCGCTGCGGAGCTCTCAGAATTCGAGGAGCCGCATGCACAATGTCGCGCTTCGAAAACTCTTGTTCCGCAATTTCTTGGAACCTTCCTCCGAGCAGACTTTCGAAGCGGGAATCTGCTCCCCGACTGTCTTCGAGCTGACCTCTCCGTCCTTTCTAATAAATCTCTCCAGAAAGGTGAAAAGTGGCACAGTGCGCGTCCCACTGAGATCGAGACCACGTCTCCGTTTATTCGATTGTCCGCCTGGCTGCCTGTGAGCGGTCTGTGAGTTTTGATTCCATTAGGGAGCAAGGAGACGCAAGCAAAGCGAGAAAGAGGAACACCGAGGCTTACGCTCATTTTCAAGTTATTCGGTCGCTGCTAGTCCATCGTAGACTGCCACTGCTCGAATAGAGTACGTCGTGAAAATTGATATTTCCTTAACTAACAGGTATCCCTTGGGGACGCTCGATTTTTCGTCGACTCCCTGCCGACCGAGACTTGAGCCAGATGGCTCGAGCCAGCCGCCTCATCGCGAGCATCGTATTCTGCTCGGAAACATCGACAACCTCCGAGGCTCTATGTATTCTGTCACATGTCGCAGAGTTTCGCGACGGAAACACCGAAAGAACAAGCAAGAGTTAAAATAGCTCTCACGCACTCGGAAAGCGAATAAACAACAAGCGGGCGGAAGAGCCGGCAAGCGATGGATGAGTAAATGTGCCGCGCTGCATGTCTTAGAAAAACACATCACCGATGTCGGGACATCAAAAACAGACAAGAGGAAAGAAGTAACAAAGCAAACATTTTTTCATTTATATATCGTTCGATTCTTTGTTTTCTTTCAGCTCTAGTCATGAGCGTTCAATCGTCTAGCCGCCTCATGGAGGACCCAGACTCAGTCAGTCAGTCCGTCAGCTCGTCCGTCCGTCCATCGGTACGGCTTTATTGTTTTCTTTCGCTGGGCTTCCCGGTGATGAAACAAATGACCTTATGCCGGGACATGAGCTCGGCGACGGCGTTCCCTCGCAACACAGACTCCAATTCTCCCGTGCAGTTTCGAGGCACGAATCGATTGCTGCTACAGGTGACGGTTCTTGTCCGGGCTCTGCACGGAGTCGGGGGGGGGAGGGGCAAACAATCCAGAACTCCATGTACTATGTCGCTCCCTTGACGGTGTGACGGGAACGGAGCTCCTCGAAACTGTCAAGGGTTACTTCACAAGCTGTGGAAGGATTGTAAAACCCCGCGCTCACAGTTGTGAGTCAGCGAGTATTCTCTTGTGTCGCATTCTTCCCTTCCATGGAGAGCACGGAGGGGAACATCACCGCCACCGAACACGCCTACGAGAGCCATGTAGTTGGCGTCGAGATGAACATTACAAAGACACGCACAAGTCACAAACCGGGCGCCCGTTCGCAATCGACGTCGTATCGGCGATATTGTCTGACGACTGCGGGCGGCGGGGGCAGCGTCGAGATTCTCCCGCGCGCGTGAAAGGAGGGACACGGGAACGATCGGGCGACCTTCGTATCGACGAACGAGGACTGCTACGTTAACCTGAGCGAGGGTGGCCGCGTTCTTCCGGTTATTTTTCCCACGTTGTCAACCCTTGAGCGTTGTCGTCACGGAAACCCATTCACTCGTTCATTTCGACTGACTGACAGTGCACGCGCGAGAGCGAGCCGGGGCTAATTAACAGAGGAGCGCTTGGCCTTACTTGTATGACTTTATTTCACACTCTGATTCCCTTCTGCGGGCTCGTTCCGAAGTCGTCCGTGTGCGCTCGCCGGGAAGCGGCCCTGTTCGCAGAACGTGGAGATTAGGCTTCGCAGCGTTCGGGACGCTAGCTCCATCGTAGGCCGAGCATCGGTCCAGAGATCTCAATGAAGGACCTTTTCCGTGGAGGCATGGAAGTTTCGATGTCAAATGTCTGATACTCTTGCCCGAACCGAGCTCGTGCGATACCGGAGCGTGTTCATCCTAGCGACTCGAATTTCGCAGAATCCGCAAAGGGTGAATCGTAATGGGAGCGGAGTGGAAACTCCTGCGTGGAGGAGGAGGAGGAAAAAATAGGAGAGGTAGGGGCGGTACAGAAAAAGGGCGGGAAGAAAAGTGTTGCCGTTCGCAGCGCGCTGGTCCGGAAAATTGTATACTCGATATAACATCAGCGTAATGACGCCTGAAGCTTGAACCTCGAACCCTGGAGTCGGTCGCCCAGCTGGTGCCAGCTAGGCTGCGGTACCAAGCGGCGTTTGTTCGCTTCCTCCTCCGTGCTTTCGTCAACTGCCTGCCGACTTGCTCGCCCCCACCGCGGCCACGCTTAATTTGCTCGTTTGGTCTGCCTGCACTCGGCTCACCGCTAACTAACCGTGCGCTTATGATGCGTAGTCCGCTTCGCGTCAGCACTCACTCACTCACTTACCCACCTACTCTTTTCTAAAGCCATTATCTCTACCCTCAGTCTATCCTCCTTTTCCCCACGATGCGCTTCGCTGGGATGCCCTTCATTCCCGAAGAAGCTCATCCAACCAGCCCTCCCCAAGAACCCAAGAAAATCGCCAGAGAACAACCACCGTGTTCCTCCTAATATGAGGCCTCCCCGGAGAACGAACTCTGCCAAGATTTCCCGGCTCCTTGGCCTTGGGCTTAGCGACTCGGGCCGACCAAACGCGGGGGGATCGAAACGCGACATCTTGGGGCAAGTCGTCAAGCACTAGACTTTTGTGAAGAATTAGCAGAAGGAGATGATATTGTAATTGTTGAGGGAGAGCCATTATGGTCGGAATCTCATCACCCGTTGAACAGCATTTTGTCTGATGAATTGAAATGGAGCCTCCCATGAGAGAGCCCGGGTTCTTTCTCTGGAGACGAAGAGGAAATGAGCCCTGGAGACTCATATTCGGAGGAACACGGTGATAAGCTCAGATAGCTAAAATTTCTATTTCTGCCAGCTGTCGCAAGTGTTGCTTCGATGTGCAGTATTTTTTCTGAAGCGGGACGACGGAGCAACGGGACCGAGTGATGGAAGAATCAAGCAGAGAGGGCGAGGGATGAGGGGGCAGCATCACGGCCAGTCTGGAAGTGGGCAGATCGACGACATCCCTGGGGAATGGGATTTCAAGCAAAGCCTGCGGCCGAACCCAGCATGGAGAAACGCTCCCGTGGAGATTCTTGCAGCTGGAATCGACCGTTCTTTGGTCCGTCTTCCCTAAGAAGCTTCGAATCAGGAACGAAACACGTTTCGCTCCCGTAATGTCACGGCAATGATTCCTTGAGGTAAGACTTCACCGGTGAGGTAAGTGAATTAGAGAAAGAATCGGGTTGAGAACAAAGGAAGGAGCAGCAGCGAAGAAAGACGATGCCTGGCAATCCTTCAAAAGTTTTTCCAGCTCTTTCCGTCAAAGCGTGTGCTCTATCTCTCCACCGTGCTGCTCCTGTACCGGACTCCCCAATCGTTTCCAGCGCCCGTGTCTCGTCGCGTTTCGAACTCCCTCTCTCTCTTTCTCTATAGATCTTTCACAGGGTCTCACTGGAAGCGGAGCGATTTTTTCGTGCGTGTCTACTTCGACCTTTTTTCCGTGCTGCCACAACCTTCGCTGGTGCTCGATTCCAGTTCAGAGTTCTCGACGTCGTCATCAGAACTAAAAACAAATAAATCGATATTTCCTCCGTGCGATCGGCGAACGAGTCGGCGGCAGGAAGGTGAGCGGTCGAGTGAGTTCCTCCTCCGCTCTCCCGGATATAGCGACTGCGGGTGACTGGAGCGATCGCGCACCCGACGGACTGTTCGACGATCGTGAGAGAGCCGCAAACTTGGACAGTCGGCCACCGTGCAGCTCCTGACGATTTTACAGTCTTGTTCTTTCAACGCTCGTTCTCCCCTCTGGTCGGTGCTCTCGGTCCACAAACGTCGGTCGTACGCCGCAAGCGGAAAAAGAATCAAATTTCGAACGAGCCTAAGGAGGAAGGCTCGGGGGTCGGTCAGCCATTTCGCGAGCCAGAAGGTTGTGCTGCCATTCCCCCGCCCGCTCTATCCGACGAGCGTCCGAGCTGGTCCTCCAATGCATCCTTACTTCCGGATGCTCGGCAGCTGCAGAAGCGGTAGCAGCCCATGGGATGCTCGATGAGTCAACAACAACAGCAGCAGCAGCGCAAGGATCGGTATGAGTACGTCGCGCCGGTGGCGTGCGGACGGTCGGTCGGTCGCGCTGGCCAAGCGTGCTTTAATGAGTGAAAATTAAAAGTTCTCCCCATCGGAAGGAGGACGTTCGTTAGCCCAGCCCCTGTGCGCCCTGACTGCCCCCAACCTTCTCTTCCTCGACTGCTCAAGACCACTCGGAGCGCTGTGTCTCGCCCTCCGTCACTTCTCAGTCTGGAGAGTTTCCGACGGCCGTCGGCCGGACAAGGTGTTCGCTCGATTTCCCGGGGCCATCTTCTTCTCTCGTCGAGGCGCAGAGGAGGTCAAGACGTATTGGACGGATCTTATTTTATTCGTATTCCTGCATTGACCCACAAATAATAATAATAAAAATAAGGAGCACCGGACGTCCCCGAATTAGTCTTCATCTGGCTCTCTGGAATATTCCCGGACCGTGGAGCGGGGCCTTCTCAACTCTGTCCGGGAAAGGATACCACGTGAATCCTGGGGGGCTGTCAGAGTCAAAACGACTGTGCGCCTGCTCAAGTCCGAAGATGACTGGAAAAACTGACTCGTGCGTTGAGGCCGATCGAGCGGTAGCCGCTGTCGCGAACGATGAACTCCCTTCTGGCCCAGACCGCTGACCAACTGACTGAGTTCCGATTTGGGCAGGGACGAGGAGCATGCTGAAGCGGAATCGGCGAATGGCTGGAGAAAGGCTTCCGGGAGAGAGCCGCAACCTCAGAGAAAATGATCAGATCGACGGAGGAGCTCCGCTTCTTTGAGGAAGAGGATCTGGGGATTACGGAATCTCTGCAGTCTGGATGAGCTTATTTTCCAGAGTCTAATCGAGATCTGCCTTCTCTCGGCGATATCGCCCGATGAAGCATTAGGAGAGAATTTCGGAACTCGGTCTCGGAGTATCGGTGCGTTCTGCCCCGCCCACTTCCGGAGCGCCGAGTAGTCTAATCGCTCTCGAGGTCTCGATGGGTTTTCCGTAGCTGAGAGCATTTGCAAATTCTCTTCTGAGCTTTCCGCCGGGTTCCACCCCGACGCTATATTTGGCAGGCGAAAACACATGGAGTGAGTGAGTCCTTTTCGTTCCCTGCTCTTCGGTCGACGAAACTCGGAGCATGGAAGGTACAGGGGCGAGAGATGGACCTTGCGCAAAACAGTGAGTCGCGAAGCAACGTTGGTCGTATTGTTCTTCGAGCGTCGGCTCTAATTATAGTACGTTCATTACGGACTCGCTCGAGCCAGTTTGTCAAGTTGATTACCGATTACGAACCGAAGAGATCGTGCCCATTACGTTCTCGAAACATTGGATCCTGCTCCCTCGACCGCCAGAGTCTCGTGCAGCGCAAGTCTTGGCTGTCGTGTTTCGAATGATGCTCGCAAAACTCCCAACTTGGGATTTGTGAATATTCTGAGAGCGAAACGCCCAGCTGCGCACGTGGACCATCACTGCTCGGTGTTAATCTTGTAGTTCTATGATCGCGTAGTTTCGACTCGGGGCCAGTTTGTAGACTCGTGTTGAAAGTCAGGACACAACGAAAAAGCCGACGGCGTCGCAGTCGAATTTTCTCTGGAGCTGCATGCGTTAGCTCGCTTCCTTCCTGCGTCCTGCTTTCCTGTCGACTGGTTTCCTTCCTAATGCAAGGAGATACTTTCATTAAAACTCCGACGGCGGAGTCCACCGGCTAGACAGACGACGGCGGACCAACTCTGTGATCGAACGACCAATTCGGAGGTCGCATTCGTTTTGATAGGTAACGATGCTGATGTCGATGGCGCGATGTGTCCGAATCTCCTGGTACGAATCGATGGTGCAAGGACTCGCATCGGAATCGGTCAACATCCCGCCCTCCCGGACTTGATTTCTGATGTCTCGATCAACTACGCTCGCAGGCTTCCCGAGCTCGGAATGGCGCACAGCGACTTTTTTTTCGGAGACGGCTCGGAATTTCGCTCGGACCGGATCACTCAGTCAGTCTCATCAGAGCGTTAGGCGTTCGCGTGGAACACGATGACGCACCTACTCGAACCTACGCCTAGATCGTCAGTCCCGACTCCCGATCCGGAGTCAGGAGCATTTCAAGTTCCTCTCTGACGGCATGTTCCGCGTGCGGTGTCACCGAAAGCCGCCGACGTCGCTTCGAAATTTCAGCCGGATCGCGGCTGCTTGAGGATTTTGTTGTCGCCACTGAAGCTCGAAAACAATTACGGTGTTTGAAAGTTGAGCAGCGAATTAAGCCCGCTGGCGAGAGAAGAATCCTAACTGGGAGCAGCAGCACCGACAATAGCGGCGGAGGGGCGGCGTATCGACAGCGAATCGGTGGCGTTAACTTTCGCCCTATGCGGACATCTCGTGACGGCTGTCTACCTAAGTTGTTCCGTCCGAACGAGCTACATACGTTTGCAGCTCATCGCTCCATGTCATGCAAGTTGCCCCGCTCTGAGGATCGAGGCTTACGTGGAGCCTCAATCACTCTCTCTCGATCTCGGCTCAACCATGGACGATCTCCAGGGATTCCGGGGGATATGGAGTCCGCGATTTGTCTCTTTGTTCCCGAGCAGGCGTGGCGAGCACTCGATTTCCAGGTGCGGGCAGCGGGTCGGGTACAAAGAGCGAATCGATTGTCTGACGAGGGCTTCTCTTTTCCAATATTCCTGAGGAACCACTTGACGCGAGTCTTCGTTCCAACGAGGTGGCCATGAGCGTCGATCCGATCCCTCCGGGGCCGTCGAGTTTTCATTAGAAGTGATCGTCTAGACCAGGATCGCGTGAGGACTGGCTCACACGAGAGCGGTAAACGACCTATCGTTTGATAGCTCAAGTCCGAGCTATGGAGTCGCGAAAAATTTTCCACGCGGAACTCCGAGGCCGGTGTCTTTCATTCTTGCTCTCGCTACTCCGCAGAAGGAGCGCAAAGATTCACCCGGTCGAGCGGCGGGCCGACGACCAGTCAGTCAGGTAGTCCGCCAGCCAGCCAGCCAGGCGACCGGCTCCCGTCTCGGATTGATTTTCACACAAGCAACGTAAATGGCTCCTACAGAAAATTCTGATCAGCGCGCTTAATTACGCTGCCGTCACAGCTGCCGCCATTGCTGCTCTCGACCGCTCCGTTTTAGCAGAAGCAAGCGAGCCAATCCGCCGCTGGTCAGTCCAGTCGTCGGGGATGTTGCGACTCGTCGTCGGCGTGGAAGGAAAACACGAGCAAACTCGATTTTGAAGAAGTTGATTCAGAATAGGATCAGAAATCTAATTCGCTATCGCGAACCGATGGCGACCAAGCGACAGACCCGACTCACAATCAGACGATATTCTGAATTTTTTCACCTCGGCGCCGCATGTCTACTCTTCTGCGAGCTTTGTGAGAACACAGCCGTGTTTTCTGTACGTTCTCGGAATTCCTTTTTGACGTTCGTCTGTCACGAGAAGACGGGCGTGGAAGTGAGGAGAGGCAGGCCATACGGCGGAAAAAAGCCGGTACGCCAGCTCTCTTCGCTCTCGGAACGGCAACCTGTCACCACAAGAGCTGGGAATGACGTCTCGGTGAGTGTTTTTCCTCGAGCGGAATCTCTGGAACTTGGACGAGCGCTCCGAGACCTCACTCCGCTGTCTCCGTGGGCAGAGTCGATCCGATTCCGAAATTGGTCGCCTGTACATAGATTTCGATTCCGCGGGCTTGATCCATTCCGCGGTCGCCACCAATAACTCGAGCGGATCTCGCCGCCCGGGTAGCTCCTCGGAATCGCTTGTACGAGCGTTGAAATGATCGGAGTTTTAGGGTGAAAAGGCTCCTATCGCCCGCCTGGAAGACAGAACACTTACTCGTGTTGTCTTCCTCCCGCGAGGGCCCCAAGAGATATCTGAGCGCGAGCGGGCAGTGGGACGGGCGGACAGGCGAGCGAGCAAACGAGTGAGTGCGCTGACTCTCTGAGCGCCCAGGACAGAGAGAACATCACTGACAAAACAACGCAGAAGAAAAGGAAGAGCGAGGGCCATTGTTTAAGCTTGCTCCTCGCTCGCTGTCACTGGAAACACGAGTTCTGTAGCAGCGGCCACTAAAGGGACACCATCAGCCGCCGTTGTCCTAGTGGCGATGGCCGGCGTAGAATTGCTGCTGTGCGAGAGGGTAGTCTAGAAGACATGTCGCTCACTTTCGAGCCGCTTTCTTCCTGAAAGCACGCAGAGTGTACGACCGACCGACCGACCAAACGACCAACTGACTGACCGACCGGCCGACTGACGGAACGGACAGAACAATCGAAGCACAGCCTCGTTCTCTCTCTACTAGTCTTTGAGCAAACGAGCGGGTTTGCGAGCCAGATACTGGCGGACTGAATCTTGACGAGATCTTGTCGTCGTGAATTCATCCGCTCTCCTTTTGCGTGCTCCTCATGGACCGTATCGCTTTCCGTTGTCGTAACTATCACTTTTGCGTTCCCGATGGCAATATGGCTCCAGAGACCTCGCTTCTTTTTGCGTACTTGATTCTGCCTGCGTCGGCTTCGAGCACGCCCGTCATCGGAAGACGGGTGGCGCCTGGCGTCATTCTACCCTGAACTGAGAGAAAAACAGTATCAGAGTGCAGATAATAATCGGAGTCTTCAAGCAAGCGCCCTACGCGATCGCTCAATACGTGGCTGGCCGAGCGCAGTGGCGTGTTGGGCTCGAGTCTACGTCGCGATCCGCTGACCAGTACGTAATTTGCTGGGATGCAATCCTGGTGCTTGAAATGTTTCAAGCCGCAAGGGTTCGAGCTTTTAGATCGGGCTGGAAGGCCGTGAGCTTGATGGACGAATCCAGACAGGCTCGAGAAGACGAGCTCATCCGACGAGTGGACCATAATCTGGTTACTTGCCCAGCTGCTCCGTCAACTGTCTGCGGAGTCGACAATCATGATCGAACAAGAGCTAAACCGCACTCGGAGTTTTTCGGCTTCCAGATCGATGACGAACCGGATTGTTTCCCGCTGTCATACTGAAAACGCTCGTGGACGCGTCCAGCTCCCAAAACACATCTCGCTCAGCGTTTATTTCTCTGGAAGTCGGTGAGTCGAGACCATGAGAATCCGCAGATGATTTCGTCCGCATGAGGTTATCGCTTGAGGGAACCTTCGAGGAACGGAGCGTCGGGTGGGAGGTATGCTTGCACAAGACATTTCAGCCTGTCCCTTCCCGTCGCTCCTCTGCGCTCACTGCGAGCCGCAAAGGAGTTTGTTGTCGGGCAGACGGCGTCTAGGTGCGAACTTTTGACAGAATATGTAAAAAGCCTCCAAACGAATCCCTTGCTCAACACCCCGAGCACTCTCCACCCTTCATCCTCGATATCATCGTCATAGGCGCCCCTAGGTTTCCTCTACTCGAAGCGGAAGCTGAATCGGGGCACTGGACCCGTGCAATCTCAATAGCTCCTCCGGATCCTCAACAGCGATGGCGACTAGTACTTCGTATGACCTCTATGAATGCATGATGGGAAACCTCCAGCTCCGTCCATAGGTACTTCTGTAGATGGATCGCTGATTTGCCTCAGCACCACATTGGAAAATATACCCACCGATTATGCATGTCTAGATGTTCGGAAAACTTCTGGATGTGAAAAATTGGAAGACAGCTATAAGGAGTCCGTTCGCAGCATGGAGATGATTCCCGCTCTGATTCTCTAATGGGAAAGCCATCTTCCCGTCGATACAATATGATCCCATCGAGGCTTCGGAACATGAGCCTACGCTCGATCGATTCATCTAAATTCTCAGTCACCGGTCAACAACTTTTTGATCGTGTATGCAAAGCTCGCAACGACATGTTTGATGGGAACAAGCGAACTCTAGCTGTTCTCGTGCAATATTCATGACCCTGTGCCATTTTTCAGATATGCCAATAGAAAATCGTTGTGTGTTCTGACTTGCTGCTGCGCCTCCCATTCTCCTGTTTGCGATCCTTCTCCCTGAGCTCGTAGTAGTTTTGCTTAGAGACGCTTGACACTTTCCCTAGGAACTTTACCTACACGTGTTTTTTTCAGAGCCCAGATGATGTCGCACAAAGGGTTGGGAAACTCTCAGTTCTGAACACGGAGGCGTGAATCGCGACTACCCCTACCGCTCTTGTTCACACAATGATTGCTTGTGTATTTCCTACATTCTCATGAGTCGGATGAGGTCTCGCTGTCAGCTTGTTTGTCTTAGTTGCTCGGAGACGGTCGACTGTACAAGCCGCGACACTGCTGAGCACAAAGTGATCGTGATTGAGTTTCTCACCCTAGAAGAACAGTGGATTGGATTCCATTATGCCAGTGGGAGCAGCTTCATGTAATCACTCCCACTCCTTCCCCGATCATTTTTTAATCGCTCTCTTCGCGTGTAAGAAGAGACTGTTTAGACAGACAGCCGACCGTCCAACCGACCATTCGCCAGCCTGGAGCTCACGGCCTCGCTCCAGCTGGTGGATAACTGGTCGGGGCCCTTTGTTTTTCCATCGTTCCCTCTGCCACTCTCATCCTTTTCTGTTCACTCTTTCTGGAAGCCTTTTCGAGCCGCTCTCCACGAGAGCCGTCCGCTTGTTTCATCTCTGTTAGAGAGATCTCTTCGGCCGACATGAACAGCGCAGACGAAAGACAGAGAATGAAGAAGAGCGTACACGCGAACTCTTTGTAGTTTCTTTGGAAAAATCGCAGGTCTTCGCTCGTTCGCCGCTTCGTTTGTCGGGAGGAGCAAGCGGACATTTTGATCGAATTACCACCCTAACCCGCTCCCGCCCAACACACATCCGCGCATCGGAGCAAGCGAGCAGACAGGCAAACAAGTCCGCGATCCCGTTGGGCCGCAAGCTCTTTAACGAGACGAGCGGGTGTTCCCTCTGACATCTACGATAGGGAAGAAACCTCACAGCTTCATATCGCTCGCTGCTCCTCGTCTTTTCCTTTCTTCTGAGCTGTCCCTTGCCCGACCTTTCCCTCGTTTCCAAGACGGGCGCGCTCCTCGGCTCTCCAATTCTCCGCTTGTCTCGACGGAACCCACTGCGCTCCCATTACGCAAATAGGAGATTAGACTAGTCGTCTGATCCGCGCTGAGCAAAAGCGGAACGATGTTGAATGGCAAGAATGCTAACGATCGGTCGTGCAGATCGTTCGAACGTCCGTGCAACAGCTTCGGGTGAGAGTCAGCGCGCATACTACGTCTCGCGACCGATGTGCGGGATTCTGATTTCATAACGCTGGAGTGATCCCAACGGAAACCGAACGATTTAGTCCGAGAATCGGGCGACGAGACTGTGTTGTATTTCTCCGCATTGCTAGAGGAGCCGGGCTCCGCGACGAGCTCGAGAACTTCCTCCGTGATAAGTCATGCTTCGGAAATCGTCCGCCTCGAGGAACTCAGAGGGACGCACCTTGGAAACCCGAGTCTCGATTCCCCGTTCGGAACCGCGGACATTTTCAGCCGGGGTTAAGCTCACCGATCTAGATCGCAGCTTCTAAACGTTCTCGAACGTTTCCGATTCTACGCTGAGCGAGCGAACGTCTGCGAACGTGGGAAAAAATTGAATTCAGCGATTTTCTCGCAGGATGTCAGACACAGCGATTTGCCTCACTTGTCATCAAAACCACTGCAAAAACTTCGGTTTCGTTGCGAGAGAACAGAAAATATCGTCTCCAAATGTTCTTTTTTGTCTGTGTTTGGGACTGCGTGAAAGCGCTTCTCTTCACCTCTGACCCGTGCGTCGTCGGCTGCCTGCTAGGTTCATTCGTTGTTGGCCGGCCGGTCGGGCGTGTTGCTCGCTCGCTCGCTTCCCCTTCGCTCGTGAGTGCGTTTGTTAGCTCACCCGCAGCTTTCGATCAGTAGACCGGGATGAATACCACAAACCCACGTTGTACAAACACAGCAACAAAAAAAAACGCAACACGAGAACGTGTGCGACGAAGAAATTGACAGAACTTCTGCCAATTACGGCTTCCCGGGAACGGTCCGAAATAGCGATGCCCGACTGTTGCCTCGGAGCGATTCCGATGCTTTCTTCGGGCAGCAGAACTTCGAGAGAAGTCAGGTAGAGTTGGTTGATGGAAGTTGGATCGGTGGGTCACTCGAGGAAATCCTAAGGAACACTTGCAACCAGTCTCACCTGGGAAAGAAGAACAGATTTTTAGCCAAATACAAATATTGCGCTCGTGTCGATCCAACCAGTACAGAACGTGTACAGTCGTAAGAGATCAAGCTTGCCGAAGCTCGATGAGTCCCTGAGCATAGCCAGCTTAGGGTTGGTGAATTACCTCTTGCGGCAGCGAGGCATCCTTTCGACCCTCGTTCGCTCCAGATACTTTTCATCGTATTTGCGGTCCACGATCGCTCGGAGACGCGCTTCGTCCGGCTATGATTTCCGGCGAAATCCAAGATTCTAGCCGACCGAGGCGACGCTCGCTCCTTACTCTCAACGACCGATGCGGCGCAGCCTTCTTCGCAAAATTAAGGCGAATAAACAAATAATTCACCGTAGGACTCGCGAATAGCGAAGAGCCCCTGGAGACACTCGCCTTCGCTTCTCTACCCTCCTGTCGCACGCTTAGTCGCAGACTCCTGGCGATAGATGCGATGCGGCCCTCATTGAAAGCTTTGAGCAGCCGAGCACGTTGAGAAGTTTGTTTCTCAGAGCAAATATGGGGAGCTTCCGCCCGTCCGCTTCAAACGATTTTAAGAGCGTTTTCTTTTTCCGTACTGCTTCCTGGGTGGCTAGCAGCCAGTCATTCACCCAATGGTGAATGACTGCTAAACGATGGAACGTGAAAACTTCCACGACTGTGTAATGTTGCCGAAGGCTGTGGATTCCGCCTTCCCCAGGTCGGGGGCTTCTCACCCCCGCCTCCCCACTCTGTCTGCACTACATCATCGACGCCGAAAGCTCACCCTTCACATCGTATGGCCGCGACACACAGGACAGCGATCCACGAGAATCCAAGCACAAGTGTCAGCCAGCGATTGGATTGTAAACGATCGCGTCAATGCACGCGACGAGCTCCTTCGCCTCCCCTCAATGGGTCCCCACGAGCGCGGAACTCGTGGATTTTTCTGCGTCTCTCGAATTCCAGCCCAAGTTTTGAGCTCTCGAATGTCTCCGTGAAACCGAGCTTGGATTTCACTGATGTGGAATCAGTCTCACTCGAGCAACGACTATGTATACTAATAATTGCTGGCCAACAGGTGTTTGAGAGGGAAAATGTGCCCACCGATCGGTAGGCATGCAGAAGCTCTCTTGAAAAACTTCTGCTTCGTTCTGAATGACAATGATACTTTGTGCTTACGCCAATTACCGACTCTGTCCAAGCGGAACTTTTTCTTCTGCCCCCGCGGCCGAACGTCCCACCAATTGAATCGAGTTACTGCTCCAGCTAGAGCCGCCACTGAGCATCCAGAGCAACGACGCGAACAAAACGACAAGCTTACGGTACCTTTCGTCCCATCAACCGACCCGTTGACCGACGCGAGCAAGAAGCAAGCGAACTCACGCAGCCCTCCCACCGCGTTAAAGGTTGGCGAGTCCTTCAGGCAGCTTCAAGTTCCTCATTATACCGCTGTGAAGCTTTTCCTTAAGTTGCTTTTGACGTCCTGCTCGTTTGCTGCTTAGCCATCGGTAAGAAACGACCACCCCCGACAGCAAGCGAGCACCCATTCCATATTCACCCGAGCCGCCAGCGGAAAACGAAGAGCCCTCGAGTACCTTGGCGCGTCGCCGCACCGAAAACAGGGTATGCAAACGGTTTTACAAACGTATACGAATTGTTCTCCACGGCTATTATAGCAGGGATCCCACTCACTCAGTCCAGCGAACATTGTTGCTTCCGAAAGGTTACTCGCTTCTGCGTGAGTATCGACGTTCCGAGCGAGTCGCGGGAAGGATCGGAAATATCGACTCTCGGATTGAGTGGAAGGATCGACTTTCGGATTGAGCGGGAGGAAAAAACCACCTGGCCGACTTAGTTTGAGGTATCGACTCGAAATGGTATCATCATGATACATATGTGATAAGAGCTCTTTCTCACAGCGAGAAGCCTCGAACCGAAAGCCGTAGACTCCATTCAGAAAAATTTCCATTTTTCATACAACGTGCGCCTTGCCCGGAATCGAATCTCGCGACGCGATAGCGACGTACCGGCTCCCAGGCGGACTGAACTCGTGTTCGATGGCGGAACGATCCGCGGAAAAGAGGAAGAAACAACCCAGCAACATGGAAGGTTCCCGGCCTCTTGTTCCCGATCATATTTGTCGTCGACGATTCCATCGACGGTCGTCTTGATCTGTCTCGTCTACTCGTCCTCCCCTCGATCGATTCGCCGCCCGAATAAACCTCTGGTATCCTGCGTTCGTGCGTTCTCCTTTGCCTCCGAGTCGAAACACACCAGCGACGGACCAGCTGAGCCGGATTCCTACCCGGGAAACTGAGTCGGCCCCCGAGAAAGGACGAGCGACCGCAGCGGCCACAGGGATCCGCGCAGGCCAGTCTGCGATGTCTGAAACTCGAAAGGTCTGGAGTTGTCTCATTCTCATGATCTGCGACCCGCTTATAAGGACGGAAGACATCGATCTCGGACTTGAATGATCAGCTGCACGCCCTTCCGAACAGCCCCCAGACTCACTGTCAACCCTGCACAAAGCCGGCCTGATTCTTGCGTCGTTATCTCTCGTTAGTCTCCCCGTCTCCGCAAGATGCCACGCGGCACCGACCGGGGGCGCGGTGAACGTCGGAATAAAGCTCGAGCCGACGTCAAGGCGGAGCACCACACTGTGGAATGCTAAGGGGGAACACACAGTACCGAACACTTGTACGGCAACGGACGTAAATTCCCGCTGCCCAACGCAGAAATGCAGAATCGCGCTTCGGAAACCATATGTATTCTCCCTCCATCTGATCGCCTGTACCGGGACTCCGTATGGACCTCAGGAGAATTTTGTTGTTCTAGTCTCAAGCGACCTGTCTCCGGGATTCGCTCGGCATCACTCTGATCCCACATGCCCGCTCCCAGAAGAACGATACCAGACTCGACGATAAGCTCGGCAGACAAGTGGAAAAAATTCTACTCGAGTCCCCACTCGACCTTCTGCCCTGGTCGCTCTTAATCGAGTTATCCTCTCCAGCTGCTGCTACTTTTCGCTCGTTCCCGCTCCCTGCCGCTGCTCCGCTCCCTGGTAGCCCCTCTCGGGTCTTCGCACCGAGGAGCCGCGCCGAATACTCTGGCCAGTCTGTCGGGCTGCGTCTCGGTTCGTACGCGCGCTCCTCGCCGCTCTCCCTCAGCCCCGCTCCTCACCGCTCCCCTCGCCGATCTTTTCTTGCGCTCCACTACCCCCACCTTCTCGGTTTCGCGTCTTCCGCTCCACCATTCTGCTTTCCCTGAAACACAGATCTCGGATCTGTCGGGTATTGGAAAACGGATGGACTGGGGAGGCGTATTTCCGAACGTCTGTTGGCTCGCTCTTCCACGAGCTTGCCTCCAGCTCGCCGACCTAGCGGCCGGCCCGCGGGCTGACTGAGCGACGAGCCAATCGCTCTGTCTGCTTAGCTGACTGGTTAGCTCGCGGTGCGTTCCCCCGGACGGCGACGAGAGTCGATTCATCTTCTGCCGCAAGAGACCCCAGACCGAGGGTTCGATGTTCGTTCCTTGTTGCCATAGAGCACACATGCGCAACAAATTTCCGCGTAGGCAAAGCATAAATGGTCCCGGGCTCCGGAGCGGAAATGGAAAGAGCTTCCAGGCCCACTCAGTCGCTGGACCCTGCTGCGCTCGACTCCAATCAGCTGGGGGATCTATTCACGTTCAATTACTTCTGGGCGCGGCTGGCCCGACAGGAATAAACGCGTGTCATAAACTTTCGAGTCAGCCGAAGATTCGCGAGGTCAGAGTACTGTATAAACATGGACAGAGGGAGGACCGGAGCTCATTTGCATGGGAACACTCGTCACACAGCGGATAAGCCGGGCCGCCCGCGTTCCGGCTGTTCTCTCCAAGTACTCATGCGTTCGCTGCGGCGGAGAGCAGTCGGGGTACTTTGTGTACGTATTCGAGGATCACGGATTCTCGAGGACAAGAGAGGTAGGACGAGAGCGGGAAAAGGAAGCGAATAAAGTTTAGCCGACGAGATTTTCTCGGCGCTCACGTCGTCCCTTAAGCATTCTCAGCAGCTCGTCCGGAGGAAACATCTAATCAGCCGTCCTATTCGGTGGTCGGATGCAATCGAAGTCAGTCGGACGCAGTTGGCCGTCGGAAGAAGAACCGGTAGAAGTAGCGTGGGTGATCCAGTTCCTTAACACCACTACCGGCGTGCCGGTCATAGCCGGAAGAGGATCAAGAACGTCGGATGCGGGAGGGGGCAAGGCGATTCGCAGGGAACCCCGGTGTTGAGGGAGCTGCGGGGAGAGCAAAGTGCTACTAGTTTGCCGGTCGCCGGCGTGTCTCTTCGAAGCTGCGAACTCAAACCCGCTGTAGTCGAGTAAACTCTCGAAAGCCTTTGAGTCCGCTGCTGAAGGAGGGCTTCGGCGGACTTCGGAGGAGGAAGGACAGCGGTACGACTTTCCGTCTTCCTCATGCCATCCCGTTTCGCTGACTTATAGCTTCCGACGTTCCGAGTTCCGACTTTGTTGTCTGAGCAGCGTTGTCGCCTGGATCGCAGCTTGCGAGGTCCCCGTCGAAAAAATTCTCCCCTCAACGCGTCAGATGAACGCCTGAGTTCGTTCCAGGGCTCCAGAACCACGCTAATTTTGACGTGCTGACAAGGTGCTCGACTCGCGAGTGAGCTCGTGGTCCGATCGTCTGGCGGCGATTCCAATGAGCCCCCGAGTGTCGGTTAGGCGGGAGCGAGCGAAATCCATGGAGCGCGGTCTTGATCGATCCGATGAGGAAAGTCATCGAGAGAGCATCTATATTCCTGCGGCCCAACTCTAAATTTAACGGCGACTCGAATAGCTAGGTGAACGAGCGGAGGCTGGAAACGAGGTGAAGAGATTCCCAAGTCGGAGCAGTAACGAATTCTAAATGTTCTCTCGCTCACAGCTACCTCCTGCTCGTTTTCCGTGTCTGTGTGGCTGATCCATCTTGTGCTTGAAGACTCTCTCACAATCAGTTCTAGAGCTTAGCAGCCAGTCCGCTGTGAGCGGACTCTTGGCTAGCTGTTCCCATGCTCAAGTGTTTATCACCAATTACATTTTGTGCTGCTCGGTCCCACGACCTTCGTCGTCTTTGTCGCTAGCCCCGTATCTTTGTCGTTTGTCTTCTCCCGACGCTGACCGGCGACCCAACAGGCGAGTCGACGAGCCCACGGACTGACGGACGAACAGCACCTGTCTTACATGGTCTTCGTCGCGGTAGACGACGGAGTTTCTGATGGCGTCAGCAGGAGCCGAGTCATCGTTGGGAGCAGAGCTACTTGAAGTCGACTCGCTTCCACTCTGGGAGCAGCCACATCGCTTTCAACAACACTACTTATACCAGAAAAAAAGAACACAAGGGAAGAAGCGCCTAACGACTGCGGAGAAAATGAGCTCTCAGCTACGAAGTCGCCTTCGACCTTTGTGCAGGAGTCGCATTGGCTCACTCAGAGCGCTCGCCCAGCAATCACGACCGTAGTAATTATTGTTATTGATCCTTCCTGAATATTCATGATGACCTTGAAGAATGAAACCACGACGGCTCATTGAGGGATTATCCGAAAATGAATACGATTTCGGATTCATGCCAAGGAACCTCTACGCAATCTCCAGCCAGGTTTGTTTTGAAACTTGCTTCCAATCTCGCCGGGGTGATCCGTACGAAATAAACTTTAGCGTGACGCGGCGAGCATTCATTTTTATGAATGCTCGCCTTTCAACAAAAGGGGGTTTCGACTCGCTTGCCAAACTCAGAGACTGACTGAGTGACCTCTCAGCTACAGGGCGCGCGTGCGAACGGCGGCGGCGGCTGGATGAGCATCTTGGCTCGTGAGTTCGCCCGTCTGTTCGCCCTTCACGCAGCCGAACCACCGGACAGTCGGCAACCAAACGCCGATGAGAACCCCCCTCCAGGGAGCTTTATTGAAAAGTTCGTTACGACAAGCAAGACGAGTGAGAAGCGTCCGGAGCCAACAAAGTTGAACCGCATATTTCAACTAAGAAGCGGACTTTCGGGGCTCTTGCGAGGAGCTCTGTAGCCGACGAACGGACGACGAGCGCCTTGCTCTCTGACTCGTCTACTTGCCGCCGATGCTGGAGCGTTGAAGCCTTTTGAAAAATTGGAGCCAACGGGTAAGCTCGCCTCTCTTCATCTTCTTTGCTCACAAACCCCTCCGCGGTCCACACGAAAGCCTCAGCTGTCTTGCCTTCAGCGTGGGGTAACGAACGAACGAACGTACGGACGGACAGACGAACAGAAAGACCGACGAGAGGAAAAAGCTTTTGACTGGCCCCCCACTCTTTTGCAAGATATTCTTAAGAAGAGCAAACGGAGGAACTGAGTTTTTCCTCCCATTGCGGCTTTTTTTTCATCGTTTCTCGCGTCGCTCCCGCTTTCCAGGCGTGCTGGCTGACTGCTTGGTCTGGCATTGCCGAAACGTCCCGTGCTCGCTCCGCTCCTCGCGTCACTTGCCTTTCTATCCCGCATGCCCGCCCACTGCCCTCGGCTTTTTCCGTCATCTTTTCACGCTTTTTCTACTTGGCGCATTTTTCCGGAGAGCTGCAGTCTGAATTCCTCCGTCTTCCTCCACAGTCCAGGGTTCTACTGTGCGGGGAGCTCTCTTGCAAGATTGCGAGTAGGCTGGCTGGCTGGCAAGCGGGCGGGCTGTATGTGTGTTCGGTTGCTCAAAAGATCGCAGGCTTCCCTGCCTCGTCAGCTAACCAGGCTACCGCGGAAATGAGCCGGTAGGTAGTAAACCACTCATTATACATAGTGCGTCTGCTAGTCAGTCGACCTGTGAGCCCAACGCTTATCCAATGAAGAACGAGGTGGTCAGTCAGCCCTTGGGATGTCGGACCGGCGAACGATGGAGGAAGCTTCGCCGAGCGCGCAGAAGAAAACCTATGCCCACGCCTCTCAGAAAACGAATAGATCTGCACCGTTTCGCCAGCGCTCGCTTCCGCGTTCTCCAATCGAATATGTTTCCTTTTATTTCTCCAGCCCCCTCCCTCAACAATCCACAACCGCACGCTCATAACGTCGATGCTGAACATCAACGACCCAAAAAATTTTACTGAGGAGCCGCACGAGTCAGAGTTCTGCTTTTCGCAGGTCACTCCTCTAACACTCATCAGACAGATGCGAGCTGTCAAGCGTCATTCTGACATCCGGTATTCAGCGACCTATGAACCCAGACACGGACGAATCCTCGGTCCAGGGCAATCAATAATCTCGACTGTTGTTTTTCTCCATAAGATCAGCACATAGGGTTTCGTGCACGGACGGGTCGGGGCGTAGTAAGCGGGCGAGCGAGCCGGCTCGCTCGTGGAGCATAAATTACAACCTCCAGCGCAGGGAACGACGACGACGACGGCCAAGACGATAATAACAATCATGATGATAATAATAAGGGCAGCGATATGATGCAAGGAATGGAGCGTCTCGAGATCGGATTCCAAGAGAACGAAGTCGCTCCTCACGAGGACCAGGAGTGGAGCGGTGGGGCGAGTTCGGCTCCGAGTTTATCAGCTGTGCATGAATGGATCAATAACTACCTGATGAGAGGCCAGCTGGGGGGTTTGTTGGACTGGCCTCGCTTCCCCGAGGCGAGTAGCCGGAGTGGACAAGAAGCCAGATGAGGCGAGGTCCGGCCAAATCATCATCAGCATCATCCTCGGCAGCAGCTCCACAAGACATGCGAGGAAGAAGGAGGACACGAACGTGTCCGATGACTCAGCTGTAATGATTTGTGCCACCCGCCAACAGATAAGTCAACGCCATCCATCGATCCTTATATCCATCCGATGCTTCAGGAGCAGAGCGGTTATCGGCTATTTGCCGCCGATGCTTCGAAAACTCATACCGATTCTACTCGAGCTCGATGAGTGCAGCCAGCGATCCTCGTTCGATGACGAAGCGGGTCCAGAGAGGAGACCAGTCGCCAAACACACTCCGTGACGCTGCACCAACTCGGCACTGAGGAAGCATCCGACAAGCAAATGGACAAGTTGCCTCGAATCGATCTGGGTGTCGGCCATGAGCAGCCTTCGTGCGGAGAGCTGTCGAATGCCAAACACTTCGAATCACGAACACACCGGACAAAGGAGAAGTGACTAATTAGGTCTCGAACAGGCTCGTCATTCGAATACAGCTCGAAAATCATTCCCGACACAGATGGCCGTGAGAGAAGAGCATTAAGCGATCGCCGCTCGACTACTACAGCTGTCTCCCAAAGCACGGCTCAATCACCTGGAGCATTATAAACTCGGAAACAGGGGAATGGAGTCGTTCGAATAGACGATAGCCGCAGCTTGGTGTAAGAATGTCTCGTGTAAAGATACTCGCGACTTCTGAGGATCAGTCCTAGAAAATTCATCGCTGTTCCTCCGCCGATGATCGATGTCCTCCGGTGCGCCAAGATACTCGAATACTGAGGCCGGGAAACGTCGACCTTCGTAGGTGGGTTCACTCCGGTCGACCGGCGACCCACGAGTCGACAGTTTCCTCGCCGCGGCTCAATCCTTCGCGAAATTCATTCGTTGAAGCTAAAAATCGATTTGCTCGCGAGGTATCGCCGACACAGGCAGTCAATTGATTATTCCTTTCCGGCTTTCGGTCCAACGAGCTCACTCCTTTCCCTCTCGCACAGTTAGTCCTTAATGAATGGATGAAGTCCACTCTCGTTGCGGCTCTCCCTCCGATGGCTCTCTCATTCTCTTTCCTCTCGCGAAGCTAGGTGCTCTCCTTCGTTCTCTTTCGCGAGCTTCCCCGGAATCGACAGCTCATAGCTGTATCCGATGGTTGAGCGGCAGATAAAGATCGCCGATGTATGGAATGGAGAACTCCGTGGTTCATGAACTGATGTCACTTTCAAGAGCCTGAGCAGAGGCAAAGGCACCAATGTCGCTGCCCGGAAACTGAAGCGACCGACTTTAGTAAGTCGCGGAGTCTCGTCGAACGGAGCTGAATGGGCGCAAAGTCCACGATCGACGAGAGGAACACATGCCCAATATTCAAACTCGACGATCGGGGTACTCTGCCTACAATCCACGAATGGCATAAATTCGGAAAAAACAGAACTGATGCAGGAAAGCGCACAATCATCGACCCCGCCTTCGAAGAGATGCCACGCTCCCTCAGATAAGTCGATGATGGAGCGAATCGAGTCGTGGAAATTAGGGTCGTCCGACCAATTTACTGAGGTCAGTCGATCGTGTCCACGAGCCGCCTTGCCTGCTGAGTGTACCGCCGTGGTTTGAGGCTGGAATCTGATGCACAATGGCCTAGAGGGTGAGCGAGATTGGATGAGGAGAACGGACCGAGAGGACCGATCCTATTTATGATTCAAGGATGTGCCGGTGATCGGGTGTACCAGTCCAACAATCCGCTTGAGCGATGACGACAAGTGGCGGAAAGTAGAAGCTTAAGTACAAGTCTTTTTTCCTCCATTCTCATCCAGCCCGCCGTCGTCATCGCTTTCAAAAGTTTGAGCCAACTCTAGATCGCTGCAGCTGCCGGTCGGCCAACAAGGTAGCCGAGCATGCAGTCTTCATATTTAAGTAGAGCGCGCTTACGCTTAAATCTGCGATTTCATCCTATTTTTCCACCTATAGCCCGTCGCCGCGCTCCTCCGCTCCTCGTTCCCGAAGAAAAATAAGCTTCCCCCCCCCCGAGAACTCTCGTCGGTTCTCCGTTCCTCGCAGAGTAGCTCTTCCCTATACATACTCGAGCGAGTGTGACACACTCGCTCGCCCGCTCTCTCACAGTTCGTAGCTGCTGCCGTTTGCTTCTTCCTTCCGCCTTTCTTTATTTCGATCATCGTCGTCGCCGCTACTTCGGACGAACTCTCTGTGAACACTTGAGCTTAAATAAGAGCTGTAGCACAGGCTTAGGAAGAAATGGATTGGCGAGCCGGCGAACCAACCGACACGGAGCCGAACGACAGACAGGATTCGCGGGGCGAGGAACGGTATTCTTTAGCTCGCTCAAGCCGCCTGCCCGGCTTTCTGCCTGCATTGTAGCTCATGCCCGATTGAAGGTTTTGCCAGCTTCTCCGTCTGGGCTAAGAGTCGGCTGGGGCTTTTCGTAACACTCTCAGCGTCGAGCGAACGATGATTGATTCAATGTATCGATTTCTCAGGCTCAATGAATTTTCCCGAAACAACGCGGTGCGCGGCCGCTCTTGCAGCGATAAAATGAACATCCCGTTCGCACTGAACATTTTTCCTCCTTCCTTGGCAGATTCGATACCGTCAGATCGCGCGACAAGACCCACGGGCCTGAGAGTGCAGACCCCTGATATGAGTGTCGATCCCCGGTCGTCGGTGAGGCGACACCCGAAAATCGCCGAATGTCTGGCGGAAACATTTTGATTGGATTGAAAGTTGGAAGTCGAGTGGGAAGCGGCGAAGCTGCTCACAGCTCCAGGAGAATACCGAGACCGATGCCGGCGAGCGGTCAGTGAGGGAGAAACAACGGACAAGAAGCGCTCGAAACGTTTTCGGTTCGAAGCGCAGCGGGAATTCTGGCCAACTGAACGTCGATGCTGCTTCGGCGTCGCAGCCGTCCTTAAACGTTGTGCTGTTTCAAAGAATAGCACTTGCTCACAGCTTTTTCATCCAGTTAGCTGGCCAGACAGCGAGACGTCGGGCTGTGTCTTCTCTCGTTTCCGCCCGTGTGTCGTGCTTCTCGCCAGTCACACAAATTGTAAAGAGGAACATTTTCTTGTAGAAACGAAACACGTGGACCGTCAGTCACTTGCTATGTCAGTCTGTTAGCCGGTTGCACTCGCAGGGAGGTCCACTACGATTGCTTCGGAACTTCATCAACATTTTTGTTCCATCTAAGGGAAGTCTGAACTTCCAGCTGCTCATAGGCGTTCGGATGAAAAACTGGCTATCAGAGTAGATATACATATGTGACATAAAAGGGGAGTTAAATGGGATTTCCCTACGGATGTTGTTGAGTTTCGCAGGAATCGACGCGGGACAAGTTGTGGGGTTCCCGTCGATTCGACCTCAGTCGGCGGATTCGGCGCTCCACTCAAACAGAAAAAAAAACAATGGAAGAAAGTCGACACCCTTTCTGAGATTTTGAGATGAACCAGTCTTTTTTATTTTCCCGCTTCTGCTCGCATGCGCGTTTGATATCGCTTTCACCGTCATTAATGGGAGTCCACAGATTGTCTTCACGCCGTTTCTCCTGCCGCGTGAAAGTTCGCGTCCAAGTGTTTTCAAATCAGCGAATCAAAAAGCGCGGGGAAAATGACGGTAAGCTGAAGAATTGAGCGTGTCCCCACCTGCACACCAATGAACGGAACGTCCTTCACAACAAGTCGCTTCATGGCTCCGGGCCCAAACGCTCGGCTATTTGCGGCCCGACGATTGACATTCACAGCATTGTCGACGAGTACTTGAGGGAGGGCAGCGTAAACTTTTTCGATTATAGTCGATTCGGGCTTCTACTTAAGCCTAGGGAATCGTCAATGAGGCGATGATTATTATCGGACTCGCGTGAGAAATGCTTTTCATTGAAGTCGGATTGTCGCTCAGCAGGGCCAAGTCTTAGTTCCGTTGTGACCTCGGTCGTGGGTGTCTCGCCGAGTTCGGGCCTTCTCTTGGATTATTCTCTGTGTCGGAGGAGAGTGGTTGCGAAGCAGCAAGAGATCGCCGAAGAGAGCAACGGGACGTCATCCCTCACCAAGGGTGGCACAGCCAAGAGCACAAGCCAAAAGCCCAGACGAGTGTAGCGACATTGAAACAACGACCCCACGAACGTCGCGTCGTCCTCCTTTTTGCTCTTCCCTCAAGATGAATCCGTTCCTCTGAGTGAGCTAATGCAGACAATGCGTCAAGACTTTTCGGTGCGATCGGCGAACGCTCTTTTGTCTTCCGCTCGTGCGCTCGCCGTGTCGCGGACGTTCCTCCGCTTTCTTTCAATGACTGCGAGAGCACCAGCGTGCCTCGACACTTTGGCCGAAATTCAGAAAACGGTTAGAGGTGAAAAGAGCGAAGCTCCGCGCCACCATAAGATTGAATTTCCTTCTTTCCCGACGCCGAAATTTATCTTTTTCCGTGTCGCAACCTCCTTCCCCGGAAGAGCTTGCTTTCCGTGAGCTCGTTCTGGGAGCCGTTTCGAACACGATGCAGTACTATTCGCATCAGTAGTTGCAATAGTGAAAGTGGTAGTGAACGAGCGCAAGAAGCAGGACCACCAGTGGTGGCTGTTGTTTTCGCCGCCGAGCGCTCCTCTGGTGATATTCCCCTGGGCAACAACTAAACAAGGCATCACGTCGAAAAAAATATCGTCTGCAAAGCACGCCCGGCTTCTTCCAGAGGAAGCACTCCGAATGAGGGGCTATCTGAAAACAATATAGCCGAAGCCACCGAGGAAGGAAGAGCAGCAGCACGGAGCGGATAGTCTCATCCGATTCGTGCGCGACCTAAAATCGCGCCGAAATCGTGCTTCCGATAAGCTTTAGCGAACCGATGGTCCTCCGTGCATACCTGTCTCGATCGTGTGATTCGAAGAAAGAGTCGGTCTGCTTAAATGAAACGGTGCTACGAAACTAGCCGAGCATGATATCGGAGTGAAACACGACCGTTGCGAAGTTTTATTGATTGTTGGATGATGAGCCCGAATCGTACGATCGCTGCGCCGCGACCAGAAGAAATTCAGCCGAGAGGATCATCGGAAGCGGGAGGCAGCCGGCAGCAATCGCTGCGGCGAGTGACCGCGCTAAATTAGTCAGCATCCATTTCGACCAGCCGATATGTTGAAAACCGCGCGAAAAAGTCCTCTAGTCGTGTTTGTGACACTACTGATATGGCCCGGTGCATCAACATCATGATCGCCGACGTTGCCGTCGACCTCGTCGCCATCGGCCGTCGCCGCGACAGCAGCGTCGGTCTCAGGGAAGCAGAACGTTGCTCCGTCCATCTGTGAGCACGATAAACGATTCTCAGCTAGCTCACATACTCATCTGGTCAGTTAAGTTACTCAGTCAGTGAGGCAAAGTTCAAGCTGGCTGAGAAGATCCGTTCGCTTTGCCCACTGACGGTTGGTTGGTCGGTGCGCTGTCTGTCGGTCTGTCTGTAACATCCGTAGGTCCGTCGTTCAGTGTGTCTGAGCAGCATTGCCTCTGGGGGGCCATCGGGTCTTGGTGACACCTGGTGTTCCTACAGCACCAGCTCAGGCTTCGTGATCTCTGATTCAGATTTCCTTCATATTCGTAGACGACGTCTTACGGCTTGCCGGTCAGCGCTTCAACGCTGTTTCTCGCATCGAAATCCTATGGGAACGAAGACGAAAGTCCGAGCGGCGAGAAAATATGCCTTAAAGTCCTCAGCGGGGCCGAAAGGTGCACTTCATATTGTACACGAGAAAGAGATTCGGCTCGGGCGCCGGGACTCAGAAAGGCCCTACCGACGTTCGGAAGAAGAAGGGGTGGAAAGTGGAGACCGAGTCTCTAATCTGGTTCATTTCGGGAGACGGGGGCGCTCAGTTTTCTGACGGAAAGCTCCCCAGCGAACAAATCTCTTGCTGGACGGTCCTCATTGGCGATGTTCCAGAATTCAGATTTGAAGAGAAGGCGTTCGTTCGATTGAGCTCAATCCGTCCAGGCTGTGCAACTTCAAAACGGTGAAGTCAGGGAACGGGTGTTCGACGTGCATCGTTCCCACCGCGGCGCGCTCTCTTCTCTTTGTTGCTGTCGTGACTATATTGAGCCGCTCGCTCGGAGCGCTGCCCGTCTTCGATTCCAGTATTTCTCCTCTTCTCGACTAATAAGTTCGATCGAGCGCCAAGCGGTGCCCCCTAAGCCAACTCCTGAGTGATGGTACGCAATGGAGGCGAATCTACTCGACGATCATGGATGCGGAAGCCTCCGTGCGAAATGAAAAAAAGTCCGCATGTGGAAGGAAACGTTTTCTTCCGTCATGAGGAGCAAAATTCGGATGTTGTGCGTGTCAGAAATTTTGCTCCCACAGCGGTGACAGCGGGGGTATCGGAGATCGATAGCGAAAGTCTGGTCTAAATGATATCATCGCTCGCAGGTGATCTGACTAACGGGTGAGCAAATCATCCGGCTGGCAGGCAGACACATAGGAAGCTGAGCAGGTAATCGTCTGTTCGCTTCAGATGAGCGAATGAACAAGCACTCAACAACTCGCTCGCGGATGATCGATGACATTTTTGATTCGATTCGGCAACAGCTCGGTAAGAGTAATAAGTCGTTCGGTGGGCCGATCGATCGATTGGCCGGTCGGCCGGAGGAAAGTCATTCACAAATCTTTCCGTACGCACACCGTTCTCCATTGTGGAATATTTCAAAGCTTAAGACGTATTCGCATTTATTCTCAACCTCGGGCGCTCCACAATGTCTGGGGCTCAATCGTTCATTGACGACTGGCGGAACCGAATTTTCTCTTTCCAGGGATTTTCGTTCTGAGAGACCATTCCACGTAAGCATGCGGTTTTGAGCGTGCTCCGGCGCTTGTGTCTCGAATGAGTTCACTCGCTCACTGACGCGCTCGATTACTAGAATGAAGATATACTCTCGCGCTCTCCGAGCTCTGAATAGCAGGAACGAATGCGCAAATGCGGAGAGCAATTTATATTTATCTGTTCTGCTGTGGTCATGCTTGTGGTTGAGGCGATGCTACGGGCCGCAACAGCGGCGCGGTGCCGGCGGCATCAGTGATCAAGTATCGACGCCACTCTCATACATATGTACAATGCATGCCGATTGGCCACTAATGGCGAATGACACACCGACGAGGAGCAGTGCGGGAAGAGTCCCTATCGGCGTTATGGCGCTGCGATCATTATTGTTATGAGGGTGCCTGCATAATAATTACGTGTTACGATAACTTGTCGAGGCATCCATGCTTGCGGTAGATTCATCCAAGACCGTCCAGATGACGAGTTTCTGGTGCTGAGCTAGCCCTCCAGCGTGACAAAAACACAGCAGATAATCCCTTGATTTTTCACGAAAAATGAAGGAAAAATACCGTTTGATCGATGTTTTCTAACCGAACTGCTCGGCACACGCGCTCGGCTCGGGACACTTGCAAGTGAACTCTCTTAATCATAATTAATAATAAGGAGAGCCATCAAAAATCCATCAGATCCATACCTCAGCCTCTGAGCCCAGTAGTCGTCGGGAGTAAGAGAGCTGCTGAGGATTCCCCACGCTCACTCAGAAGAGGGCTTCTAGATTCCTGAGAGAGATGCGCCTGCGGAGCGGCTCATGGCGCGCTTAATAGGTCTCGCCGGAAGATCGTACCTAATATGGGCTCAAGATCGATTCCTTCGCTCATCGTCGTTGCATCCTCGTGCCGTCTCCCTAACCGGCGGCGCTTATTGGAAATGACAAGGAGCCCGAGCCAACGGCTCAGCAGCGCAACACGCGGTGATCCGGCTCCGAATATCCCAAGGCCCTACTCGAAACGCACCTGTGACGACTCGCTGGGTGAGGCAGGAAAACGGGTCGGCTCTCACCATCGACGGCGCTTGTTCCCTGAATCTCGATTATCACTTATCCTGCCGAGACTGGAGCCCTTCAACTCACGAGTCAGTTGCGACACACATCGAATCGATCTTTGAAGTTACGATTTCGTCGGGAACCGAGCACGGCTGAAGCATCTTCAACTTGTCGGGCTCTACCTTCACACTCATTCGTCGGTCGCCATCGCACGAAGATCGCTCGCTCCCCATCGTTTTCCATTTAAATGAGCAGAGCGCTGGGGGTCCACAGTGGAGCTTCTACCGAGCCCTCGAAGCCCCAGTCGAGCGACAACAGATTCAACACCCAGACCGAGGTAAGCGATCGCTCGCTCAATGAGTCCGCTGTTCACTTCATCTGATTGGCGATTTGGCAGAGTCATCCATTCGGTAGGAAATGAGCGAATCGAGTTATTGTCCCGTTTATTCGCTAGTGCCTCCCCGATGCGCGCGGGTGTTGCGACCGCCTGAGTTGGCATCGAATCGTTGCGCCCGCTTTCCTGCTGGCGGACCGACGGTTCTATCGATTTCTTTGATTCTTCCACCTTGCATCCAAAACTTACCGAGACAGTCCCGTGCGGGCTGTCGTACCTTTTCTCTTACGTGGATGGTGATCGACGATTGTGTTCCTCTAGCCTGAATTGATACTCATGGAAGTGTCCGCTCTTAACAACCGCCGATTCGTCAATAACACTCTCTGTATCGCAACGTGGTTGTCTCCGGTGGTTCGGGCGCTTCTGATGAGAAACGTCTTCGAACTGGGCTTGGTAGCACATTGAATGAACTTCGTCATTCGACCTTTGGAAACTGTCCAGCTCCAGCGGTTAAAAAATCCTCTTGCATCGGATCTTAAGGTGACCAAACGCGTTTGAGGATATCCAACGCGTGGTATCCTAATTCACGAACGGCATCTGCATCACTCACAATCTCCTCGAGAAGGAGGCAGTCCCTCGCACAAACCGCTCCCCAGCCATCGTCGGAAATCGGCGGGAAAATCCGACAGGCCTTCCGCTCGAGAAGATCAGAGGGAACACAAGCATGTCGCACCATGGAGGCGATTCCTTCTACAGATGCCGATAAGTCCGACGATGAGGATTCAATGTGGTCTTCTTGCGGAGCTGGAATACGCTGCAGAAACAGGCGCTCCTCAGACGACCCTTCCGAATCATCAGACCGACAAGCTCTGATTTCCGAGTCTAGGACAATTATTCTCTGAGACTTCTTAGGTTGTGCTCAACAACGGGGCTCGGTCGATTCCTCCCTCATCCCGAGCGATTTCACAGCCGGAGTGAGCCGGTCTGAATCGACGAAGACTACGGGGAAATTCGACGCCGTCGAGCAGCGACAAGCTTTCTTGAGACACGATGGAATCGAGGGATGGGGCGGATTATCGAGTCGGTAGACAATCCACCGGAAACGGTGAATCTTGGCCTACGGGTCTTGAGCCTCACACATGCTCGACGGCAGAGAGGGGTAGCCGTCAAACAGTTTTCGGAAACGGGAAAGTCCGTGGATTTGATTGGAGACGACTGCTCCTCACCGCTTTCAAAGCAGTGGGAAGTAGTCATATTCCGCAAGAAGACGACCTCCGCTCTCTCCGGCGCGGAGCATGGTTAACGGAAACCGGGGTCGACCACGAGTTCGCGAAGCCCACGTTACCGTGCAGTCGGGACGTAATGGCGAACTCGCGAGGCTCAACAGCTACCTCCGGCCGTCCTTTCTGTCAAGCTACCGCTCTCACCGAACCCTAAGACCGTCACCACACGACAAACAGTAGAGTTATACAAAGTCGCTTTGGAATGTTTCGGATACCTTCGAGCTAAACGGTCCCTGGTATTAGCTGTCAATTACGACATTTACGGAAAATTCATTTGAATTCGAGGAAGTTTCGAAAACGAAATAGCTTGCGCGAGAGAGATGGCTTTGCGAAATCGAATGACGGCTGCGACCGTTCAAATTCGCTCTCCCTCAGAGCTTACGCCGTTGGGAACATGCAGATCCAGGAGTGGCAATAGCAGCTGATGCGGATGCGGCGAGCACAAAGTCCCCATGCAAATGCTGACGGAAACAATAGCTCTCTATATCTTGGCTTCTCCAGCGGTGCCGACTCCCTCCCCACTTCTGATTCCCGTCATCTGCCCCTCCGTTCAGGGTCTGCTGAAATTCGAAGTTGTTGATATTTGAACGGTATGAGTCCCGATGGCCAAGCGACGCACAGCGATCCGCGAGTTCGAACACGTACCTAGGTGAAATTTCCAAAGGCAAACTCCGTCCCGCTAGCGACGGCAGCCTCGGAGAAAGGATAACAGTCTCTGCTCTAACAGGTTTCTCCTGTTCGCCGCTGAGATCGTCAGTTTTGGGCAATCGTTCTCGGAAGGGACACACAGAAGCTATCGAACACTTGGGACGATGTTAGTACTCGTGTCGAAAGAAGCGGACTGTGTTTCTGCTGCTGGTGTTGCCATCGGCGCCGCGGAAGCTCCTGTTGTAGATTCGCTTTGTCTTTAATGAAGTTGTAACCCGTGTAAGCCATTCCCCCGGGAAGGACAATGAGAGTCAATCCAGACTTCGAAAGTGACCGACTGACGGACCGTCGCCTGGACCGTCCGAAAGACCGTTCGAAGGACCACGCCATTGCTCGGCAAAGCCGCTAGCTCAGAGACAGACGAAGTGTCTGACCGTCAGTCAGACAGACAGGCAGACAGACTCATGGAGAGCTTAAGTGGCAGATTAGAAGCTTTGCTTCGATTGCAACAGCTCTGAACGACTCCGGAAGACTCTGGCGAAGCAGTTTTCCTGAACGGATCCATCCGTCGCCCTGTCTCGGAGGCCGAGCTCCTCCGGCCAGTCGCGGAGCTCCCGCACGCTCAGGGGAACGGAATCTCCATATGAAAAACGGGATGCTTGAAAATCGCCAGACATTCTTTTCCCGATTTTTTTTTTCCTTGGAGGCCAATGTCCCGTCCCCAATGCTGATCGCCTGATCCTTCCGCGTGGTCTCCATCTAGTTCACTTATCCCGGAAAAAACGTTCTCGTCCGTTGACGACGACGCGCGTGACCATCAGCGGCCGGCATTCGACCGAGAAAAGTGAAGCTCAGAAAGCGCTAACAACATCACGTCTCAGACGTCGCGCTGCGAAGGAGCTCCTGTCAGGAGATGGTTTCGAGGCGGCCGTATGCCGGCCGGTCGGTCTGTCCATCCGTCCGTCTCTGACTGTGTCCGTCCGTCCGTCAGTGAGCTTGTATTGTTTGCAGGCATCTCTTCTGATCCGAGCCGAGCGAATCGGAGTTTGATAGCCTAAAGGAATAGATTTCGTCGGCTCCTTTGCTCAACGAAGTGATTATCTGTCTGTCGCTCACCGCCCCGTGGGTTCCTCAGCCATCCTACGGGAGCGCTGTCCGTGAGCTCCTCCTACAGCACGCGATGGCTTGTTCCGTAGCGCCCGCGGTTTCCGACGAGGACGGCTGTTATGACCTCGTCAGATATGTCTCCCATCAGGCTGTATTTCTCGAAAGTGTGAAAGGAGCAGAAGCTCATCTTTCCGTTTCTCCGCTCATTCAATTATTGGGCTCGACAGGCAGCTCCGCTCTCGAGCTCTGTTCTTGAGCTTTGCTCTCGAGCTCCGCTCAGCCGCCCCACGCGACGGAGATTGCGTGATCGCCGCCGGATTCGATATCGAATCACCGAGCTAGCTTTCCTCTCCAAAACTATCCGAGGCTTTCGAATGTGACGAGCTGTCTGAGGGAGCTCCCCTCCAGCGCGATCCGAATCTCACTCAAGCGACCAATGAAGAATATCCGCGGGACTAGTGCCGCAGCCCATGCACGACATAGGGGCACGACACTCGTAAGGCAAGTAGAACACGGAAATTCGACAATAGCACCCATAGAAGGGGAACGTTGGTGAACATAGGTACGGGCGGCGCAGGAAAGCGTCGGAAAGTGAGTACTATAGATATCCTATAAGTCGTTCAGTCGGAAGACACTTCAGAAACGCGATTCAATTATCGAACACCAAGAGCCGACGCCGAACACCCTGGTCTCGGAGGTGAGCGGAGGTCGTCTGGCCACTAGAGAAGCAGCAGAGCTCACCGAGAAGCCGCCACCATGTAGAATATTACCTTCTCGTTTAGGATCGGACGTAGCGACTCGTCTGAGCACGGCGTCTCCCAGAATCCGTGCCTTCATAAGTTCCGGTCGAGGTCGTGTCGAAAAAGACTCTCACAACATCAAGGCTCAACAGTAGTGCAGTCGGCCATTCGCCGTGGCTTTTATCCACCCCGGTTCGGCGTTGGATCAATGCAATTGGAATGAGTGAGCCCGCGAGCGAATATCCTCGGGTCCGACCTCAGGGAGGGCCATGGGAATAACGTCCCAATATAAGACTGACTGAGGATTTCCCGGATCTCCATCAGATTTCAATCTGCTCTGCTTGCGCTTTCTGCGATTGCCGAGCGGCCGGCTCCGCTCTGATTGGAGCTCTGAGGTATAAATACTTTCAATATACCCAGCACACGTCGTTGATCCCGAACGAGGGCGATCGACGAGCCGTTTCGGTGAATGACAGGCTAGCATGGTTTGGCGTTCAGATTCAGCCCGTGAATCATCTTGGCCAGGCTTTTGTGTGAGGGAATCTTGGGCGAATTACGGAGCGCCCCACCGTTCCCTCATCCCTCGCTCTCCTCCAATCGAGTTGAGCTCAGCCAGCCAGCCAGCCAGCCCAGAGAACGAGCAAACGAAAGGGCCGGAAGAGCCAGCCGAAGAGGCAAGGAATGGCACCTCGAGTAAATTCAGAGAGTCTGCGCTCTTGAAAGGATTGTCCTTTCTTCTTTTCTCGTTTTCAAATTGAAGCTCGGGCAGCATTGCCGGCAGCAGCGGCGACAGGGAAGCAGACGGCGCTCGGGCTTTCATTGGGAAGAAAACGGCGCGCTTATTAAATAACTTATGTGATGGCAATAGCTATGACGACGGCAGGAGGGGCAGGAAGATGACAGAGAACGACGACGATTTGATTAAGTTTTGATTGAGGTACAACATGCCGCCCGTCGTCATCGACGACTGGATCGAAGCGACTGGAGCAGAATATTGGAAGGGGAACGAGGCGAAAGTGGCGGATATTTCTCGTTCGGCACCTCTAGGTTCAGCTCGCAAGGTTCGATGGTGGATTCGAACGGTCTTTGGAGAATTGATTTTGATGTCTTCGTCACGCTGCTCATCCCTTCGCAAATAAATGCACGACGGAAAGGCATGGTGATTAGTTCCCGCTGGTTCAAGCATTGTTTTCGAGGTAGACTCCGGAGACCGAAATTGATGATTCTATACATGCTCACTACGAATTCAATGATGGGGATTCCCCAGCACGAGAGAGAGCCTTTTTGCTCCGATATTTCTCAACTTCGCGATCGACATCGTTGTTCCTCGCATGAGGACGGAATTACCAGATCTTCCGCTCGAGCTTCAATCGCGATATTCAATCGCAACGAGATCTGCCCCGTTCGCGTTATCCGTTTGTGCGTCTGCGCTGATTTTGTTCATTGTTCGTCTTCCTTCGGTCGCATGTTTGTTGTCTTCTCATTCTCTTTTCGCCGTAATCCGCAGAGGCTCGACGTTGTCCGTGGCGACAGCATACGATGTCCACAGACGCGCATATACGCAGACAGCTCGCATCCGGGATATCGCTGCTGACTCGTCGTCGTCGTTGTCGTGGTCGTCGACCACTTGCGGACGGGCTGCCCTCAGCCCAACCACCGCTGTCGGCCTTCTTTCACCGGCTCTCTACTGTGGTCTTCGGAACAACTGCAGTGCACTCCGTGGGCGCGTATCTCTCAGTCGTCGTTTCCATCTTTCCCTTCGTTCGTTTTCGTTGGCGTATCGTGACTGAGACCAGTGTTTCGACGTCGTCGTTGCCGCAGCAGCTGCTGCTGCCGCCGCAGCAGCGCCACTCGATAAGATAAGAATTAGTGTAAGCGGTGTTGCCATCTCGGCAATACGGACAAAAGCAACAGCGCCGCTTGCGGCTGCAACAACCGCAGAAAATGATACGAGTTCCGTCGAGGAGTCGACAAAAGGCCGTTGAGAGCGTCATTGACGCCGCCGCTGCTGTCACACACTCACCATTCTTCCGGAGGAATGAAGAGTTTTCCCCTGCTTTCATTCAGCTCCGAAAGTCGAGCTTTCCAAGGCAAGACATGCGAGCGATCGTCTCGATTCTTCCTGAACGCGGCTTCCCGAAAATCTTCAGCGAGTAATGGAGGGGAACTCATCGAGAATTTCGCTGACTGCTCAAGGGAGACAGAATGAGAGCGTTCTAATGAACCTCCGCCTTATTCCAAGCGATTGTACGATGATGGAGGCGTCACCGGGAGACTTCTTTCCGAGCGCCGAGCTTTCTTCTCATGTGAGAATCACGGGCGATAGAGCACGGATGAAGGAGCTCGATTCTCTTCATGGTATCACTTCACCGGCGAGACTGTTTGATAGAACGAGAGTCCGAAATTGTTTTGATTCTCTCCTCCGCCTGCCTTCTACCGGCCGGGTAGGCCGCGGATGAACGTCGCACTCTCGGCCTGTCCGTCCCCCGATCATGGGGTGCGCTGCCTCAGTCAGCCAACGATCGGCCATCGCTCCATGTCCGGATCAATGGCTGTGGTGTTGGTTGTGGCGGTATCTTCCCCGTTAAGATGATCGATGTCGGTCCATCGGCATCGGTCGGTTGTCCGTTTTGATCGTTCTTACGGCCACTCGCTCCCCAGCTCGACTCACTGGCTGCCGGCCTGTGTCGTTGCGGTTCAAGGAAGCGGCCTGTCCCGACTCGTTCACCACAATGCTCGAATTCATCAAGGGACCCGAGATTTACTACCGAGGGCCGGATACACCATCGCTAGGGAAAATGGTCTTCTGGAAGCTCTCCTTCTCTGAGGAGGAGCCTTGATCCGAGAATGCCGGAACTCTATCCCTAATTACGGTGAGGATACTACATGTTTGATAGATATGCATACATACATAGGTGCCCATGTATTTTCGAGGCGAGCTGCAGCAATAAAATTGATGCGATGTTCAGAGTCTGCACTCTGTCCGTCAGCCCAATCACATTGAGAGTTCCTTCGTCTGTCCTCTTCTAGAACGGGTGCGAAGCCATGGCAGTGCGACGGTTCAGACCTTCCACAAACGCCCGCAGTAGACGGACGGGCAGGCAGGCACGGAAGCAAGCAAGCAAGCAAGCAAGCAAGAAAGCAAGCAGGTCCTTGGGAGGCGCCGGTGGGTTCCCGCTCTAGATGATCGGCCGATTGCGCTGGCAAGTTCTTCCCAAGTGGCAAGCTGTCAATTCAGCCTCCATCGCAGAGCCACTGTGTCTGTCGGTGGCCCTGTACGACTGTCAACTCCTAACCTAACTATCTATCTCTCCGTCTGAAGCTTTCAATCGCCGCGACCCCCAGCGCTGGTTCCCGCTCTCCCAGTCACTCACACGCGTCAATCGAGCCACCGTTCGACCGAGCAAGCGAGGAGAACAACAGCGGGCTCGAGCGATTTTCGATCAATTGTCGCACAATCACAGTAGTCGAAGCGGGGGAAGAGCGGAAGAATTCCGAGAACGGACCTTCAGGAACAGCCTGGTAGTGGTGACGAACGTACCAAGTGGAAACGAGGGCTTTAGACAGGAGAAGGTACACTTTTCTCGCTTTTTTCTTTTTCGAGCTTCCGCCTCGTTGAGCTCCGAACATGTAGCTCCGACTTCTCCGAGCTCCCAAGACCCTGCCGCCCGTCCCTCCCTCCCTTGAGTTTCCGCTCGATGCCAGCGTCCACGACAACAACGTTCGTTGCATGAATTTCCATTTCAGACCGAGGAAGGATGTACCGGAAATTATTACTCACGGAAATAAACCAGCCCCCTTTCCCTCTGTACGAATATCCGCGCGGCTTGACCGAGCTGCGGACCCGAGATGTGAGCGATCTTCCGATCACGATAGACGTCCTCTGATAGTCACCATGAGCTCTGTCGGAAAATATTCCCCGGTACGGCTTGTTTGGTGGATCATCCGCGAAACCGCTCAGTTCGCCGGACGCTTCATCCATCCGTTTGACGTTCCGCTCATCTGTTCGACAGTCACTCAAATGAGGTTCAAGGAACGAATTCCGTTCAGGAAAAGAAGAGTTCGGAGAGAAGCCACGACGGCCTTTTGCCAAAAAGTTTACGCTAAGCTGTCAAATACTGTCGAAGCGGCTTTCGGCTCTTTTTTTAGTGCAGCGACAAGCAGCCCTCTCTCCCGCTCCGAGAGGAAATTCCAATAAGCGTGGAAGGACTGCCCTGGAAGTTCCGTCGAGAGTCCTCCGGTGTTCCGCGAGGCAGTGTAATATCGCCCCGACCGATTTGCACTCAGGTCCATGAATTTACGTATGGGGGCGAAATGAGCTGCACATCGAAGAGCTCTTCGTCTTCTCGCAGCTCGATATGAGGAGAGCTCGAGGGGAAGCGTTCTCATGCAGGATGTTATACAATCGTCCATGATTCCACCCCCAGAGAGAGCAGTGAAAGATTAGTACTCCAGGTATGAAAAGTGTGACCGAGTGATTTGTGTTGTCAATCAAAACGAGGAAATATTCCTCCATCGTTCTTCGATCCGGCTTCAACGAGAATGGATCGCGCGCCTATCACCGGTTCGCTTTGAGCGCGGGGGAAGCTCCAACAGAATGAGCATCCGTGATCGTTCTACATAGAACATCCATATAATGGGGGCGGCGAGAAGAAGCAGGAACAGGGTAAAGACAACAGTACGACAAAGCTGATCGCCTGCCGCTGTTTCTATCTATCTATCTAACTGTCCGTACGGCCGAGCGTCCTTCGATTTGCCTCCTCCTCCTGCTGCTGCTGCTGCTTCTGCTTCTGCAAGCACTGCGGAGGGAGGAAAGCGAGGCAGACGTACGGGGGACGTCCGCTAGACGAGACGGCGTTGGATCGCATCGAGATAGATTAGAGCAACATTACTCACAAGCAGTCTCCATTGGAGCTACGTCCAAACGACATCGCAGAAACAGGCACAAGCAACGAAATAAACACACGAAGAAACATCAGCAGACTCAGCAACAACAACGACGGATGGACCGACCGAAAGACGAAACTCCGATCTGGATAAAACCACCAAGAGAGGCCATTAATGAACGAGAGGTCGTTAAGCCATCCTCCGCCGATCGGAGGAGATCACGATCTCTTCAGGCTACATAGTTGAATTGTTCGATGGAGACTGAGGAATTCCTCGATGGAAAGCGAGAGATCGCGGAGAGATAATCACAATGGAAGACTTCACGTGGAGGGAGATGAATCCCCATACTGATTTCCCTTTATGAAGAATAGCTGACCGAGTAGCTGGCTAGCGAGGGAATGCTCAGAGAATAGATTGTGAATAGCCAGCAAGCCGGTCGGTCTGTGGTGGATACGACCCTTCACCCGAATCTTGCCGAGCGACGGCGGATGCCTCCGTTCATATACGTTGAACATTACGCGCAGAGACAGCTCGTAGCGTCCCTTTTCTTGCGAGGGAACCGTAGGCAGGCAGACCGGCAGTTTTGCGGGTCCTTTCGTAGGACACTGCAACCGCACCGCAAAGCACAATAGCAGCACGACAATGAACGTATGGCTTTGATAGTCTCGGCAAAGTCGTCGCGCTCCCGCCATCAACGATCCTTCGTGTCGGCCCCACTCCCCATCTATTTATCCCGCTCGAGTCATCCGTCCGTCGCCTCGGGTGACAGTACGGAAAAATTACCGACGTTCCATTTCTTTCTGAATCGTCACGCTCATTCCTAGATCGACCACCTCGGTTTCGCTTCTCATGGTGGCGGTGAACGTTTGTTGTTTCAAGCTCTTTCCGTTAGGCCCTCGACCCGGCCCGCGACCCGTCGCTCCTCGTAGGCAAACGAAGGTCTCTGATCGCGAAGATGTCAGCCTGTTTCCAGGGAACGAGCTAGCCAGCTGGCTTCTATTCGGCCAGCCCAGAATGCCGAACATCCACCCAAAGCCGTTGAAAAGTCTGTCTTGCCCCATCGACCCGCTCCGTCACTCTTTCGACTCCCTCTATCTGCGGGGAGTCGTGGTCGAGCGAGCTAGTGAGCCGCTCACTCGCTTATTCCGTTCGTGCGTCTGTCGGTTTTTTTTTTCACCCTCCTCACGGTCGGCTCCCCCGGGATGCAACCTGGAAAAGGAATGGACCTCTGATGGATCCGGCTGGGCTTCAATGGTAATAGACTTCGGCCTCAGACGCGCACGGCTTCCGCTACTACTTCTCTCCTCGGTTTTCAAGTTTCGAAGAGAGGGGAGACGCGCCCGCGGGAGCACAGACAGGAGCGCGAATGTAGTAAGAAACCAGGACTCCCAAGATGGGTTTCTGACCTCAGCTCCGTCTCGTTCGTTCTTCTTCCCGGCTTCTCACCGAGTCGTCCCTCGAAAATTTTCCTCGTTCCAAATGCTCGAAACCACGAACATGGGGGCGGACCTCCGCATCGCTGACAGGCCGACTGTTCCCAGATCTCTTCTTTCGTCGACTTCTCTTCGGAGTCGGAACTTCTACAGATATTTCCTCCAGGAGGGGTAGGACCCCTTATGGGAAAGACGAACGCGTCTCGAATCGTCATGGAGAGCTAAATCCAAGTCGCGCCAAGCTCAAACGATCCACCGGTGAAAGCTTAACCAAAAGGGGAAAGTGCTCCTCAGCGCTGTCAAGCCCGCGTTGGGAGGTTGGCCTTTGGACAACATGTTTCAACATCAGCAATATGCTCTCAATGAAATCGATAGCCGCTGATGGGCCAGTCAGTCGAGCAGCCTATCGCTACTCGCCGGATCCGCACCGTAATGTATGCGGTGAGCTCTGAGGATGCTCTTCCTGCATGCCTGCCTGTCCGGTAGCTTGCTCTTCTGCTATCTCCAATGCCCGCTCCCGGTCTTTGTTGAGGACGCCTTTGATCGGCCGGCCGACCGACCGAGAGACCGACCGAGGAACCGAGCAAGCTTTTCACGGGATATCCTCAGCCCCTCGCTAGACCTTGTGTCCTATCAACAACGACTTTGGCACCATGGTCGACAATATCCTTTCCGCCGCACAATGAGCGAGTGCACCGGCAACAAGGATGCCTGGAAGCGCAAGAAATATTCAGCAGGGAATGACCCCAGCTCAGCCACAGGCTATGACGATGTTCATCTGTGATCAGGAAAAAGAAATCAACATCTTGAGGTTTATGTTTTCGCTCCTCTAGGTGTCCGCTTCTCGACGATAACGCTATTAGAAACCTCGACCCGACCATGGCTTCGGAGAGAAGAGTTCCCGAACGTCCACGAATCCTTGCATTCTGGAGGCGTGCTTCTGATTACCCTTCCCCCATGGTCAATAGAGGGATAGGGAGAAGAAAGGAGCGGGGGGGGGGAAGTGAGCGCGGAAAGATGGGGGACGGCTTTCCCCGCTAAGGAACTTGAAGACTCCGTCGTCCTTTGGTCGACCAACGAGTCAGTCAGGAGGACTGCGTGCCTGTCAGTTCACTTATCGGTGTTAGTGAAGGAGTCTCTAGCTGCATACCGATCACTGAGTGCCATTTAATATACATAGCTCGTCCCCAAAGTACGTGACAGACCCTTTCGATAGGAGCCCGAAAAGAACGAGTCTCCTTCCTGCAGCTCCCCTCCTCTGGGATAACCTGTTGTCTTCGTATCGCTGGCTGTGCTCGTTTGTCTGATCGGACGGCTGGCCGCCGGGTCGTACTCCGAGGCATTTGAAGAGAAACGGATCCCTTCGAGTCCTGCTCCTGGTCCCTATCGAACAGATCGTAGGGGGTGATCGTTCCGCCGATCGTCTGTGGTATTCACCCTCGTTTTCTCCGTCGCTTCGACAAGCCGAGAGCCTTCCCCGTCCGACGACGGGGTTCGCGCGACACGAAGCCAAATTCGACTTCTAGGCCAGAACTATGACGTGCCTTCGAGGATGATTGGCTCTAGCACGATTGCACGATGCACTGGAAACGCCCGGGGCTTACGCTCCAGCCAGTTCGTGGCTGAAAAGCCGCTCCCCGGCGATGCCGACGGTCGATTCTGTCGGTCTTTGAGAATCACTCATGAACGGCGCCCGCTGCCCGTCCATCAGTCAGCCCAGTCAATCAGGGCACACGGAGGCTTTGGATGAGACCGTTTGCCAACAGCGACTTCGACCAGAAAGAACGGGATCGAGAAAAGCATACGATACAATATCGGGGGCACTCCCTGTCGCTTCTGCCCAGTCCTCCCGCGCTGCGTGAATTATTTAAGAGCTTTTCAAGGGAGTCGTCCGGCAACTACCACGACCGACGGCATCGTCGTCTTCGGCGGTGACGGCCGCGGCGGCTGCAGCACTAGTAGGACTACTAGAAGCACGGATGGTATCGACATATCGAACCGACCGCTTGCCGCTCCCGCCGCCGAATTACTAAGCATTATGTATGCGCATATCATCTCGGCGCCACAAGATCGCATACAAGTCTAACCCTGAAAGACGAGCTCCTGACGGAAGCTATCTTCCCAAGTCTTCGCTTCAGATAGTCCAGCGTGCAATATGGACTCGACCGAGGAACGATTCCATCAGCAGTGTCGATGAGTGTTCAACGATTCTAACCGAGCGGATAATTATCATTGGACACACGCCTCCTGCTACCATGGTTCCGGCGGCGTCGATGCAGATTTCTGGAAGCGGCTTCGATATATTCGGTAATCGTGATCGGAGTTTCGCAGCTGTCGAGCTCTGTCGATTCTGCGTGAAGTCACTCCGAGTTTTCCTCGGTCCGGACACTTGTGGTGGTGGCGTCCCCGTCCACCGGAATCCAGTAAGTCTAGGTCCGACTCTCGGTGGCGTTGTTGGAGCAGAAAAACCCTCGAAGGTGTGGCAATATCAACAACCCCGCCGTCGGCAGACGCGGGCTTCCTTCTCCACAGACCCCGGGAAATTTCGCGCAAGAAAATCCCGCCTGGGGTGGTGAACTGAAATTCCTCGGTGAGTTTTCGGAGTGCAACAAGCGGCCAACGCTGAACTCCTTCCTCCTCACTGTTCCTTCTGTGTGTCCGAGCGACATGAGGAGAACACTGTGGAGTGGACGGTTGGACCAGTCGGCGCTTCCCTGGCCAAAACACATAGGTCCCGGAGCTGGCGGACCCGCAGCGGGGCGACGAGCATCGCAATGAGCTCGATGGAATGAAAAAGTGCATGCAAAACTTCGCTTCGAGGGACTGTGACTCCGAACAAGCTTTGTCAGCCAGTGGGGACTGCATTCGACTTTGAGCACTTGAATGGAGTTCCCGATGTGTCACCACCGTGTCGAAAAGACGACAAATTCATGTACATATTTCGTGTATCATGAGAAAGATGAACCGCGCGACTAGCTCGAGTTTGTTCCGCTCGCATATCAGGGCGACAACAGGAGAGGGCTTGCAGCATCAGCAGCAACGAAAGCGAAGTAACAGCGTAAGTATACGGACCGCATATATTCGCGTGACGAGCTCTCGGGTTTCTCCGGTAGTGGGGAGATGGGTGAGACTTGGGCCAGACGGTAGACGACGCCCATGACGCTATCACCTCCGAGTCTCACAATCACTGTATATGGCTTTTCCCGCGTAACCTTACTCTCCGAGCGTCGTCTGGCTTCCGTCCTCTCAGGGGCGGAGGCAGAGCCCGTCGTACATAGAATGTGTCGGACTTGAAGAGGGCTGTTGGTCGATCCTACTGTCGGCACGAGCGTCGGGACGATAAAGTGCCATGGTCACGGCTCACCGTGCCACCCCAGATGAACGTTCATCGCCTCTGAACAGTTCCATGGTTCCTTCTCACCAGCCATATCTGAGATTTCTCCCGCACAGTCTAACCAACTCTGGCAGCTGGGAAACTCACATGATTCGAGTACGAACTCCCAGGCGGATGACAGATCCACGGGTGTAGGGCAGGCTAGCTTTCGCAGACCTGTTATCGACGCCCCCTCAATCAAAGTCACCTGTTCACCGACAACAAAGGCTCGGAACGATTTCTCCGGTTCGCGAAGGAGACCTCATAGGCTGGCAGAACTCGAAGACATGGATTCGAAGGGACCGAGAGATATAATTTGACGAAAGGGACGAGTACTTGGAAGCTCTCAAGTACCGGCTGCGGCGGCTGGGCTCATCGGAGGTAAGAGGAGTATCGGTCGCAAATCGGTCTAACACTTTACTTATTGACAGCCTCTTCGTGACCACAGGCTTTCCGTACACCGAATCGGGCCCTCCGCGTTTTGGAATGGACAGTAACAACACCTCGATTCTCGGATTGTCTCCGAACCGGATTTCACGCTGCCGCGAGTCCTGCGCGTCGCTGACCCTTGCGGTCAACTGTCGTGAGTCGAAGCCTATCGGTGTGCCTGCATGCATCCGGAATTCAAAGAAGTGGCGCAACCGGCTTCCTGATGTTGTGCGCGGAGCGTCCGACGAATCGCGCAGTCCGAGTGACGCAGGAGCGAGTTAACTATTCGCAACCGGCAACTCTTCCTTGGGACGTTCCAGGGAGGAGGCAGGCGCGATTTCCCGAGATTTCAAGCTTACCTGATGGAAGAAGAACGCCGTGCAACAGCAGAGTAATCGCTAGGATCTTCATACTGCGGCTACCGTTGGTGTCTTCGTTGTAACCGCCGAGAGAAGGGGGAAATCCTATTCACCACATAATTTAGCACCGTAATCACTAGCGGTCTGCACGTAGTCCCTCGTTCGATTTTCGGTCGAACGGCATCTCACTGTGATCACACTTATCCGTGAGCTGTCGAGATATTGCGAGTATGTTGTTTTCACGAGTTGTCACTGACAGTTGGAGGCGAAGATCGGGGCTATTAGCGCAGTCGAATAACAACAACAACAACAACGACTTTCATCGATCGATTTCCGAGCTACTCCTCTCTGACGGCTCTCTGTTGTTCCGTCGACGAACACGCAGCACATACGATCTGAACACAGCGCGCTACGGCCCCCCGTTCGACGGCCAAGACGAATCTGGCAGTTCGGGAGAAGATGCGCCGGTGGAGAGGCGCGGGAAAGGACCGAAAGCGACTGAAACGATCTAAGCGCCCGAGTGGCGAGCTCGCGCACTACAATCCACTCGTTCTCCCCTCTTTTCTTCAATCCCCACTCGTCACTCTTCAACAACCGCTACCAACACAACTATCGCCGCCGCCGTTGCTACCGCCACTACTACTACTACTACAACTTCTGCTGCTGCTACGGCGACAGTGGCGAAGTGCGGCGGCAACCTCCTACTTTCACGGTTGGATATATGCCTCACGACCGGGGCGCCGCTGAATTCAGCCGTACGGTCGTTATCTACGTCGCAGCCAACTCCCGAAATCGACGTCATCACTCAACCGGAGTGTCAGCGCGTGGTGGGAACCGGCTCGAATTGATCAGCGATTGCTGACGACCAGGCTAAGCAGTCGAACGAAACAAATCTGAGTTAGGAAGAAAAACTAGCAAACTCTAAGCTCGAAGATCAGAGCTCACGAGGGCGCTGACCCAAAACTTCCGTATCGCTCTTGCACCCGCTCGACAAGCCTCCATGCGCGAGAAGAACACTACTCGTGCGTTTGCAACATCGTTTTGCTCGAGCCGATACCGCTGCAAACCGTCCACGCCGTTAGTCACGTGGGCTTTCCGTGTTCTACTCGATCATTCCAGCGACTGAGTTCTGTTACTGCTCGACGCGATCCGAAACCAGAACACATCAATACGGAAATTCGTCTTCGAACGCGACAAATGACGCCAGCGAAAAATAATAGAGAAAGGGTCTCTTCCTTTTCGATCGAACCGCGGCTCGGACTTTTGTTCGCATGCTCTGTCAAGGAGTCAGATCGTCCGCAAGTGAGGCAAACAATCAGGCACGCAGACAGACAGGCAAGCAGGCCAGCAGGCAGGCAGACGGACAGACGGGCAAACGAACGGGCAAACGGGCGAGCAGCCGGGCACATGAGCACCGGTGACGGTGCTGACGGGACCAACGCTTCCGAACCGAAATCGGTTCCGCGCTGACCCGAGTGGGGGGCTCTCAAAGACGACGGAATGAAAGCGACTTCGTCAATGCTGTTGACGCTGGGAACGTCGTCGTAGTCGTCTCCAGTCGCAGCGTGGAACCGAGCGACCGGCAGACGGCCGTAGCATCCACTTCGCCGCTCGCTCGGTCGCGCGATCGTTCGAACTGGTGACCGCCAAAGCTGTGCACAACGGTAGTTTTCGGCCGCGGTTGAGCCGAAGGGGATTCGAACCGAAAGGCAACCACCAAGGGATCACCCGGAGCCCTTAGGACTGACGTGGATTCACGCCGGCAATAGGAAAAAATCAGGTCTCGCAGGCCTCTGAGGTTGCCCATTCGGCAGCAAGGCTCTCTCCGAGCATCCATCAGGAGCGCATGACGGTGACAGCGGATCGTCGAGACTTGACTCCGTCTAGCTGAGGGCTCGCCGCGCGGAGGAGCATACGACAAATGAGGGACGAGAAAGTCTCGTGGAGAGAATGGATGCGCAGTCGGAGCAAACTTTTTGTTCCTCATTTTTCAATCCGTGATGACACAGCAATAGGCGGCCATCATCATCGCGATGGCGGTAAAAACGCAACAATCGTCGAAGCAGCAACATACATTCATCGTTGTGGCTTTCATTGGGGCTTACGGAGCTCGGCGACTCGCATGTACTGAGTGAGCCTCATGGCGACAACGGCCTGGGCATTATCTAATAAGAGCGAGATAGGCGAAGTCCTCGCTGCGGTGCTGTCTAGCCAAAGATATTCCCACTGAAGTCGGAAGTACAGTATTGGAGATTCGGATCTAAAACGAGAGCAAAAAAGCGATCCGAGAGTGCTTTCGTATTCGCTTCATTGATTTTCGGAGCTGGGATCCACGCGGGAATCGAACCTAGGATTTAAGAACGAATGAAGGCTCGAATCACGTGTCCAGCCGCAAAGAGCCTTCTCGGTAGTTCTTGCTTTTCGGATGAGGCAAGAGTTGCGGCAGACTGAAGATCTGTTCCCCCGTGCTCCTGTTCGAGTGAATTTTCTCCATTCAGTCCTTGCCTGGCTCGAACCGGTTCCTGAACGCCGGACTCGCCTGGCTGCCCAGCTCGCTGGCTTGCGGGTTCTGTTGCCTGGACGGTGGGCCGGTCGGACGCTCGCTGCCTCGCTTGCCCTCTGGCCCTCCCCCTTGTTCTCTTTGTCCAATCACAACAAAATGCTCTACGTGACCCAACTGTAAATAAATTACTAGCTTTCGATGATTTTGCTGTTTATAGAGAACGCAACGGCGAACTGGGGCACCGAGGAACCAACGACTGAGCGGTGCCGCAGACCATAAACGAGGAGCAAAATTAGGCGCTACGGTGTGCGGGGGTCTAGTCTCCCGATATCCCCCGTATCATGACATCTGGAAAGACTCTGTTTATTCATCATAGCACTCGAGCACCGACAGACGAGTAGAAGGAACGACACTCGGGAAAAAAATGTAGTTTCTCCCCTTCGTCAGGCGGGCTGACCTTTATCCTGGTTCTCAACAATGAACGAAAACGTAGCCGCAATAGCACCGGCAGTGACTGGCGGTCGTGGCAGGAAAACAGCCACTACAAGTTTGAGGCTTCGTGATGTTTTTCCTCTAGCCGACTCCTGCGCATAGTCCAAACACTTTCTGTGTGTAGCGAGCCGCCAGTGCAGGAAAAAAATCGGATGTCTGCGGAGAATCCCAGAAAAGTACGTCAGATTTTCCCAATGATAAGTGAAAGCGTTTCCCCTGGAAATTATTTCTGGGAAGTTGAGCTCCCCACGCCCTATAGCGCGTACGCAATCGGGGGATTTATCCTCAGGATGACGCTAGCGGTCCGGTGATATCGCTTGGGCAGCGAGAAAGCGGAGCTGCCGTTCGTTGAGACAGTCAGAGCTCTAATCGAACGTGTTCGCCCACGCGATTTCTAGCGGGGCATTTCAATACGCGCGCAAAAGGCTCTGACTCGGGGTCGGAGAAGGATTTCAATAAGAGTCTTGGGCTAGGATTCCGATGTTCTCTTAAATATCAAAGTCAGACACGAATATCCGCTGCTACATGCGGTAGTAGTAATTGAATTCTTCGAAGGCCCTGGATTATTGTGGGGCGTGAATGGCCCCCGCTCTCTGATTCAGAATACTGGCGGGAATCCATCTTGAAGCGCTCCCGAGATGGAGCGCTTCGAAGTTTTGTCTCCTGGTGGGGGGAGAGGTCATTTCATCTCATCACGGAAGACGGAGCGAAAACAATGAGTGCGGGCTAGGAGAGGGAAGGATCAGGATATGACCAAAAGTACGACGCATTCGCCGCCTTCCTCATGAGTTCGAAATTATTAATTCGGAGTATTATTATCATTCGACATCGGCACTTCAGGAAGTACCATGTGAATGAACGAAAGTCACAAATCAAGTCATGGTCATCGCGGAGATGCGTAGGACTATGATTACTATTTATAGACAAGGGGCCGCTTCGATCTGAGCCGATTTCTTTCCCACCCGTTTCTTCGATGGCTACCGCCGTGCCCATTGAGAAATCTCTCCGGATCCTCGGATCTCTCTTGTAGCTGCTGACCGATGAGACGATTTGGAGATTCTACGGATCCCTTGCGGTATTTTCCGCTGAAAATCGCTGGGCGAGCGTTAGTTTGTCATGATTCGTGGCGATTAGCTCGTCAAAACTTTCTTATTCGGGCGTCGCTTCGTTAAGGCACAGCGGAACGATGCATGGTAAGATAGAATGCATGAATGAATCAATGAGTCCCGGGGGCACGGAACTCATAGAATCGATCCGGCTTCACCTGCTCGCGGACCTCAGCTTTGAATTTATCGAGTGTGCACAGCCACAGCTGCAACCTTCCTTTACGACACCGAAATCCTGATTGAAGAACGGTTCCCATAACCTCGACAAATCGACGCGACTTCATTCGTTTCACAGCCGTCCTTAGTCGACTTTTAAATAATTCTGGTCGCAGGCTTCTGGTCGGAGCTGTCGCTCCCGATGATAACTATTCGGCCTGTGAATCAGCCCCGGCGAGCTGACCCTAGCAGTGAACATGGGAGAATACTTTGCATTTGCGAGAAGTGCCACGACGAATAACTTTCAACGGCTTCGTTGGCGCTCACGTACGTGAGTTCGTTCGGACCGTTACGGCGACAAGTGCTCGTCGGCACCCACCCGAGCAGCCGGTGCTCTGTTCGTTAGCGGAAACCCATTTGCGGAAATCGACCCGCTTTAGATTGTTTCCAAGAATCTGAGAAATCTGGCTTGGCCGATGCATACCGCACGAATCCGGGCGATAGATCAATATCCGCTCAATGCTCACCTCGAGTTGGCTTGCGAGGATTTATTTTGCTTTGGTGAGTTTTGTTAAACGGATGCATTGGAAACGAATCGCTGCCGGGAAGTTCTCCGGTGAAGCATGGGATAGGCGGCTCTTGTCGAAGTCTGAGCGCGTTGTGTCCGCGAGAGCGAGTGTCGCCGATGATTCGGCTGACCGTTTGTTTCTCTTTCTACCGGTCGTTGGTCGACTGGTCTGCGTTCTCGGACATCGATGACAATGGCGACCGTTGCTGTAATCGGAGAATGCCTTGTTTGGATTGGATGAATATTCCAGCTCGGTTCTCGTTCGAAAACGCGTCGAGCTACTGTTTTCCGCTCGTCACGAGACTGGCGTTTACTCAATCCTTTGCCTCCGCCAGAGCTCTTGCGGATCGAGGGCTCAAACGTTGTCATGGCGTGAACTAGTGGAAAACTCGCCCAAATGGAATCTGTCCCCTCGGGATTCTTCCTCTTCTGCGAGATGCGTGGCCTCATTCGACTTGGTCGAGTCCAGATTCCAGCTCAGCGAGCCGTATCCCGAAGATATTCTCTCCGTAGACCGTGCGAGGAGCGGCTTGCCAGAGCAGAGTCTCAATCCCCCACAGATAGACTGGGATCGGGACCCCTCCCCAGAGATCTTCGTTGAAGCCCTGAGCTACGACCAGGGGTGGAAGACGTTTTCCCCACTGATTTGCGGTATGATCCCGATCTTCTCATTCGAAGACCCCCGCTCTTCTTGGACGAAAGCCCGAGCGAGTCGAAGACTGCTGGAGCCGAATATTCGATGGCGGGCTTTTTCGCGTGGAACGGTCACCGTGTTCCACCGGTAGTTCTCCCTTCTTTATTAACGAGGCTTTGGAAGGAGAGGTCGCACTTGCTTTATTCAGCTCTATCGGTTTTGCCGCTCGAGCGACGGACGGTCTAAACAATAAGAGTAATCGTAAGTGAATTTTCGTCTGTTCGTCGGCTCGACGGTGGGACCGACAGCCAGCCTGCCGCCCCCGCGCCTCGCGGATCTTTCTGTCGTTCCTATGTCGTATCGGCTCCGTAGAGTTGGCTCCCGGTAACAATACCCCTAGGAGTGTTCGATTCGCAGTTCGGCAGCCTCCCTTTACTCGTTGTCAACCCTGCAGTACGAGTGATTACGACACAATCGTCGACGTAGATGTCTCCCGCTCAAATGTTCCCCTCTGTAAGCTCGTACGAAGTATGAGTTCCTACTGAGCATGCGTTCGCACGTTCGACGCGGAGCGAGGGTCCCCTTTTTCCGGGTGCTTTTCTTTCTTTTCGCAGTAGGAGCTCATCACTCGATTCAGCCTCCGAAATGGAGACTGTCGGGGAAACGAAATCACATCTAAGTGCTACACAGGGCCATAAACGGCGCACAATATTAGAGAAGCGCTGCTGGCACACAGTCTATCTCTATTGTTGTTATCGTCGTCGTCGAATACGCCTCACGTGTCTCTGTCCCCGCTGTTTGCATCGGCGCTCGAGCGCCCTATGCAGGTCCCGTACACGATTGAAGTTTCAACGGGACCTGTCCCGACCTGTCCCACACGACTCCCAGCCAGAACGATTGTATGAGGGTTCTGTCGGGCTCCACCCTATCGAATTCATTCTCCCTGAATTATCTTCCCGCGAGACCACTGTTCCGGCTCTCGAGATCGAGGCGACCCACAGAGAGAGCCCCGTCCTTGTAGCTCCTTCTTGCGGATGACGATCTCCCATCAGGTTCCGACAATTTGCTCTCCGTGAACTCGATTGGCATGCATTGTGATCGGCTAGAGGGGGAGTTTAGGCAGTTCCCAACACGGAAAGGGAAGTGCTTCGGTCTCGAAGGATCACCATGAGTGAACGGACTTTGCAGAGATTGTTCGGTCGTCGGATAGCTCGCTCCGAAGATAAAAGACGGAAAAGTATGGGGGTTGTACTACTTGCAGTGGATCAATCTCGCTCTTGAAGCCTTGATGGAGCACAGCCGCTCCGTTTCCTTGCTCTTCTCCCTTTCAGCCCTCACTGATTCCGGCTCGCCATATAAGGTCGCACAGCAGCAGCAGCAGAGATCGCTTATTAATGCGTTTCATTACTTCAACTGGAGCTTCGTCAGGCATGTTCTTGCTACGGGCTCGGCGCGCGACCGGAGGACAAGGAAGACCGCGGCTGCGAACGCGCCGGCGGCGACTACGAGAAGGGAAACGACAACATTGAAGAGGATGGCGAGAGGAGATGGACGAACGAAGAGTCAAGTCGTACGAGGAGCCGAAGCAGTTTATCTATCGACTGCTCAAACTCGCCTCTTAGCCTGATTGCTGTAGTTGGACCGATGCTCAGCGCAACGCTGAGGGCGAACAAGCGATCAGGGTGACAAAGGCGGCTACTGTACAAGTTGCCGAGCGAATCGTCCGCTCATCTGTCGCAATGTACGTGTGCCTCCAATACCACCGTTCGCTTTGAGATCAAGTTCTAGTGGTTCTCCCGATTCTCATTCTGGAAGCGTTCCTAAGAACTCGATGTCGGCAAGCTGCTTCAAGATATTCGTGATTGCCATCCCATGGAGAGTTGATGGTCGCCCGCTCAGTTTCTCGGTCGAAAGCGACCGCTGCTTCCCCTCTCAACAGTTAAATGGGTATGCTGTGCTCATGTGAGCATATCTCTCTCCGCAACTCCGGAATCAAGCATCGGATCCGGGTGGTCCGGACGTCGAAGGCTGCTCTGACAGCATGAAATAACGGGGAGATCATTGGGAAGCGGCGGGAAGGAATTTCAGAATTCAATGTTTTCAATTAGCGTTGCATTCACCTGTCGAAAGAAAGGAAAACCCAACGAGTAGAGTTTCTCAGCGACGTTTCATCTGCCAGGCGTCACGCTGCGGTCAGGGGATGAGCGCACAGATTAGCGCGAGGCTTCTTGACGAGAGGAGCAAGTTTTTGAGCATTGGACGTGTCGGGATCGCGCCGGGCGTTGGTCGAGCCGACGTCCGGTCGGTGTTTGATCATCGTTTGCTCCCTCGTTCTCTGGCCTTGCATCGGCAGCATCCGTCGCTTGATCGAAGGTATTAGAGTTCAGAGAATGTGTTATTGGAAAACGATGATTTGCTGCTAGCTCACTGGCGGCGCACGCTGACTCCCCGACTGACTGAAAACTCGCCGGAGCGGGCGTCCGAGTTCCGCTGTCTATTGACACGGACGTTCAGTGAGGATATCGTGTCCTTGCGATCTTGCGAGGGTCACTCTCTCGATGGCTCGACGCTTTTGAGCTCGAATTGATTTCTTCCCGTCAAGCAACGGACACTCGGAACATTTGCCGAGCGTGGTGGCCACTCTCCAAACTTGCTCAAATTGCTCTCCGGGCTCATCTACCCGGAGAGAGGTGGAGAGTCCCGGCCGAATTCCTCCGCATCGTCGACATTCTACCAAGGGCACTCCTCAGAAATTAGTAAATAAGTGATCCGCGAATCTCGTCTCGCTCATGTCCCCTCGGGATGTTTGGAGTGACGATACGAGCAACTCAATGATGAAGCAGATGAACAAGCAGGACCGTGGTTGCCTGCGGACACAATAGTCGATAGAATCCGATAGCTTCCCCTTCGTCGTTGATCCCTGACTGGCGGAGCCCTCCTCAGCTTTGCAGCCGCGGCTGTCCTGGGTGAGACCAACTATTGTACATTCATGTACCTACACGGAGACGCCATCACGAGCGAGGAACGTGAACGCTTCCGAACGCGCGATTGTTGAATTTCAAGCGGGGCGAGGCGGCAGTCTACAATCATTTTCCAGCGATCTGAGAAAGGAGTCACTTCCTCTCCGGGCTGTGTACTCAGTCGCCGGCGCAAGAGCCCTCGATCCTGCCCGTGTGCCTTCCTGAATAAGTATTAGAATGATCGTGCGCTGTCTTCTCGGAATGAGTGTGCGTGCACGGCGACTCGTCCTCTCCCTATATGTATGAGCGCCTTTGCGAACGAACGAAAGGAAAGAGTGTATGTGTGCGAGCGAGGAGTGAGTGTATATGAAGGTGGAAAACTTCTTCAAGCAGAAGCTCAATAAGTGCTAATATCGCTCTCGGCCAAGAGAGCCCGGGCTCGGCTATCTGTCTGTCCGTCTTTCCGACGGTCGGTCGGGTGGCCTGCTCGCCAGCCCGTGCGGGTTACGTAAGGTCAGCTGGAGACGGAGTCAGGCGGAGGAACGATAGAGCGGCAGCTCGCGTCTAAATAGGGACTGAGCGAGTTGGAGCGTTTACTCAGCGTAGGTGGAGACGGAAGCTGCGCAAATACAGGATAATATAGGCTAGGTAGGCAAGACAGCCAGCCAGCCACCAAGGAAGGCTGGCGGTCCCGGTTTCCCCGGACCAGCTCGCCGCTAAGCAAGTTCGAGAGCGGGACAAGAGCAACGACGCGACGTAGAGGGAAATCGTAAGGAACGGATATGTCGGAGAGGAAAGAGCGGCCGGGCCACATGAGAGCAGGCGATAGAGTTTCCTCGCCAGCCCCATCCATGTCAAGCCCTGGCTACAGACTCCCGGCTACCTTCCTCCCTCCGTTCGTTCGGCCGACCGACCCTCGGTTTTCCCATGCTTCTACTCGGTCCAAATCTCTCTCCTGGTTGTTCTATCCATCGAGCGAGTGAACTTTCGCAGCCTCCCTCCTCCCCCCCCTCCGAGGGGGCTCGCTCCCTCTCTTGCTCCGACGAAGACGGTGGTTTCCTGCTCTCGTTAGACTGTATATGAGCTGAGACCACAGGCGAGCTCTTGAATCATCATTGACTACAGTCGGACAATGTGTCGCTGCCATCGCTGCTCCTCTAGGAATTACACAGGCTTAGCGTTGGTAGCAGGAGGACAGTGGACTGTCACCCTCCAATACAGGACGTCTCTCAGCCATCTCGAGCATTGGCAATACATGCACCTACAGCGAATCGACAGTCTATCCGCCTCCGGTGCATAACTCGTCTGTAGGTACGATATTCAGGAGTCAGCGTTGGACTCGTGGAAGCTCGCTCGAAGATCGACTACAAATAAATATTTTTTGCGATGCTCATTCTCGACAGCCGAAGCACGCGGAGGGAGTTTGAAAAAATTCGGGCGCAGTTGATTCTGTTTTCAATCTACTTCATAATCAGAATCGACAGTCTATCCGCCTCCGGTGCATAACTCGTCTGTAGGTACGATATTCAGGAGTCAGCGTTGGACTCGTGGAAGCTCGCTCGAAGATCGACTACAAATAAATATTTTTTGCGATGCTCATTCTCGACAGCCGAAGCACGCGGAGGGAGTTTGAAAAAATTCGGGCGCAGTTGATTCTGTTTTCAATCTACTTCATAATCAGAAGATGTTAGGGACTTGACGAGATAAGACGGCAGGAGACACCAATTCGTTCCGAACAAAAAACGCGACAGCCACCGGTCGCCTTTAATTTTCGAAGCGGTCTGACTATACGAATGAAAATGATGAGAGCGCTATCCGTAGCGTCTTCGCTCGAGCGTTGGAGCAGCTGATTGAATATTTTACATCTGTTCAGTGAAGCTAATCGTGGAAGCCAATTAGGCGTGCAGCGGGAGATGGGTTTGAGCCGACCGAGCAACGTTCGATGGACCACGTCGCCATCACAGCGACAACATATGCGGCCGGATTTTCGTACCTCCAAGGCATCTCACATGGATATTCCAAGTGTTTTCGGCTCCTCGAATCACCGGAACAATCGCTTGTTCGGGAGAACATCGACACCTATTGAAGATGAGATACTATCTCAACATGTCGGTTTGCGTGCGAGCGGGATCCGTGGCTCCGATGCCTTCGATGCTAGGCTCCAGAACTACCTCGCGGGAACGACAAGTGCCAAGTTTCCAGAAAGTGGGGAATCGGGCGGGCGGTCTCGAGTCTCTCGACAATTGTTCGTGGAAACAATCTTCCAGAGAGTAATGGAGCGCCGCAAATGACCAAGCGACGCTTCGATCGAACCGTCAGAACCGCCGAATTCGCCGGTGACGACGCGGCAAATCCGCGACCTGTGGAACTTTACTTCCAGTCCGTTTCATTGAAAAACAAGAACCCATTCAGGTTATTTCTCCCCCTCGAGACTCATCATTATCGGAGCGGGCCGATGCAAATGCGCATCGGGAGATTCTATGCAGCTAAATTTTTGCTCGATTTGCGAGCATTACGTCATACACCTGACGGGATCGGGAGCGACGAGTTCCCGCGGGATCACGCACAGAAATCTACGAACGCTTTCCCCCGACTACCTCTTGGGCGGTCGAGGCGACGCTTCCTTCCGCGCGTGGTCGCTCGGGAACTCGTTTGGTGGATAGAGCCCTGTTGGCGGATTTACCCGTTTGGCCTACTGGGCTATAGACTACTGTGGCGGCAAAGTTAGGGGAGGGGGGCGGCGAACTTTGCAAAGCGGTGAATTTCTGGTCGGGGTCATTTCTTATTATCGGCAGTCCAATGAGATCATTCGTAACCGGAACGGAGGAATGAGCTCTTTGTAGGGGCGCCGTCTCGGAAAAAAGCCCCGGAAGCCTAATCCTTCAAAGCATACCTGCGATCAAACCTGATCTACCATCTTGAACGACAGACTGTTTTTCCTGCTCACTCGGGTTTGAACGGAAGAGTGGTTATAATTCCCACCCCTTTCGATCCGACAGGCTCTTTGTGAAACCGTAAAAAACTCGCGGAGACCGTGGTACAAGCGCCGGAGAGCATCGGATCTCCTTCCTGGATGAGCTATATTGGGGCGGCGCTCCTGATTCAGCCCAGAGGTGGCAAATTCGTAAATCCGTCACTGAATCTTCGACGTCTCAGTAGAAGAGATGTCAAGGGCGCTGGCTGAGCACAGAGGGAGGACGTCAGGCATCTGCACATTGTCGCTCCCTTCACGGATGGTGGCGCTGGGGATGGCCGACTGGAGTTGCGAACGAGTCCCCGTAGTGTCCACCACGGACAGACTCAGTCAGCTAGGCCGCCTCTCAAAGATCCTCCGCCAAAAGCCGTTGGTCGGGAGATGCAACCAATCGCAGCGTTAAACAGGAGAGTGAAGCTCAACTGTGATGCCTCTGATATGCAGACGTGCGCGCGTAAATGTACTGAGCAGATGCGTAGGCGGACGCCAAGTGCCTTGTGGCTCCTTTACGAGTCGAATATCAGTCCACTTCTGCTGACAACAATGCTGAAATCAAGATCTAGGTCAGGGGTTCCCGAAAGGGGATCTCGGGTTCCGTTCTCGGGGGTCCTGTAGGTCCGTGTATATTTTCGATATAGATCGCAAGTACATCAGCCAGCTATACCGCGTCAGAATTCCTCACTGAGCTGATGATAGAGATAAAATGGGAAAGTGGCGGAAGCGTTATTTTTGGCGACACCACAGACTTGTCACTCCTGGACTGGCATCGCAGGAGCTAGCGGTCTCGAGCGTATCCGAGGACCCCGGAGGGGTTCCCACACGGAAGAGAAATCGGAAATCGCTGCTCTGAGTTCCCGTTCTTCCCAAGCTGTAGCCTGCCTTCGTTTTTGGAAACTCTACCAGCGCTTACCCTCCACGCAGAGCCCACGATGTCGATCTCTGTGCGAAGATATCTTCGGGACAGTTTACCAGCTGATTTATGGACCAGAGGCTGGACAAAACGACAGATGCATTCCGAATGAGTGAAAGATCGAAGATCGCTCTTTGACTTTGAACGGTAGGTCTCTGTCAGACACCAACATAGAATCGTGCCCTTCATAACAATAAGGACCGAAAAAATAAAGGAGAGATGTTATCGAATAAATTGAAAACCGAACGATTGGCCCATCGGTTCCGAGCAAACGAAGCGACTGTGTCACGGTACTTGCAGCTTTGACGCGGGATGTCGACTGCATCTCCTTAGATCAAGAATGGCTGGGAAGAAATAGGAACGACTATTCACTCCTTCAGCCAATCGGCCCGTTCGTCGGCAGGGTATCCGTGGCGGAGCATTCCCCTCACACAGGCAATTAGTCTGGTCAAGACTTCTGCTTCACATAGTGATTGTAGTCATTCCGCCGCGCATAATGATGCATACAATCGTGAAGATCTTGGGGAGCCTGTGAGCTATTTCGAAGTCACAATGTTCGACTGGGTAGGGAGCCGCCGCGCCGGCTATCGTTTACATACGCCGTCAAATGAGGGAAGAAGTCTGGGGGCGGAGGCTCGATAGAGGTACACACTTGAATACTGTATAAGTGAGGAATTCAGATGAGGGAGAGCCCGGAAGACCTGCCGACTATTCGCCCGTGGAACAAGATTGTGAGTAAGGCTGGGAATAATTCACTGCATTTTTCCCGAAAATTCACGGCAATTTTCATCGCCCCCGCCATTGAGTTCCTATGGAGGATCGCCTGAAAATACCGTGGAGATTCACGGCGTTAGGCGCGTCCGCGCAAACTTCCCAGCCCTAATTATGAGATAGTCCGCTTAAATGATGGAGAGATGCAGGTCAACGTTGTCCCGACCCCGTGCCGGACCCAGGATATGCCTGCGATCCTGCGGAGCACCACCAGACTTGACTTTTGCTTCAAATCAGGATTCTTTCTTGATCCCATATAAAGGTAGCTTTCGAGAGAATATGTCGATTCGGCATCGCTTGCTCGGATTGCGCGAGAGACGGGATCGCGTGCAAGCCCAAATCGAGCGATTGAGTCAAGACGGGAAAGGCATCCCAAAAGAGAGGTAACTTTGCCTTGGGCGCCGAAAACGCAAACACATCAAAACGAAGGAGAACGGGATTGGGGGCAGATGAGTCACGCCCTTCGACGGAGTCACGTCGCATGACGGTGTGTCGACGCTAAATCACACGCGGTGGTGTTACAACAGAAAGTGAGCAGAAGGATCTCTGCTCGTCCCGATCGACTCACGCGAAATGGCTTCCTCTTCGGTGTCTATCACCGATTCCGGTAAACGATTTTGTTGAGCGCTACATGATATTCGCAATGATCGGCGGATACAACGTGAACGATCGAGCCATGAATGCGAGAGCCCAATATTCTTTGAAAGTAAGCCACGTGCTAAACAAGGAGAACAGCAGCAGAAGTGGGAGGATGGAGCCGGGAAATCCTCCCGCTCTATGGCCTGTATCCGCCGTCCGATTCGTCGCTGTGATAAATTAAGATCGTCTAATGCCGCCACCGGCGCCATCGCCGCCGCCGTTGTGAAGCCCCCAATTCTACAGACGAAAACTCAAGAATAAAAAGAGCTTTTGTTGAAAGAATGACCGCTGAAACGGAGACAGTCCGATCGATGCGACACTATACGCTCGCACGCTAGTGACGGCGAACGTGCATCCGATTGGTGACTTGGATTTAATCTTCGTCTGGCGGCCCTTGTCGATTTCATCTTCGCCAGATGAATGAACAAAATACGCTCGCCGCTCACCGGGTCGACCCGTCGGTCGACCGCGAATCATTGCCGTGGCTGACTTGAATCGATCGCGACGCTGGTTTAACGGGAACAGAATCCCGCGATCCTGACTGCTGTCCTTCATTGCTGCGATAGGGCAGCAGATCAAACGAAACAGAAAAAAAAGGGATGTAGAGAGTCGGCTCATCTGATTGATGCTTCGATTCTACCTCAGTCTGAATCTTCCGGATGCTCCGTTGCTGGTCACTATGGTGCACACGATCCCGCTGATCAATCGATATCGATGAAACGGCGACCGAAAGAGCAAAAGAGATAGACGCACAAGCCTTGATAGCTACGCGACTATTAGCACGCCCCCCGTGTAAAATGGAATCGGAATACCCGTGCCCAGGCCCATCACTTTTTTCGGACGTCTGCCGTGAGCACTTCGTGCCCTTGATCCAGAATTCCGCCGCCGAATAGCTCGGATCTCCCAGACGCCCCTCCTGTGATCGAATGCCTTCGAATTCACTCCGGGAGGTACGCACGCATTGCGTTTCGAGGGCTCACAGGCCGCGGCGTACGTTGCCCTCTCGAAAGGGGGAATCGGATTATCAATATTATTTTTAGGCTTTCTCGGTCCAACATTGGAGAATCAACTCCTGGAATGACTGATCTAGAATCCTTAGCAGGTATCAGGAAGCGTTATCTAGCCAGAGCTATCGCATGCGCGGACTGAAACTTGTCGACGCTTATGGAATCATCCTGAAATTGAATGAAGCAAATTAAGATGGAGGAAACTCCCCTCACCTAGAGAGGTAGAGACGGGAAATACGACATGGATGCTCGCGGAATAACAGGTCCACGTTGTACCTTCTACTCAATTTATCCGTTTCTAATTCCGAAATGCGCTGCTCGGCGAGGGTCGCGGATAGACCATCCTTTCGCAGCTATAAGATTTGGAGTCGTATTTTATTTCTGAAATGTAGGGGAACGAATGCTCGCTTTGCCAAGCGCATGACAATAGAACAAAGTCCGCATTTTTCTTGTTGTCGAGTTATTTACGATGTTGTGTCAGTTGCCCCTCGGTCTCTCGCCCGCCGTAGAGGCACTGGCGAGTCAAAAAGGAGCCGACGGCGACGACCACGCTCACCTCACGTGAGTTCGGACCCCTCCGCGTAGAGCCTTGAAGTCGTTGCTCCGTGTACGGTGGGTCGTCGGCGGAGTCGCCTCCATCAAACAAGCTACTTCGCTTGGAAAGAGCAGGATATGAGGTGTTTAGTACCCATAGCAGGCTAGACCACTAAACACAAAGCATCTCCCGCCCGACTTGCGGGCCAACCTGCGCCCATATAACCGAGAACGTAGGAAACCAATGCTCGATAACACGACCAGCGCTGATGTTCTGTTGTAGTACTGTCTCGAACGATCAGATGCATGGTCGGTGATTTCTCACGAATTCCGACGACTTGGGGGCCACCCGAAAATGAACATCCAACTGAGCGGAACCATCAGCGGAAAGTACTCAATTCCGGCAGTCCCTGATGAGCTGGAATATATCACGACGGAGAGATGGAATTTCAACCACTCATTTTGCAAGCTCATTGTGGTCAGTGCAGCACCGATCGACATGGTGAGCAGCGAAGTCTACCTGTAGTACATCAGCGTCGAGGCAGGCTTTTTGAAGTCTCATCGATATTCGCGTTCTTCATCGAGTTCTCATCAAGCGGCATCCTGCACCCAGCTAGACCGCATCTTCCGTCGCCATCGGACTCATGAAAGGGGCATTCTAAGACTCAGGAACCGACTCCCGCCTGGATCATGAACTCCGATACGATCCATGGAGTTCCCTCCTCTTCTGCGGAGTCATAAGCTACCAATGATTTTTGTTCAAGGGACGGTAGTTGAACGCGAGGGCCCGCGGAGGCCGCGCTGCTTCAGAAAACCTGAATTCATTGAACGCTCATCACGAGGGTGCCCGGTACAGAGGAAAACTCAGTGTCACCGACCAATACCCTTCGGCCAGCCCCTTTGGCCAAGGACCCGTCGCGTACAAGCGATTCGTTGGAGGGAAAATCTTCTGTAGCGTAGTTCACTCGGCATAAACGAAGCGCCGGCCGCAGCACTGGGTGGCGGCTCGGCAACTGTACAGCGCTCCTGATCTGAGTAGAAAGGCAGGCAACCGGCTAGGACCACGGAGATTCCTCACTATACAACATTCGAGCTGAGATGATGTTGGTGTACGAGGCAGACGAGCCCGGACGCTCCTGTGGTGGTGTTCGGCAATTGTTTCATAGCAGAGTGAAGCCTCGGCGGCGGGCGGCACCGGTTCGAGCGCATCAAAGTCTTCGACTGACGTGAATGGGCATCAGAAGCAGCTCGAGCATCGGATGGAGACAGAATCAAGTTCCAGTCGGGAAAGAGTGCTAGATCACCCTCATCATCTCCCGAATCCATTGGAAAATTCACATGGCCCGCTATGGAGGCGCTCCGCCATAAATTCTATTGAGTCATCCGTGCTGGCGAGCTGGCCTCGCGCAGGGCCAATGAATTTTCGTCGTATACCATTCATACCGAACCGGGTATCATCAAGTTCCAGTGCATCTGGATAAGTCTCGTTGCCTGGCCAATATCCCCACAAGGTCCATGGTGCAATCGAAGCTATAATGCGCAGAATAATTCCAGCGCTCACTCCGAGACTTCTGGTCCATTCAAGATGGAACCTCCTCATGCCCTACTTCTAGCTCATTATCAGAAGAGATGCCCATAATTGTTCACCAGTCCACACGAAAATAGTCGTCAGATCTGCGGTTGAGCGCATCTCACATTAGAAGGACTTCCCCTTTCATCAGTGTCCTTCATTGTTTTGACTTTGGGGGGATTTGCGCTCAAGATGTGCACAGGTTTGAAGACACGTCCGCGAAAGACACTCGCTGCTTCGGCAGCGTCGGGCAATGCATCGTCAACGCACACGTGAGGTGCGGCTCCCATTGACGACTCCGTTCGTTGAGCTGACTGGGAGCGCCGCATCTGAATCGTCAACGTTTCAAACGCATTACGGGGGAACATGCTTTTCTGGATCTGATCCATTTCACGCCTCAAACTGAGCGTATCCATCGAGCAGCAGAATCATCGAAACATGAATGTTCACTGTCAACGCTCCGTTGCCCGTGCACTTGCGGAATTCACAACCGTTTCTAAAAGTCTGGGGGAGCAGTGGTATTTCATTGTAATGCAGTTTCCCGACAGATACTTCTCCCGAATCAGTGACAGGAATCGGCTGCATGAGCGATCTATCGACCCTCTCACGCTGTCCACCGGAACGGTGAGCCTGTGGAATTATCACTCCCATTACGGCTACACAAAAACTCGATAATTACTCCGATAACAGCTGGACTCGGAAGGTCGATTCCGACCTTGGGTCAGAGCTCGCAGAGTGGTCAGAAGATTCAAGCGGTTCGAGCGGCGATCGTTCGCTGGCGCTGGTGGGGTAAACAAACGGGGGAAGAGCTAGGCGGACACTCTGGCCAGTCGACTCTCTGACCCCAACTAAAAGTACGGCGATTTCAGTCAAATGGTCTCGTGGCAAGAAAAGCCAGACTTGGTTTTCCTGCTGGACCGTGTGTGCACCATACGCGGCATTCTCCCACGGTCTCGCACCTCGCGACGCTGTCCTGGAATTCGCGACAATCAGGCCGCAAGCGAGTCCGAATACCGAGCACCGAACTCATGTTCATATCGTACATTGACTTGTGCGCCGAGAGTCAGAAACACCCAATCATCTCCAGTCTAGCCGAGCGACGATGAAAGCTCTGGCATCGGTATCGGAGCAGGGTCCGACATTTTCCCAATCGGGGTCCAACTCCTCTTAAACGAAGCGGCTCGTCGAGATCGCACGCGGCCCGCCGCACGTTTCTAGACCGCCGAGACACTTGGAGCTGTCGGCGATTGTTAGGAAGTTGATTCTGAATACTTTCCTCCCCTTCGATCTAGATAAGGCTCCCCAGTCTCATCAGCTGGCCGTCTGCCGTCCGTTCTCTCGTGGAGCACTATCATCGTACCGTTAGATTTGAATCATCCCCGAGGATGGTGTTGCATGCCTTCAACCAGGAATAGGGGAGAATCCCCTTTCCACGGCGATCCGAGTCGGGAGAAGAGAATTGGGGACCCTGTCTGCACGACGCACGCGCTCGGGAAGAAACGCACGCGCCGCTTCTAGAGCCTCTTTCTGAAAGTAGCCAGGAGAAGAAGACACCCCGCTTCTGCTCTTATACGGAATCTTGGCCAGCGGTATCCGCTGTTCTTCGAGGCCGTGACTTCTTAGCGCATTGTTTCAAGTCATTGTTGGAGAATAGACCCTGCCGCTAAACGATGCATTTTCGGCGAAGGGGATACCGCATTCTCCTAATTGGACCAGACGCATGAATTGAGCGATAATTCGCAGAAATCGTATGCCGATTTTCTTTCGGAATCAATAAATTGAGAATCGACGATATAAACCGTCGAAATGAAAGCGCCTCCGAGTAAACGCACGACCTCTCATTTCACTCAGAACAGATCGGAAAAAAAGAAGAACGCCCCTCGCTTACGATGGCTTAGCCAGAGCGTTGTCCGTCTTCTTTTCTGTGTTTTCCGACGTTGTAAACTCGTGTTCGTTACAATTCAAAAAGGAAAAAAACGACGGGGAGAGAGATACCCGCTCCTGTAGCAGCAGAAGATATCTTCGTCGGCAATGATCATGGAATCAAGACCGGCCACTTCTAGTCGGATGGATGGTTGTCCGGCCAACTGACTGCCGTCTCGTTTTATCAACATGCTACGTATGGAGGCGCTTGTGTTATTCGAGTGAATGTGTGGGAGTTTCCGAGATGAATCATAAAAGGCTCGGTTTCAACTCGCTTTCCCCATAAAAAAAATTCATCCGTAGTTCTCCGCCGCTTACGCCGTCGGAGTCGATAAGTGCAAACCCTCCTGGATATCAGAACATATTGTTTCAAATCAAAACGACCCACGGGCCAAAATTACGTTCGACAAAGAGCCCTCATTCTGGACTCTCCACAGCGGTCCTCTGGGAACCTATCCGCGAGCCGAAGTATGATACATGCGAGTCTCCTCGACCGCGGTTCTCGCGAACACAGTCATTGACAACTCCGCCGTCGATGGCTCTTCTGCCGAACGTCGGCGTGACGCCGGCACCGCTCGTAGTAACTCCATGAATGAATAAATGGGATTCTCTAGTCGGCGGCAGCGGAACATGTGCTAGAGAAGGGTCTTCTTTCTCGATATCGTATGATCATGCTCCAGAATCGCGTAACGCTCGAACATAGAATAGACCAGAAGCTCCAAGACGGGCCATTCTACATATTTTGATGAATAAACTGAGCGGAGAGTCTCGCTCAGTTTTTGTTGTCTCGATGGGGGCTCCGAATATCGACACCTTGTTGACAGCAGCGAAACCGGAAACATGTTCCTCATTGCAGGTCTCGCACGGTATCAGCGGATGGACTCTCCCACCTCCAGGACTTCCAAAGTACACCGATTTCGGGTGGATAGATTGAAGTTGCATTCCGGCTGGATTTTTTTCCCATGATTGGATGACCGTCACCTCTTCCAGATATCAGGCGAAAGTCGAGCAGCTTTCTCCCCGTGGTTTTCAGACGAAGCCTACTATGTACGATCAGGAGGAAATCAATGTCGGAGATGAGGAGGGGATTGCTTTGATGAAGCACTCCCGCCTCGATCCAAGTAGAGTGGTCCCTCGCTTCCGTACTTGGTCGTAATGGCGCGGGAATGACCCCATTCGAGACAACAGATGACTCAGGAGTTACTCAAGCCTAGGATAAGCAGTCTGGAAATCGCCGACTCCCAACAGAACTCCTCGAGACTGGATTCTTCGGAGACCTAAAGAGTCTCCAGCGGTAAAGACATCATACCCACGTCAGGAAAATTTTTCCAGAATGGGAGGTTCGTTTCATAGCGGGGAATGTCGGTAATAGTCTGCCGGCGTAAGGATCCGACGGTATTCCGCAAATCGGATTAACTCTCGAGGCTCGAGAGATACAGAAAATGCACGAGACAAGAACCACTGTGTTCACATAGGAAGAAGGCGGTCTGCCGGTCGCTCGGACAGTCGGCATGCGCTCGGTCAAGCAGCTCAGTTCAGCTGGCTGTGGCACTCGCTCGGGCGCTTCGACGTCCTCATCCGTGCTTCTAGTTTCAGTCGTCGTTGACACACGAGGAGACCTCTTGAAGAATCAAGACGTCACCATTGTGAGTGATGCGAAGTTTCCATGCTCCGTTGGATTCAATGAGAGGCTGCTCGTTCGCTGTCTGTCGGACGGATATTTGGGAGAAGAAATCTCATGAGAAAACATAGTGGAACAATGAGAGAACAAGTGTCCGTAATGCCCCACCGGTTGGACACACCGTGATCGGGTCCACTCCCCAGCGACTCCCGAACATATGCCTGCCGTCAATAGAATGCAGAAAGTCTACAATGTATGCGTCCTCTTGGCGAAAACAAGCTCATATTCGGGCTCCCTGATTGAATTTCTACCAGCTACCTAATTCAGACATTCCTTCTCGGACGAAGTCTCTTCTCAGACAGGCAGAAAACGGCATCGCTTTTCTATCAAGCAGTCCGAGCCAATGGGTGAAAGTATCGCAAACATTCACTTGAAAGAAGACTTTCGGAACTTCCCGACTTGGTCACCATTGACAGAGACAGCACCTAGGAGACAGCGACGAAGGAGAAAGCCAATCTTTTGCGAGAGCGATCGGAATGGCTTTCCGAAAACGCTCCGTCGTTGCTTGCGACCACACGATACCACCCATCAAGTGTCTGACAACTAAGAAACTCATCTTTTCTATAGCACTTGTCGTCGGTTCCGTCGAGTTCCGCTTGAGCCAATGAATGATGAACTTGTGGAACAGAGAATGAAGAAACGCGAAATGGAAAAGTCTCGGATGAATGGAAGCTGGCCATTGAACGTCGCTATTGCTTACGGCTTTGCAGTAAGCGGCGGTGACTGTTGCTGCCGCGCCGTGATGCAAACGGCGGTCTTTCCTGTTATTCTTTTCATAATTACGGTCATTTTGTCGTTTTGCTCAAGTGCAGCACTAAAAGGTAGCTAATCTTCGCTGACCCTCGCGAACCGTTCTGCGTACATATTGTGAGAACGCGTCTGAACATTCAAGGGGATCGCGCGCCACGGAGAACGTTGGTCTCTCCACGCGACGAACTCTGTTCCGAAGAACCACCGCTAGCAGACGCACACGTGTGACATTTTGCTCGTCGAGTAAACGAGAGAGCGGTCGCGAGACCGAAACTCTGCCTCGTGTGGTATCGCGTGAAATAAATATGTGATTCACGCTTTTTAGCCGCGCCCCGCGAAGAATCGGCCACCCGGCCGACGCAGGCCCCTCCGCACGGTGAGTTACTGAAGAAGACCCTAGTGTATCTGATGTACATACAGCAACGCGGCCGAAAAAAAATATCAGGCGGCTCATTTGCTCTTCTTCGTACAGGTGCTCCAGAAATGGAGCCCGCCCAGCAGCCCTCGGTATGGAGGGTGAGTTTAATTGAACCTGAACCCTCTCTTCTGGCGAAAAGTTCTGCGTAAATCGTTCTCACCTGTGGAGAATCATAAGTGTTCAGATCTCACTGCATCGTTTACTCTCAGGGCGGAGACAGCTCGCGTGTAATCGACGGTCTTCGACGACGTCGACAACAATACCAACGACTTAGCGACAACACCAATTCTGCTCGTCAGAGATAGGAAATATCAGTGATAGGACACGTGCTTTACATCACGTAAACTATTCACAATAATTTCACAAAACATCTATACCTCCATGTTCACTTATCGTAGAATCATACGCGGACCGACGATGAGGCGGGAGCGAAGTGGGGGCTGCACTTTTCTTAGGGCTTCGAGGGGCACCCCTCCGGGGTTCCAAATCTTTCCGACACGGTTTGCCGCAAAGGGAACTCCTGACAGTAGCGCGCGGAGGGGGGAACGGGCGAAGGGGAACGGACGGAGGGACAGCCATCTCGGAACCAAAGATCCTCCAAAGATACGATCTAGCCACCCCATGCGTACACGCCTGACTCCTGATTTTCTGAAACCGCGACCCAGTTTATGCATCGCTCCCCTTTCCATTACAGGCTTGCTGGCGGCAAATAACCGTTGAGGGGGTGGCCTGCACCCTGGTGATCCTCTTCGTGGGGTTCGTCCTAGGCATGGTTTTCATGCATCGGCTGTGTACGTAAAAATACTTGACATCAAAACAATGTATATATATTGTGAGAACGCGTCTGGCCATTCAAGAAGATCGCGCGCCACGGAGAACGTTGCTCTCTCCACGCGACGAACTCTGTTCCGAAGAAGCACCGCTAGCAGACGCACACGTGTGACATTTTGCTCGTCGAGTAAACGAGAGAGCGGTCGCGAGACCGAAACTCTGCCTCGTGTGGTATCGTGTGAAATAAATCTTGTGATTCACGCTTTTTTGCAGCGCCGAACATCCCCCCCCCTCCCGAACATCCTCCTCGCCGCGGTACGTCACTGAACAATACCCTAGTGTATCTGATATACTTGCAGCAACGCGACCGAAAAAAATATTAGGCGGCTCATTTGCTCTTCTTCGTACAGGTGCTCCAGAAATGGAGCCCGCCCAGCAGCCCTCGGTATGGAGGGTGAGTTTAACTGAACCTGAACCCTCTCTTCTGGCGAAAAGTTCTGCGTAAATCGCTCTTACCTGTGGAGAATCATAACTGTTCAGATCTCACTGCATCGTTCACTCTCAGGGCGGAGACAGCTCGCGTGTAATCGACGGTCTTCGACGACGTTGACAACAATACCAACGACTTAGCGACAACACCAATTCTGCTCGTCAGAGATAGGAAATATCAGTGATAGGACACACGCTTTACATCACTTTGAGTATTCACAATGATTTCACAAAACATTTAACCTCCATGTTCACTCATCGTGGAATCATACGCGGACCGACGACGAGGCGGGAGCGAAGTGGGGGCAGCACTTTTCTTAGGGCTTCGAGGGGCACCCCTCCGGGGTTTCAAATCTTTCCGACACGGTTTGCCGCAAAGGACAGTAGCGCGCGGAGGGGGGGACGGGCGAAGGGGAACGGACGAAGGGACAGCCATCTCGGAACCTAAGATCCTCCAGAGATACGATCTAGCCACCCCATGCGTACGCGCCTGACTCCTGATTTTCTGAAATCGCGACCCAGTTCATGCATCGCTCCCTTTTCCATTACAGGCTTGCTGGCGGCAGGTAACGGTTGAGAGGGGGGCCTGCACCCTGGTGATCCTCTTCGTGGGGTTCGTCATCGGCATGGTCTTCATGCATCGCTTGTGTACGTAAAAATACTTGACATCAAAACAATGTATATATATCGTGAGAACGCGTCTGGCAATTCAAGAGGATCGCGCGCCTCGGAGAACGTTGCTCTCTCCACGCGACGAACTCTGTTCCGAAGAAGCACCGCTAGCAGTCGCACACGTGTGACATTTTGCTCGTCGAGTAAACGAGAGAGCGGTCGCGAGACCGAAAGTCTGCCTCGTGTGGTATCGTGTGAAATAAATCTTGTGATTCACGCTTTTTTGCAGCGCCGAACATCCCCCCTCCCGAACATCCTCCTCGCCGCGGTACGTCACTGAACAATACCCTAGTGTATCTGATATACTTGCAGCAACGCGACCGAAAAAAAATATCAGGCGGCTCATTTGCTCTTCTTCGTACAGGTGCTCCAGAAATGGAGCCCGCCCAGCAGCCCTCGGTATGGGGGGTGAGTTTAATTGAACCTGAACCCTCTCTTCTGGCGAAAAGTTCTGCGTAAATCGCTCTTACCTGAGGAGAATCATAATTGTTTAGATCTCACTGCATCGTTTACTCTCAGGGCGGAGACAGCTCGCGTGTAATCGACGGTCTTCGACGACGTCGACGACAATACCAACCACTTAGCGACAACACCAATTCTGCTCGTCAGAGATAGGAAATATCAAAGATAGGACACATACTTTACATCACGTAAACTATTCACAATGATTTCACAAAACATCTATACCTCCATGTTCACTTATCGTAGAATCATACGCGGACCGACGATGAGGCGGGAGCGAAGTGGGGGCAGCACTTTTCTTAGGGCTCCGAGGGGCACCCCTCCGGGGTTTCAAATCTTTCCGACAGGGTTTGCCGCAGTGGGAACTCCTGACAGTACCGTGCGGAGGGGGGAAGGGGCGAAGGGGAACGGACGAAAGGACAGCCATCTCGGAACCTAAGATCCTCCAAAGATACGATCTAGCCACCCCATGCGTACGCGCCTGACTCCTGATTTTCTGAAATCGCGACCCAGTTTATGCATCGCTCCCTTTTCCATTACAGGCTTGCTGGCGGCAAATAACCGTTGAGGGGGTGGCCTGCACCCTGGTGATCCTCTTCGTGGGGGTCGTAATCGGCATGATCCTTGTCAAATAATCTTATGCATACAATAATTTGAGTCCATTGTGGAAACTCTTAAGATTTTAAATATTGCCGGGTCGTTGTGTAAATAAACCCTTGCCATCACTTGTATGTGGCCGGCAGTCAGTCGATCACCGAAAAGGGAAACCGTGCGGAGTTTTTTTCTTGTCAGGAATAGTTTCGCTAGTTCTACCCCGATCCCTGGGAAAACCGATTAGAACTATAATCGACAGTCCTCATGCATCGCTTGTGTACGTAAAAATGCTTGACATCAAAACAATGTATATATATTGTGAGAACGCGTCTGGCCATTCAAGGGGATCGCGCGCCACGGAGAACGTTGCTCTCTCCACGCGACGAACTCTGTTCCGAAGAACCACCGCTAGCAGACGCATACGTGTGACATTTTGCTCGTCGAGTAAACGAGAGAGCGGTCGCGAGACCGAAACTCTGCCTCGTGTGGTATCGTGTGAAATAAATCTTGTGATACGACCCCACGGTTCCCTCCTTATCCAAACCTCACAATATCTTGTGAAGTTTTCGTTCCGGTCGTTCTCGACAGATACAAAGCAGGTCCGTCTGTCGAGCAGTCACGGCCGTCGGTGTGGGAAGGCCTTTCAGATTCGTTCCGATCGCTTTGGGAGAGATACTTTTAGTATTCCCGATGAGCATCATGTCCGAATGTCCAACTTCTTTCCTGCAGCTCGTCTGGCTGGGCAAATGCCGAGCGAGGCAACTGTTTACGGCGCTCTTGCCTCGTTGTCATCGAAAGTCGGAGTTGAAAGCTCAGCGTCTGTCTCACCGCTCCGCTTGTCCTTAGGCAATCAGTTCACTCACGATGAGGAGGGGGTTGCTCCTTCTCAGAGAAACGGAGAGACGAGAAGCTCCTCTGCGATTGCTCTCTCCGTTTTGGTCTAGGACTCGATTGGAGTCCTAGTACTCATATTTCTGTACCGTATTCCTTCGGACGTGGTATCGAATCACTGTCAGTGAATTCAGCGTTCGATTGTCAGTAGATCCTCAAGTGCCGCGTTGTTCGTTTACGATTGGACCGATTTTTTCCTTCTGTTGTTCCCGTGGAACAAAACCCGCTTCCCGACAACGATGCTCGTTCTGCTGGCGGAATTAAGCCTACGAGAAGCGGAATCTAGCGCACATGCGAGCGAGCGCACTTTAGCCGAGGGACAGACGGACGAGTGAACGAACGAACGAACAGACACCGATGTAAGGGCTCTCCCTCTATGCCCCAATGTGCATTATACAGCAGGACGGTTAATGAGAGTACTATCGAAAAGCAGGGTTGCTCCGCTCGCTGGTGGGTTCTTTCGCAGATTATCGCGTGTGGAAACAAGGAAAAAAATTGAGCCTCGCTGATCGACAAGACTGATCCTCCCCAGACAAACGGACGCATGGAAAGACGGGCGGGGCTGGGGTACGAGGGTGGACGAACGGCAGACAGGAATGCCGCGTGTGCTCTATACTACCTCGCGCCAAGTCCTCGGGCCCGCCGCCGACAGAGCTAACTAGACGATTCCCAGTTACAGATGTGGCCATCTATATGCTTGTCGATCGCAAGGCCTCCGTCGAAGGTCCGTCGTTCCTCACCTGTATCCTCCGTACTATCGATCCTCGAGCCCCGAGACGGGCTGACTCTGTCTGACGCGGAGCGATGAAGATCAGGTCGGGTAGATTCTGCTCCCAAGAAAGCATTCGTTGCCCCAAACCCTTGTCGGGGACTCTCGTTAGACAGTCTCACTCGGAAAGGCCAAAACTTTTGAGGTATTGTTAGTTTGAGAGTTATCCGAGTCGTATACCCTCCGGTCGGTCCTGTTGTCTCTGCGGCATCCATTCTCCTGTGGAGAAACAAGCTTCTTGGAGTACGCGAAGGAAAGCCAGCTATCCGGAATTCTGTTTCCTCTATTTCTCAGGGAGCGGAGGGCCCCCGTTGGTGCGGTTCTCCTTGACAGTTAATTCAAGCTAGCACATATGGAAACCTAGAGCAGTCCCCTGGGTAAGCTTCACGCATGTCGTCGATTACATTGTCCGCAACATCCAACACAGCCGCCCGGAGCAGGAGCCCTCATTGTGCAAGCCCCGCGTTCGCATTGCTCGTTGCATCGTGAATATTCAAAACTGGGGTCGGAAGGAAGTCTCGGAATATACACAGTTATCTTCCCTCGTAGAACAAAGCGATTGGTTTGCATAATTCACAGAACAGCGCAGACCGACCACGGTCCAACTGAAATATATTAAATTTTGCAACCTGCTCAAGCTATCAGCCCTCATACGTAGTATGTACCCTCAGACGGGGGAGGTTTCCGAGAGATCGAATCCATGATCAGATAAATGGCCGCCTCACCAAGTATCCATTGTGCTCCTTAACGCCAAGGATCGAGATCTAGACTAGACTCTAGAGTTCCAGAGTATAACGTCGGATCTTGAATGCCGAAGGAAAACTCCGACTTCGCGCGGTTTTTGAGCTGACCCGCAACGGGAGCTCTCTGCGTATGCTCCCGCCTAATTGCGTGAGAATTCAATCCGACTACAGCCAGCTGCTACGGTTTCACTTGAGTTGTCGGAGTTGCCACACAGCCCAAAGTAGAGGGAGCGCTGCGCGTGGAACTCGGACCAAGCGGCTCGACCGTTTCGAACGCAACTCAATGAGCCGCTGCGGCATATACATTCATAGGAGAAATGTATTCCAGTGGAGCAGTGAGCTCGTATTTTGAGCGCAGCGTCTGTCGCTCCCCGATCGAGTCGGCCACCGGCTGACTGTTCCGCCGAGGCGTATTCAAGCTGGCGAGGATCGACGGCAGGCGGAATCACGAAAGACTCGACGATTAGCCATAGATGATTTACGCTGGAAGCCGCCATCTCCGGGAAGTACCTTCTGAAAATCGATGTAGGTGCAAGGATACATGTCGATCGGTTCCGAAAGCTCTCTTCGAGTCCGTCGATAACCACAGATCACTAGAGCGCCGGGAGTGAGGAGACGGCTGCGAAGATGTGGGCAAACACAGGCGTTGTCATTCGATATCTTCTCCTTTGAAACTTCGAGAGAAGTGCTCAGCGCCAGTTGAAAGAAAATCCAGGGTTCTAATCCCCTCCGCTCCAAGAGTGATGATCCATTACCCATCGACGGAAACTCGTTGAAGTTCCTGTCGCCGCCGAAAGCGATCGAGATGATGATGGCGGTGGTGGTAGCACCGACGACGACGTCGACGGCGCGCCGCAGCGGCTGTAGCGGGGCAAGTGGCTGAGTGGACGCCTTTGAGTCATTGAAGTGATAACGCTTGAGAGACGAAAGAGAGTCCAACGAGAAGTGGGAGCTACGGCGCTTTCGTCGATCCAATCATTATCAAGAATCACTACGTAGCTCGATCTGGGGTTTCAGGGAAATGAAGTTGCTTTCTACTTTCCGTTCGTCTGAAATGCGCGTCAGAGATCCATTATTTAAGCGCGGGCAATGTATTGGCTCATTCGTGAGACAAAGCAACGAGCTACGAGATTTCAATGATATGACCGTATGACCCTACCTTGGACTCATAGGAAAACGTTTTGTCGACGTTCCTTTCGACAGCAGAAGCTGTGAGTCAGTGATCGCGAATTCGAAGCTTTCTGCGTACCTCACAAGCGTGGGCGAACTCAAGAATGACTTCCCTGACGTGCGGAGTTGCGCTTTCCTCTGGGCAGTACGGGGTGGATACTGCATGACTTACCTAGTTATCCCGGGATGGGCTTTCGGACTCAGTGAACCTAATTTAAGCCATATGACCGCAGCCGTTGAATCGCTGAAACCGGAGACCTCCAGGGCCGAGCTCGAATCCTAATTACTCCATTCATGGAGAGATCCTTCCCGTGAAAGTCCGCGCGCTTGTCGAGCTTCGTAATTCTCCGGCGCGTCGCTTCCGTCATCGGGAGCTCCCTCTAGTGGGTCCCATCTCCTCGTCAGGAGGCTCGATTCGGCTAGAGTCAGAAGATGTCGGTATTCCGAATACGGGATCCCTTCAATGTTAATCATCTCATGATAGCGGGTCCGACTCGATCGTGATTCGTAACCGCCGACGATTCAAAGCCCCACTGGTTCTCGCTCTCGAATGTCAACCGCTCCCTATCGGGCTCTGACTCGCCAACCCGGCCATCTGGAATTTCTTCCGAAAAACCGTTGAACAACGTCAGAATTAATTCTAGGTTTTGAATTTTTGTGCCAAATGCGGAAAATCAGCTGCAGAGACCGAGTGATCGATGTGCCTCGTGGATGACGCCGTGAATTCCAAGACCGCTAATGCAAAATGTGGTCTCGAATTCACAAGGCTCCAAAATAAGGTCGGAGATCCCGCTGTATGTAGGACAAAGCTTTGAGCGGGTCAGTGAGGCTGGAGTGAGGAAGCTTCCGAGGCAAAAATGTCTACGTAAATGTCCCGGCACACCATACGTGGAGACTACTGGGTGTGAGTTTACGAGAAGGAGTCCAATCATTCAGGACGACGACGGGAAAGGGTAAAACCGCGAGAATCCCGGACGCCGGAGAGCTCTGGAGCGGATTCAAGGTTCCGGAAACATTGGCTTGTTCTTGCTCACGTACGGACAGACAGGATGGCCGGCCACTCAATGAGCAGGCAACAAAAAGTTGGTGGCCGTCATTTGCTGCCAGATGTCTTGCCGAGCGAGACGTCTTTTATACTTTGCTTGCCTGCACCGACGTCGTCTGTCGGTCTGAGGTCTCTGGGTGTTAGGGTCCCGGAGTTGCTGGCCTAGCGACCGGCTCGCTATTCGTTGGAGCGCTTCTTTCTCCATCGGTTTTGTCCGTTCCTTGAGCGCGCGTACAACAGCTGCCGTTTGGCTGTCCGGGATGGACTTCATTGGAGTTTTCTCGTTCCCTTCTTCTCTTTCTTTCTTCTTTTCTTTCCTTTCTGGGGACAATGGAATGACTCCGCTCTACGGTCGTAGTACGCTCGGTTTGGTTGGACGGCGGAAGGGCAAGCGAGCGTCGAGTCCCTTTGCCACGCTCCTCCCTTTTCCGATGTATAAGCTTGTTCAAAAGCACTTCAGCCCGTCTTTTCCCGGGGATGAGAAACATCCTACCATGGAGTCGTTGAAGAGAGCTGAGTCACTCAGCACACCCGTTAGAAACAGACCGATAAGCAACAACAGGGGGGCAACTGTCCTTCCACAGCATGTTTCAGTGTGCTCATACGCTCGCGTCACCTCACCGATTCTTCATACGTATGTGCGCTTGCTTTTGAAGCTTCGTGAATCATTGCGCCAAGGTGCTTGATACCGTTCCCGGAAAGCCTTGCCCGAGCGCGGCTCCTGATACCTGTTCCGGAGAGCGGAGAACGTTTCCGATTTTCCGATTCGAGAACAAATCATCCCCAATCCCAATCACTTAGCGTTCGAGAATGATTTATTCTTCGTCGACTTCCCGATTTTTCGATTCGGATTGCTCTCGGTAATCCTGAAGGGAACCCGAACACTACCGCCATCCGGGAATCAAACGATCCAGGGGGAAATTAGTGGGTGGGCTTTTCCTCGGGAATCCATCATCAATAGAGTTGCGACTTGCGGAGTCGCGCCCTCCTCTTCGTCTTTCTGTTCGCCTTATGGAATTATCGGGCGCAATCTAGACATTTCGGGACAGTTGTCTCCGGTTTTCTGGCGCGAATTTCATTGCCTGACTTGAGGAAGCACGGTGAATGAGTGGGTGAATGGGTGCCCTTGGTTGACGACTGTAGAACTCTGAGAGCTCTTGCTCATCACTGAGCCGCATACGGAAGAATCCGCTTTCCCCCCGAATGACGCTTCTTAGGGAGCGGGCCCCTTTTCTTGGTGTCCTGACAGAGGTCGTCGGATGATGTGACGCTGCATCCCGATGCATACGTAGCTTCTGTGACTAGGGTCCCTTGCGAGCTTACTCGATCGCGGGTCGATTCAGGGAATATCGCGACAATTCTCAGTCAGAATACTCCCCTTCGGCTCATCACGAATACCTCACGTCACCTTTTTGGAGAAAATCGCGTTCGTTGTTCTGGAATCTCGATGATCACCACCGTGGTTGCATGAACTCTTGTGATACTCTCCGTCCAATGCCGATCGTAGGAGTGACACATACCATGGCTCGCCGGCAAATCTTCTGTGGAAAAACGTCTTCGAATGGTCGAATGTCACACATAGGTACATGGTGTAGTAAGTCTCTCCGAGAAGAGCCTCAGAGCAAGGAGCGCAGCCATCTCGTCGCTGGTACCAGAGGCTGAACCGTCCACCCTCGTGACAACTACCGAGGGACGCGACTGAGAGTCAGTGCTAATCGAGCCTTCTCGCCTGAGCAAACCATCAGTGCTTGCGCCTCGCACGAGCAACCAGTGAGCGCACCCCATGCTCTGATCCCCAGAGGCGTCCCGATAGCCTGAATGCCTAGTATTCTCTCCAATGAGGAATCGAAACAAGTGGACTGGGAGAAAAGTGAAAAGCCATCTGATTCGTCGGAGTGACACCGTGAGAGGTAACAGAGATTCTCGCCCGCGAACTAACCGCTGCCTACACAGATTGGTTCTCCGTTCATTAACGTAATGCCTGTGTCGAGACTGCGATTGTTGCGGGCATCAGGTCCATTAAGAAAGGCTTCAGCTCGGGAAGCATCAGCGACGGCTCAGCCAGGCTCGCCTCGTGCAGACGGCCGGACGGCTCAGCCACGTTCGGTCTCGCCGGCCTGCCGTAGGATACGTCTTCATTTCTGGGAAGGGGAAACGTCGAAACGGACGCATCGAACAGAGTGATTGGTGATGAGAAGAGAGAAAAGAAATTCAAATCAATTCCCACGGCCGCAGAGCGGAGCGAAGATAGGCCAAAACACCGGCAAGATAGATGATAATGGAGATGCGACAGACACCGCTGGGCGGCCGCCGTTACAGTTCTCGAGCGGAGTCTTCGTTTTCTGAGCGTCGACTCCCGTAGTGAACGATAAGCATCCGCGATGTTCTCTCCCTCGCCCATCGATGCTCCTGCTGTTGCTTCTGCTGTAGCTCTACGAACTCACGTATCATGGAACAGATAGAGGAGCGATGAAACGTTGCTCCGGTGGTTTTCCGGAATACCGCGATCGAACAGAGCCGATCCCACTGCGACGGATTCGGGCCCTTCCCTGCACCTCGTCGGTGAGCTCGACAGACCCCGTGCTTGTCCTCGGTGACCATCGAGAAGAACACATCGTTCCTTTTGGTCTTCGACGGACCCGCTTCGAGAGCGAATGCCGCCTCAGGATCGGACTCTGACCTAGGATCGCTCGGAGCAGTCTCTGTCTCGGGGCTCCATAGCTTCCAGTCTATGTAACTTTCAATTTACCATACTATGTACATATGTATATATGCATCAGATATTGATGTAAGTCTGTCTGCGGCTTCTTTTATTTGTTCGAGCGTCGTCCGCATATTTGTTTCGGCGAGGTCCCCTAGAGACCCTTAACTCTTTGGCCGAGAATTTCGCCACGATTTGTGAATGTGTCCCTCAGAAACCTGAGAAGGTCATAGAGGGGTTGTCGTCTCTATGCAGTGGGTCATTGCGGTATTTCGATGCATTTGGTAGAAGAGATCCGTGCGCCGGGAGTCGCTTACTTGGAGAAAGTTGGGAAAACGGTGAAATTCCTTATCGACTCTCTCCTCTCTAAACAATCAAGCGGCTGAGTTTACAGCCTTGGGAGTTCGGGGGGGGGGTGTCCTGGAGTTCCCTGAGACGGTTATAGGAGGATTGCCGTTTCCATGCGGTCGGCCCTCTTACGTGGGATGCTCGACGGAAGTGATTGAGTGAGTGGGGGATTTGAGCGTTACATCGAAAATACAGGGGATGAAACAGAGAGAGGGAGAAATAGTGGATATGAGGAGAAATACGGATCCGCAGACGGAAAATTATTGATAACGGGATGAACGAAAATGATGGAAGACCGACAACGGACACACGGAAAGCAGGCGAACCCGCAGTGAGTCGGAGAGCGCCTGTTAGTTTGGTCTCATTCCGGACGCTCCCTGGACGCAAGTCTGCTCATGCAGACCGAATTTACTTTTCCCCGCACTGTATCCGATACGGAGAGGATCTGCGATCTTGAACGGAAAAAAATCAACATCTCCATCGTCCAATTATGCGTTTTCCAATCCGAGAGACTAGACGAACCAGGTTGTCGATGCCGAGAGTCTAGCCGGAACTCGAAAGTTGACGCTGAGAGCGGCAGATCCCGCTTACTCGGGTCTCATGGAAGATGCGGAAGACAACATTACGGTCAGGCGCTAAGCCGGCCTCGCTAGGCCACGGATCGCCGACGGAACAGATCCGTATACAGATAAAGAAATCGGAAAGCGCGACCGAATCTCAAAGCGGTCTCCTTATTCAACTCCTACCATCCGAGATGCATCAAGGGCTTCTTTCGGACTCTGGACTCGGAGCTTCCTCTGAGCCGCGTTGTCAATGAAGGAAGATAATTTGGATCATTGAATTTCGCGTAGAGCGGGGAATTCGACGAACTTCGATCCCAGCCCCGAGCTCTTCCACTTCGAGTGCCGCGAATTCTACGCTGTAAATCGGGTGACTCCGGGGCAAGGCGCGCGTAATGAGCCTTTCCGGAAGCCTGCTCCCAAAATGGTCGATACAGAAGGAAGAAGTTTCATCTGGAACAAGCAAATCTACACCCACTGGTCGGCATGTGGTGCCACCTGAGTAGTCTCATTACTCATCACTCATCACTGAGAAAATCAGTTGGTCCGAAAAGATGGAGCCCGACGTTGAAGGACTGCTCTTCCCAAGCGTAAGAGCTGAACTCTACGTTCCTCTGTCGAAAGTTCCGTTGCTCACTCTCGGAAACCAGCGTACAGCCGAAAGGTGGGAGACAAGAAACTTGATAACAATGCCGCTCCTCTCATGAGCCGCGGGAGATGGAAGCAGAGGATGAGAACTTGGAAAAGGGGCGCTGGTTGCATCCGCCGCCTCTGGTGGAGAGTGCTAGCGAGATATCGCATTATAACTGTATTATAAGCCGGCGGTTGTTCGAATAGATCCCCGGGGGGCCATGGAAAGCTAACGATGCTCAGCCGTCTCCTCCGAGCCTGCGAAGCGGCAGCAGTCCGGCACCTGCACCGCGAAAACTAATGTTACGCGAGAGCTCGACGTGGCGGTTCCTCTCATTATTGTTGTTGTTGCTACTGCTCTCCTTGTCGGCAGTCAAGTCAGCGTCCGGGTCTCAATCTTCCTTGAAGCACCTTTTGGAAACTCCAGCCGAGCATAATCACCTTTACTTCCGAAATGGTTACTACGGGGGTATCCTCCTCCGCACTCAGAGAGCTTAAGGCTCATATGTGGCTCTCCTGACAGCCCAAGATACAATACAGAGGGAAGGTCCCTGCCCCCCTAAAGATGGACAGGTCTGAACTTGGAAACCTCCATCAAGTCCGCTTCAAGAGTGTTGTCGAGCTTTGACGCGGATCCGCTCAGATATACAAGCGAAGGGGAGCGAGCTTGTGAACGTATCATCGGCTTCTCATACCATCAGTGCATACCTTCTTGCAGCGCCGACCGAATTTCGCCAGCGGATAGACCCCGTTTGCAAAATTCTGCTCGGCATCGGATTGAGCAGCGCATCAGCTCTCCCCAATGGCATTCGAAGTCTCGAGAAGAAGCTGAGAATTCATCAGCATAGAAAAACTCGACTCATTGTGGGAGCGACTCTGCGAATCTGGACCGGAATGGAACGAGGATTTCTCGATTGAGGTTGAGAGAAGCGCGTCTCACCTTCCAGCTCGAGAAGATTCCGGCGTCCAGATCTCGTCCATCTCTCCGACGATTCATCACGTTCCTTTGCCGCTGCCTTTGTGGCCATGCGGCCCTGTCGCTATTCTGCTAGCCCAGCGGTCCGCGCTTCCATGGCTCCTGCCAGCTCACGGTACCGTCCCCGATTTCCTGAATGCTAAGCTTGAAGGGCGGACACCCTGCGTCTCGACTACGATCTTGGCCGCTCTCTATCAGCTTTTCAAACTTATGACGGAGCACTGGTCAGACTCCACATACGACACTTTCCTCTACAGCTAATTGGCGCGGTCTTCTCGTTGTCAGTTACCGCTGACCTAGCGGAGGACTTGGAGTCCTCCTCGCAAGATTCCACCGGCTCGATCTGCAGCCAGACCCATTTGGCGCTCCTCTCGATCATGACTCCCTTAGAGGTAAATTGGGAATGGCCCCATTGATCCTAGTACAAAGCTCGTCAGTACGAAGTTTCAGCCCCCGATGACCCTTCGAAGCAACGTATGACCAATTCAATAATTGGTACAAGAGGAGCAACGTATGACCAATTCAATAATTGGTACAAGAGGAGCAACGTATGACCAATTCAATAATTGGTACAGGAGGAGCATTTGCGGAATGCTCAAAAGCTCCATTGTGATAGGAGGAGATTATAACGTTGAGCCCGCTCCGATAAGCCAGCTCCAACGCTTGCTGTACGGTTTGCGTGAGAACCACCCGCACGTCGACCTTAAGGCTCAACGCAGCAGTTCAGGCTCGAAACGGACGTCTACCCAGAAGCCTGTCCTCTGATCAGACGATGTCGCGCACGAAGCTCGGCTTTCGGAGTCGGGCCCCATGTGTAAGAAGGGTTCGGGCCACGGGACGAACAGCTTCGAGGCCGATTCCAAATGAGTTATGATTGCAACTTCGTTTATCGGGGACAATTTCTCCAAATGTTTTCAGTTGATCCCAAGCTTTTCATTCGCCTCCTAGATTGCTGTGGATCTTGAAGGTATTTCCCGAGCTTTTGCGATAGTGTAGCCCATCGATCATATTCCGTCTCACATGCACATGAGAGCTTCGTCCTACTCAACCGATGATACGACAGAAGTTTCCCGGGAACGAAATTCCTGCCGAGGAGCAATCCAGTGCGGAGCAACGATTACGCCGATGCACTTCTTAAAAGGAGGAGTATTTTTAATTGTACCACGTCTTTCGAATCCCAAGAGTTTAGCTGTAGGAACAGAAGGGCATCTTCCTTCGTTCAGTGACTGAATCACTCGCGCTCCTCACCTCGAGACAAATTTCAGTTCCGGAGGCAATTAGGCTTAGAACACCAAGACGGGAGCTGGGGAAGGTCGCAGAGGAAGAATAGAGGGAATTTCCGCTCGCTTTGTAGAGAGAAGGAAGACGGCGGAAGGACTTCCAATAATCGAGTGAGACAGGAAAAGCGGGTACAGAAAAAAGCGCCGAGTCTGAGCAAGGGGAAAGTGGAGCTCACTATAGGATTCGGCTCATTCCATCACTGTACATATGAAGAGCGCGGGGAATATGGGAACTCTTAAGCTGGCTGATTTCACGGACCCTTCCGAGCAGGCATCCGTTACGAATCCAAGCACTCTCCCACCTGATATTCCCTGACGTTTCGAGACCGTATTCAGAATATCAATTGCTCGTCCGATGCTCGTCTCATGGCCTCGGGTCACGAGATCGGTGCAATGATTGTGTTGCATCGTAGCTCGAATGGGGGTGAACGCTTTTCAAGCGATTCCAGGAGTGGCAATTAGCTGCAGACGTCGCGTAACAATAGCATCAGTCCTCGATGGTCATTGGGTAATCTCTGACACCAGCCCGGGGCATCCTGAGAACGAGGCTCCATCAGCCTATTCGACCATTACTATATCCCATCCCGAAAGTCAGAGGAATGCAGGACGCTCGTCATCCTACATGCGGCCGAGGGAGGCCCCCAACCCAGGAAGTGTCCTCCAGATTCGTATCTCGGGCTTCGCCGCTCAGGATGGATGCATTGAGTGCTTGTTCGTTTTTCATTTGTTCCGATCGCCGTCGGCTGATCATGGGATTGATTCTCGAGGCAACCGTCGAATCAGAGCTCGCTTGCTCGTCCAGGTCCCTGCGTTGACTGAAGAGCAGAGGAGACTCACCGGGAAACAGCCTGTTCTCTGATCGTCTGGAAGCAGCTTCCTCGAGGCTCAGGGTTCGCGATTCGGTGTTCCGAAGCTTCGAGAAGCGAAGTTTTCGCTGAGAGGATGAGATGTCAACAACTTGTGTTCCCTCTCTCCAAGTCTCCCTCCGGAGCAGGAATATCCCGTCGATTCATCCAGTGTATGTTGTAGGGAGCGGTAACATTTGATCGGAAACCTGGCTAGAGTCTCTGGAGTCACATTTAAGCTGGCGGATGCCTCGTCAACTCCGACTTTGAACGGCCTCTCTGATCTAGGCACCCTCGATTCAAAGCAGGATCCATGGAATTCCGGCGGTTGGAGTCGCATGCGAAGATCAATCCCTAGAGAAGCGCGGCCATGATGTCATTCTCAAAGGAAACATCTGAAATGTCTGTATTACGAACGTCACAAGCTCTTATCGCTAATGAAGCGTTTGACCTCCAACAATAATCTCTCGCGTGCCGTCATTATTCTTCGGAAAACTGGAAGCTCCCTGAAAGCGACCACTTCCGCCGGCGAGGTAACTCAAGAACTCACTTTAGCATGCACGAATGAGGCCAGAGGAAATAATGAGGAAGATTTCGCGGCGTCGCGGGCCTCCAGCACGACAACATGTTCTTCGGTTATCTTTCGATTATGAATTCTCGATCATAGTGGGTAACGGCGATGGTTTCCAGTAAGGATCTGGGATTACAGTTCTCGGATTCCAGGCTCCAGAGTTCCCAAGGAATCTGAGACTCGAGAGAAGCGCTCCCCTTCCCTCAACACAGATTGTTCGAATTTGTAGCTCCGACGGGAATTCCTCGTCGAGTTCCGTCTTGTTTCTCGCGACTTCTACCAGATTCCATGCTCTCCGCCAGCTCTGGGGTTATTCCTGGAGGAGCATGGGACCGATTTCGATCAGAAGATAAATATATTTTCGGGAATAGCTTCAAGTCATCCATTCTTGGTTTTCCTGTTCCCCGATGTACCCAATCGAGACTTTCCCCTAGTTCTTCATTCATAGGATTTCATCCCATTGAAAATGAGGTTATTCTTGTCCGCACAGCAGACTTGGATGAAGTCCGGGAGAAGATCACATGATGATAACCTCACCGTTCAGGTTCCTGGCATCAATGTATTTCGGTGCGAATCTCATTTCTCGGTCAAGGAAAAAGCCAGAATCAGACGTTCGATGACGAGAGAGCAGACAGGAGGAATCATAAGGAGGCTAGCACCACACTCGGTGGAGGGAGCAACATTATTCCAAGACAAGTAAAGGATGCAGCAACAATGAGGGCCTGTTGAGGAAGCTCCAACATCTGATATGATGATGCAAGGCAGACAACTATACAAGGAGCCAGCGGGAGGAAGGAGCAGCAGGAGAGTGAAGCTGAGAGCTAGCGAATGTTCGTTGGTGTTTGTTTATATTTTGCGCTCATCTGTACGGGGGATGTTTGATACGTTGCTCTGCTCCTTTGTGCGCGGCTTCCATTGTTATTGCATTAGTCCGGCGTTGCTTGTGTTTGATCATCGGGCGAGAGCAAAGCGAGAAACCGAAGACCCTCTGCCACCGTTGTGCTGTTGCCCCTGTTACCAATGCGGAGTCGTTGTCGTCCTCGTCGTGAGAGGAGCAAAGTTCGTTAACAAGGAGAACAACGCTCGGTACCCAAACCGCTTCCTACAAGCGTTTCCACCGTGCCCAGACCACGAAACTTACACAAGTTCGTCTGAGCCGCCGCGCCGTTGACTCGATAGCCCGCAAACTGACAGAATCGTGGCAGGCATGGCAAATAGCTTAACATTCGTTCGCTCTCTCCATTCTCCTCGTGACCCGCGATCCAATCCCCCTCCGCTCCGACAACAAGCCGCGTTATCGTTGATCCGCTCCTCCGATCAAAGTCGCCCGAACATGCCGCAACCGGAGGTAGAGAGTCCGTCGAGGACTATGCTCATTCCAAAAATAATTGGCGGTGCTGAATCTAGATCTAGATTCACGTAAAATCTCCCGCTCGGTGATAGGCAGCGTCGAGGTGCTTTCGATCGGAAGCGCTCCATCTCAATCGGGGAGAGCTCACTCAGATGGGTCACCGGAGCATCAACCCCCGTGGTCGCTCACGGAATCGTTCGCCTTGAGTTCTTTATCCGAAGGCAGTTGGAGCTCAAATTAGGCAGGAATCGTCTCAAAAGTGAGACGACAAACGTAATTGATCTCGGATGCACCCTATCAAGCGCATCCTTTCTTTTTGGCCGGTCGCGATTACTTCCCAGTGCGTGATGAATTCAATTTCTCGCTTGTCGGAAGCAATGAGTCCAGCAATTCATCTTGCGAACCCGTCTTCTACACTTGGCCCGGAACTATCCCCTTAGTTGCTCATTCTTTGCAATTTGAATTTGACCTCGACGATTGAAGGAGGAAAAATCTTCAAGCGTATGCGGAGGTTTCAACATGGACATGGAAGAATGTCAGCTCAGATATCACCTGACAGCCGTCATGCGACCGCGCTCCGATGCAGAGCTCCTTTTTGATCCATACTTTCGAGTACTTCCAAGTAATTCCCACAGCCAGGAGAGTGTTGCATCGTATTCGGAAGAAGAACCTCCGTCAGCTCCGCAGGATTCATCGGGGTCTACCTCTGCTCTGGATTCACCCGGGGGAATCACTCACGAATCTTCTCCTCCACCCGTGAGTGAAATTTAGCCCTTCAGTCCTCTTGACATTGGTCATTTTGTCCGATCCGATGTCTCGTTGGACGACGAACAGCGTGACGACGCCTTGGTGAATGCGTTGGAGCCCGGCGAGCATTACAAGTTTCCAAAGGTTCAGGAACAGGGTCGCTCCCGCGCTTTCCAACACCCCTATTTTTGAACGTGGCCATGGTTGACCTACAGCAAAATGCACGGTGGCAGAGGGTTCTGCAAGTATTGCATCCTCTTCTCGAAGTCAGAATCTCCCGATCGACACGGATATAGAATCCTGGGTACGCTGGTCACCCAGCCTTCGAATAAAAGAAAGGCCGTAGAAACTTTCAAGAATCATGCCGGACTCCACTATCATCTAGACGCAGGAAAGAAAGCTCGACACTTCCTTCAATTGTACAAGGATAAGCCGACACTCGACGTTAGGAATCGCCTGGTTATCGGTCGTGAGCAGCAAGTGATGAAGAACCGTAAGAGACTGATTCCAATGATCAAGACAGTTTTTACTGTGCGGCCTGCAGAATATAGCTTCGCGGGGCCTTAGAGACAATGGGCTACTCTCCGATGAAACCCTCGGAGACTCGAAGGAAGGAAACCGAACGTTGCTGAGGGACAGGCTTGATGCCGGTGACAGCCTTCTCGAAGAGCATCTCGCTAATCCGAAGCGAAACGCAACCTAGGTACATCAGCGGCAAGTTCCAGAATGAAATCATCCGAGCTATAGGGAGGCTAGTCCGGAAGAAGATCGTGAGTGAAGTCAAGGAGGCCAAATTCTTCTCCATCCTCGCCGATGAGACGAGAGATATCGGCAAGCTGAATAGACTGACAATCCGTCTCCGCTACGTTGTGAATCGAGACGACCAAAGGGCACTGAAGGAAGTTTTCTTTGAGTTTTGTGATGTCACAGGATAGTTTGTATTCGTGAATTCATATGAGTTGGCAACCGAAGTCGTATTTCATAAAGTCAGAATGGTCCTGAATCGTTCGATTCATCTTTCAATTATGGGCTTGAATCGAGGCCTGAAACGGAATGTCCTGCCCCGATGTCCGCTTTTAATCATGATGTAATTTTTAATCCCACCAGGAAGGGGCTTTCCTGGCCACAACCGTTGGATTCCCAGCCAGAGACAAAGCTCCCCGTATTCTTTTCCCGACTCGGGGCGTCTCTCGACGAACGAGAAATGGGCCGCCTCGACACAGCGGCCTCGGCTGCCGCGGTAAATACGATCAGTGCAAGAAGTCAGGTGATCAAACGAGCCCTCTTTGGAGGTCTAAGTTCTAAATGGCGGAAAGCTCCACGAACGTTTCAATCACCAGTTCAATATCACGACTCGGGAATCACGGAATGAAATCATGAGGATTTTCATCATACGAGCGGGGCACCGAAGTAAAGAAACAGTCGGATGGCGGTTCTATTGTTGGCGGAATTCAACACCCTCGACCCCTCTCCGGACGTTCCTGAAGTCGTTCAATGCACGATTCATCGTCGTGAATGAATGAGTTGACGCTAAAATATCGCTCCGAGCGCTCCTATCGAGGCTCGAGCATCGGAGCTGAAGTTGGTCGTAAGGTTTTTACTCCGACCCCTGACTCGCATGACACCCACCAACCATGCCTCCTTGAGCGGATCGGTGCGTCCGCATGGGGGGACCAGCGGGGCTGTGGCCCCCAATCATTAGAATATCCACGCTCGAGATATGCTGGCTCGAAATCGTGAGAGCCATTGATTGAGCTGCCGATAGAGTCCCTGGAGGGCGCGAGGTCATTACCCAATCCTGAGTACGGTCAGAATGCTTCTCTAAAATGTGAAAAGTGAATGTAAAATGTGAAGGAATACTTATCCGAATCGGGTGAAACTCGCTCCTATGCGCCTCCGGCTCACCGCACGAGCCTCGTTCTGACTCCAATGAAGGATCTCGGAAGATGGTTCCAGTCTACGGTGACATCCCGATGTGGGTATGGTGAAACCGTTCCGGTTGGCCTTCCGGGTGCTCTCCACTGATTGGATTAGGGAACGTTGACGGTGAAGCGACGGTCTCGGCCTTGGTTCGCGTAAAAAAGTAGACACCGGAGTCCTGAGGAATTGCCTGTCCGGACGGGGGATGAAATCCGAGATGAAGAGACTTTTTCCACATCTGCAAAAGTTTCGGAGAAATGGCGTCCGACGATGTAAAGAAGACGACCTTGCAACGACGAACCAACTTTGGAGGTTCAGTGGAGGTAAACCTGCTCACTGCTAACGACGAGCAAGCGACGAGGAGCAAGCCAAGAGGTGCGGCTTACTATGAAGAGCCGTTAAACTAATTATCCCCGGCTCCATAGTTTCGTACAGCGATTGCGACCAGACGTGCCTCGGACCGAAGTTCCCTGGTACGGGGCCGGAGCGCAGCGCGACGATCGGTAGCCACAACACGCTTCCACCGAAACGCAACTTAACTTCGATAGCCAGGGAGGAAACGAGGTGGTGGTGGTGGTTGGGAGGGGAATATGGGGCAACGAGAGCGACGGGGAAGCAGCTACGAAGGCAGAGCCAGAACGGGCATGCCTGTGCTAGAGCAGTCTTGCTGCTGCTTGCCGATACACTCATAGGCAAACGAGTCGAGCTGTGGCGACTGGCCGTGCCTGGCCCGATGTTCGCTTCGGCTGACTGCAGCTCGAAAACTTTCAAACGGATTGCACTCGTCCTCTTCTCGAAGCGCTTCGGATGAAACGCGCATGTTTATCACTCCGGAATGAAATCAAAGGAGAACGATCAAAGCAAATATCTTTCACTCGCTTTCGATTGCGAACGACGGCATTGACGACGATGATGATGATAACGCCCTCGACGGCGCGGCGGCGACAACAACGACGGCGACGCAGCCAAGTTGAAGGCTGGGAGAGGAAAATGGAGAAACGAAGCAGAGAGTGGATGACCACCGTTCTTGGAGAATTGCTCGAGCCTTGGCCGACTGCGCACAAATAACTATTTCTCCCTTCATCCGTCATGCGAATTGTAGACACTCTCGTCTTGTCTGCTTCCCGCGGTGGTTGTAGCTGTGAACGTAGAAGCAGGCACCCCTGACAGGCGCGAATCTCTCACGGCAATCTTTCCGCGCATCCGAATGGAATAAACGCAATATAAGAAAGACAAGATGAACAATGAACAACGGATAATGGACCTCTAGGCCGCAGTGAAAATGGCGGCGGATTTCCAGCGAGGGAATGAAAAAAGTGTTCTCTCGTGCCGCATATCCCCCGTATCGGGAGGAATCTGAGGGTCGCTGAGCAGAGCTCGATTCGGAAAAATCGCGGATTCCTTGAAAGAGAGAGGTGGTCTGCACTGTACGCGGAATGTATTCTCGGGTAGGATCCTCGACTCGGTGGATTGTATTATAAATGTCTTGCTGGAACGCGAAGCATGCAGAGGCAGCCCGACAGCCAATGACGCTCACGAGATTTGACCTCTCGGATCGGGGAACACCGTTGAAGATTCCATTCGTGACGGTGAGTGAATTCAGACTAATGCTACTCCGGATCCATCCGGCCCATTGCGTGAACGCTGGAGATTTCGCGGGGGTCCCATAATGGCTCGAACTTGCGCAATACACTGGCAGCTCGGATTTCCAGGATTTCGGAGACATTCGATGTATGTCGCAACGATGCTGTTTAGAGCACACCTCTATGATCGAGCTCGCATTTGGCTTTTCACTATTTCTCCGCAAAGCGCTGAAACACCCGCTCCTGAGGTCGTGGTAGATAAGTCCGAGGGAGTTCCCTCTCACATGATAACGTCATGCGACGCGGGAAATGCCAGACGTTGATTGGGAAGCGGGATCGAACCCTCCGAGCTCCACGTGGTACACAGCTGCTCCATGCAAACGGAACTCCAGCGTCCTCGTCTCCTCTCATCCCGCACCCATTTCCAGGAGAGCTCCGGCGAAAACGACACCAACTTCGGGAGCTTGTTGGCAGCTTCGATGCTGCCGTTCGCATTTGGAACTATCGTCGATACATCTTTCTCTCTTGTCGTCGTGCTCGCAAGGCTAGCTCGTTCCGACGCCACTCCCGAAGCGAATCGTTTTGCCGGAGTGCATCGCTGCTGCCCGATGAGGTGGATTGGCGACCTGCGCTGTAAAAATGTTCCGTCTTGTTGGTTTCCTCACTTCGTTTTCCGTCCGTTTCGTGGGCTACCGCCAGTGGCGGCTAGCGGCGCTGCACTACTACTGAATGATTCCCTAGGGAAATTACTGCTGCTGTTGCATGTTGCTACTTCTCTTCTCTCAGCTGCTTCTAGTTGTGGGCTCCCTTGAACGCCGGCAGCTCGACCGTCCGCGCGCCCGCCCGCTTGGCTCGACTTACTGCTGAACTGCCAGTTGCGCTCAAAGGAAAGATCATTCCAATTTTGTTTCTCAATCTTCAACCGACCACCTCGATGCGTCTCCCCCACCCTGAAGGCGCACCGTCGTCGTTGCCTCGTCCGATCCCCGAGCGCCGTTGTTCCGCTAGCTGTTTCTTTTCCATCTACCGCTCCAGAGGGCTTCGTCAGATTTCTCAGAAGAGCGAGCTTCTCAAGAATTATTGCACCTTGGTTTCCACAGAGGCCGGGGGCGACCAAGAGCGCTTTCGCTCTCGACGGAAGAACGAATGGAAGAGGAGAGGCGAACCGAGAGAATGAATGGTGAGCTCGATGGGTGAATGGTGGCAGTATTCTGAGGGGGAAATTGCTCGAAACTCCTGTCCGGAGTGTTCTCCAGTGTCGTTCTTTGGTTGACACCGTCGAATCTGGACTGAACCTGAACAATTGAGCGTGAATCGGGCTTTTCCGTAAGTTCCGGTATCTGCACAGTACCCGGTCAGAAGGATAGCGGTGCGGCGATGAGGAGTGTGGCATACGAGTTGCCAGGAGCCATTCGGCGTTTTTCTCCAAAGGGCTCTTGGAGGATATTCCCCGAAAGATATGCAGGCTCTTCATCCATTCGCTTTGGCCTCTGGTGTATATAGGATAGAGGGATAGACTTTTTGGATTGCCCGGAGGATGTCTCAAGGGCGGGTAGTGAGTGATCAGGTCAAAAGAGGGGGAAGGAGTCGTCGAGTTCCGAAGTGAACTCAAGTCTCAACTCAACTCCTTTTGCGGAAGGACTGATGTCGTCTCCATGAATACTCCACGTAGTTACCTTTGGGTATGCGACAATCACAGGCACCGACCGACGCCGACGAGGCGACGGCAACAGGCGAGCCTGGCTACCAACGTCAACGACACCGAGTACAACGGCGTGGCGTCGTCTAGATAAGGAATAAGCGATAAGCAATCGATTAGCAATATCGGTCCCTAGGAGTCGGCAAGCGCTCGCAGGATTGCTAATAGTTTTCCGGAAAGAGCCCAAGAGCAGGGAGAGAGCACGTTAACGCACTGCTGGATGATAGCCTATTGTCGACGCTGCCGTCGTTGCTCCCATCGCCCGACGCAGCTGAACCGTTTCCTGGTCCTTGGTATCCGCTAGCGACTCCGAGGCTGCTATGAACATTTGTTCTTGGATAAATGAGCTTGCTCCTACCTCACGTCTCTAGTACCACGAACACTGCCTTTACGAAAACAGACTGGTTGGGATTCAGTATTGAGAGCGCGCCGATATCAGTCAACCCGGCTCCTTTCTCAGATCCGGAGGCTCTCGGAGCGCGCTCTCTCTCTCCTTCCCGGGTACAGATCATAAACAGGAACCAGAGTTCGAGGAAGGCAATCCGAAAGAGGCGTGAATACGAGGGAGTCTCATGAGTGAGAGTTTAGATTCAAGCGGGCATTCCCGCGAGATTTCGGCTGCCCATCGGTAATATGAAGTTCTAACAATAAGTTGCCCCGGGAGCGCGACCGCGTCGTGAATCACATTTCTGATAGGGCTCATATCGAGTCTTGGTGGAGTAAGAAGCGTCGATGCGACTCGTCCGCTAATTTCTCGCATCCAAGGTGCAAATTTCCTATGCGTATCGAGCTCGCGAGAGGGATCACTCTAGGGCGAAATTTCACTCAAAATCAGATACAAAAATTCCATTTCCAATAATTGTAGCTTTCGGCTCGAACCCGGGTTCGGCTTGAAAAGGAAGAGAGAGCTCTCATCGATGCTCGAAGCGAACTCCCAGTGCATTCAGCACCCCTGTCACGAAGTAGGTACTTCCTTGGATCATCAAGAAAAGTCGTTGCCTATGGTTTGATAGTAAGTAGAATAATTACCCCCGATCCGTCCTCCCGGAGAGTTCAGAGGAACCGATCGTCGAGATCGTTCGCTTGGCCAACCTGCAGGATAATTTGCCAGACGAGCGCAGTCCGATAAATAGATACATTGAAGCATACGACTAGCAAGCTCCATGGGCTCTACCCTTTCCCGATTACTCGATTCTTAGCTATCAGAGACTTCAATTAATTCGCTCGTCAGCCAGCTCCAAGAGGTCCCGAGATGCTGCCAGCTGTCTGGATGGAGATTCATCCGGAGTTCGATGGCTCTGCGCTTCGAGGCCCCACAACAATCCTCCATTGTAATCATTATTTTTCTCAAGATGATTATCATTGGACATCACATCTCTCAGTGGAGATCCGCCATTTCCCGTCTCTGAGAAGCACCCAAAACGGTAGCTGGCATTGGATCCGCTCCGAGAGTCGAATATTCCAGCTGTCATATACCTCCTGGCAGGATTGGATTTGCAGCTTCTGCGTGGAAGGACGACGCAACTCCCCCCTGGTGAAGGGCTCGACTTTTTCTCCGTCCGGGTGGCTATGCGTCCAAGCTTGAATTGGGTCGGCCGTCATTCCGGAGCACGGAGGAGGAGGCGGCAGCCGCGGAGTTTTTATCTAAAACTCTCAGCAGCCGATGGAGGCAAGGGTGTCAATTTTTCTTCATTCACAGACGCACTTAATAGACGAGAATTCCCATTCCTGGAGCTCGGCCCATGGTCGGATGGCTTGTTGGCCGGTCGCCTGACTGAATGGCTGCATGACGGACTGTGCTGCGAGCGATGTGTGGACTCGGGAAGTCACAAACTTTGTATATATCAAAAAGTTGACGCTGGTAGCATGGCAAACTCTTACGAGAGACGGCAAAAAATCTCTGCTCGCCTCGCGTCTAGATGACGAGCTCGACAGCCGAAAACTTCACATATCGACGGGCTGGCCCCGCTCAGCGTCGAACGATCCCGACCGAGGTAGTCACGGTCTCCCCACACAGAGGGGCTCCGAATCAACCTGATCGTCTCATCGACTGTGTCTCTACTCTAGACAAGGATCCTCTCTTCTGTCATGTCGCGCAAATGGACGAGCCCAAAGATATGCCCCCTGGTCAGGGATGCAGAGCGGATCGGGAGCCTCGATAGCAAGTCTCCGAGCCCGGAAACGTCCGCAAGCATAATGAATAAGCCGATTTTAGGAAGTGAAGCTCTCCTGATCAATGTGGAAGTTTGAGCCATTATCGTCGCTCGACGGGACAGGAGCACAAGAATTGGTCGATCCCACGTTTTTCATGCTGAGGCTCACGTGAGATATGTCCGGACATCGGCATTCCTGCATGTTTCCGACATGATTGTCATTGTCGCCAAGATGAGAGCAGAGGGCCGCAAGGAAAAATGGGCTGATTATGGTGTCCTATCCATGCGAGATACGATTCGCGAAGGGAAATCACGTACACACACCTGCGTATTCGTAGACGAGCCCGAAATTTCTCGCGTGCGACTCCACATATTCATTCGTGGTCATGTCACGTCTTACTTGCGTGGATTCAATCTCTCCGCCTATACCTGCGCGTATTCACGCTGAGCTGGCGATCCGCCTCGCCTCATGTAGCGAGGTTAGATTCACGGTGTTGATTCGTCCTTTCGGCTGATCGAGCGGCCTTCTTATCGTTGGGTCGATTCCTCGATTGAGTACTCCATTCTTTGGAAATGATTCGCTCTCGAAGAGAGGAAACGACATCTCCGAGTCTCATCATTGGAGTTAAGCACTCTCTCGAACGCTGCAATGACTGAGTGGCTAATCTCTAGCGGGAGTTGTCGATGGTAGTTCCGTGTGCTTCTGAGGCAATGGAAGAACGGCAGAACAACAGAAACGCTTTTCAAGGCGAACGATGCTCATGTTGGTGCTAGAATGAAGTCCAGCCGGCTCGAGGGCTCTTCTTCCCATTCGATGATTCTTCCCGTCTCGTCGCTGCTCGAATCGCCCTCCCGTCCATAGTTCTATCGATCCCGGCGAAAGCCCCTCGAGTCGCCGCTTCGTTCCGTCCAATGTTTCCGTTCAGACGATCCACAGCCAAACAGACGACCGACAAGCGTTCGACCGAAGGACGGACAGACGGACCGACCGAACGGGCAAGCCAGCCGGCAACCAGCCAACCACAAGCCAATTAGCCCTCCGCCCCTCGATTTTTTCTCGAACCTTGTACCGTGCTTGCGAGTCGTGTTCCTTGCTTCGCCAAGCGGGATCTCTTTCCGAGTCCGCCCCGCGTTACCCTCCGAAATCGGTCGCTTGGTCGGTCCGTCCGTCAGTCCGTACATCTTGATTTGGACGGTTCGCAGCAAGCGGCTCCGTTGGCTGGCGAGCGAACTGTGGCTTGTTGGTCGCTTGTCGCGGGACGAACAGACAAACGGGCTTCGCCCACTGTCGCTTGTCCTGATTTATACTTCCTCCCAACGGATTCCAATAAACTTTTTATTGTAGGCTTGTGGGGCTTTTTCCTATTTTTTTATCGTTCCGCGCTCTTCTTATTTCTTAAAGAGAGGCACTCGCTACTAGTATTGCGGCTGCAGTGTCGCGGCTGTCAATATCGTCCTCTTTGACTGCCATTTTCCGGAGTCCCGAGGAACGGACGCCTCAGACAGAGGTTTCGGCAGACGACTGTTTTTTCGTACCCCTGCGCTCCAAACTCCCCCTCCCCCCTCAACAGTGAGGAGCATCTCCGTCTCCTCTCCCGAGGCACTAGTTGACCGACTCCGCCCTGACGAACATTCAAGAGGCGAGGCTTCAGTTTCCGTTCCGCTTTTCCGGGGCCCTTCTTACTGGCCAATAATGTCCCTTGTGGTTCTCCTGAGAGAATACTACCGTCGCAGGCACTGATACTCCTGCCTGGTCGAAGGGGAACGCTCGGACCGGCGGAGAGACGGACGGGTGGATGAGCACGGAGCGGACAGAGAGGCAATACTAATCTTCCGCGTCTCCGAGGACAAGTATTACATATACGAGAGAAGAAGGACATAACAGCTGCGTCTGCTGCTTCGTCAATCAAAGCAGCGCCTCTGATCTATCAATCTGAGTATCGATATTATTCTTCGGTAGACGAATCTTCCGGTCTATGTATCCGAAACTCTGCAGTAGCACGAAGTCGACGCGGCCGGCCGAGGAGGTCGTCCTTTCTTCCTTTCATCGCTCAATCTCCGCTGGCTAAAATACCAATTATTTGAGTGCCATTACTCCGAAGCTAATCAAGGTTCCGGAACGACAGCGACGCCGCGTTGACGGTTGTAGCGGAGAGCCGTCGTGGTTCCCGTAAGGTCTTCTCGAAAACTTTGCTCGGGATGGAGGAAGACGGGAAGGGAAGCATTGCCTTCGAATCTCCGTCGGGTCGCCGACTGTGCCCCGAACCCCATCCGGATCCCGCCTGCTCCCCTGTCCGTCTCTCTCTCTCCGAAAGCAACGGCAGCACCGACGGCGGTGACGACGGCAGCTATCGCATCGCTTGCACGCACTATTTGAGAGGTAATGTGACGGCAGTAGCGGGAAGCGAAACGAAGCTCTTCTCCGAGAAATACGCCACGTCGGCAGCGTATTGAAGAGAAAGAGGAGAAAATAGCGAGGCACGCGCTGTCTCGCCTATAGAAATGGTCATACCGATGGCTGAGGCGTGACGGGAAGAAAAAGAGATAGAAGATACTGCTTTGCCTAGACAAACGCCCGATACCCACACGCTCGCGCGCACTCCGGCACGCATTCACGCACACAGTCTTCATGGCTCCAATCCTCGAGAAAACAAGGTGTTCGAAGAGAGCCCGAAACAATTTCCCGCAGTCACAACCCCGCCGGAGCTATCGCCAGTATCGGAGCAAGGAGTCTCGAGACATGAGGGATTTCCAGCACGGAGGATGAGTTTCCATCTGGATGTCAGTACTTACTTTCCTCCGGACGCTGAAATATGTGCTCTGAAGATATTAGCAGGTCAATGAAGTAAGGCACCTCGGGCGCTGCGCCTCCAAAATGTTGAGATTCGTATCGCTGATACGAACCATGGAAACGATAGCTATCGAGCGTTGTGGGAGACGGGAATAATTTCTGGTTCTGAAAGTGGCCGACTCGTCGATAGATCCGATGTTGTTCCCGCGACAGCGTCCCTAAGTCAATACCGGGCCATGTGATAATAGCATCTCTGGCGATATTATTGCCCCAGCGCGATCACATTCATTGTTGACCTGGACGTTTTTCATGACACAGAGCCTCGGCGAAGGTCTTCCGCCGACAGGTCCCGTTCCTTCCCGTCTCCTTCCATTCATGAGTGGACTGATCCGCAGTCCACAGAACGGCGCTCCCCGCAGACGAATGGGAAGGAATTCCTGCTCCACTCCACCTGCACCGGAGTCCACCGTCGAGGAGAGGAACAGGCTCCCGCAACGGCCGCCGATGATGGCGGCGATTGAGACCGGACGACAGTTGAAACGACAATCGGAACAACGGTAATGGCCGCTCTCCGCTGATCTTTGCTACGCTGATCCGATTATTGTCGCACCGCATCTCTCCTCATAGGCTCAACCCTCTTTACTCCTCAGCTTAAGTGCACTCAGCTCTAGTTCTCACCGAAAGAACGGATGGTGCTGCTTGCCGCTGCCGTCGCCGCCACCACCGCTACTGCTCAGCTCATTCTTTCAAGATCAAATCGGGCAAGTAAGCTGTGACCCCCCGGGTCGACCTCCTCTACGCTTTGCTCCCTTTTTGCTAGGGAGTAGGCGAGAGCTCCCCTCGTCGAAGCTCGGACATCGTCTTCTACTTTCGAGCATTCCATTCCCTCTTCGGTCGAAGTCCAGAAGTTCTGCAGAGTACGCTCTGAACAAGTTCCGCGCGAAGGTTCGCGCTCTCCTCATGTAGCTCCGCTATTCTTCGCGAGACTCAAGCGATGTTTAGGCTGGGGCAACGCTCATGGATCGAGCGGATCACATCGAGCGGCGACGATCCCTGCCATGATGTCTGCCACATTCTCAATCAGGAGGTTCAGGTTTAGCGCTCGAGGGGCAAACAGATCGGGAGCTCCGCTTCCCGAACTGGCGGCCATATCCCGATCCTCCACCCAATGCGGGGATTACGCGCTAGATGCGTACGCATATCAATCTGCCGATTTCATATTTCTCGCCGGCGCCTCTGCGATGTGTTTCACGCTCGAAGGGAGTGTGGAAGATGCTCCTCTGACGCAGAATAGCTCTGACGTCTATTCAAGGAACGCGCTCCCTCGCCTGGAAATGCGATCATTTCTCAATCGTAAAATATCTGACAGCGGGAGAGTCGCGCTCTCTGAGAGGAGAAACGGACTGGCGCACTTGGGCGCGGGAGACGAACGGACGAACGAGACCGACCTTGGCTACGAACGAAATTGTGTCCTACGCTCCGAGCGGGGTTAAGACAAGTGACAAATCTGTCGCGGCCAGGTGGTTTCGGAAAGTGCTCCCTCCCCTCCTCCCTTTGCCCCGTCTCCTCAAAGACCAGCCGATCCGGAACAGAAGTCGCTGGCGATTCAAGCAGCCGGCGAGCTTCATTAAATGCTATTGTTTATTAGCTCATGACCTTTTCCAGCAGCACTGCCACTGTTTTTTCTATTCAGTCGCGCCAATACAGCTGCGACCTGCTGTTTGAAGTCGGTCGCGAGCGGCGAACGCGACTCAGTCAGCCATATTTGTTTCGGGAAAGAGATACGGCTTCTCATTTATGGCGTTTGACTCAGGCAACTCAGTCACTGATTTCTGACCGTCATATTCTCCGGAATTGATTTCCCCTTCACGGTCGCCACTCTACAGTGACATTTTTCCCCTGCCCGCAAGTCGACATTTGAAAGATTCAATGGAATTATTGTATTCGAGACCTACGATCAGCCTAACAAGAGGATTACTCCGACGCGAATCCGATGGAAGAGATCAAACGAGCTTAATCAGCCCGTAGCACGGAATCCATACTTCCAGATGAACCGATGACGTACTTGTTGCCAACGACCGACGCTGTCGTCGATGAAGTAGTTATTTCGCAAACATCGAACACATCCGATTGCTCTTTCCTCCCTCAGTGGACCCCCGCTGTCGGCGTGCGGCACGCTTTTCTCCGGGAAATCCTACGGAAACCCCAGCCGTTCCCGCCGGGACGGGCCTCCGGTTTTCGTTAGAAATTCATATGTCATAGCCCGGCATGCAAATGATTCCATCCGGGGCGGTACCGAGTTTTGAATCTGAATTCGGAGCAGGGTGCAATGCCGTCGTCGTCGTCGACGACGACGACGGCCTCCTCCTCGGCGAAAAAGGCCGGCGAGAGAGAGATCTGGGCGGAAAGAGCGCGAAGGGGAGTTCGCTTGGCCTCGCCTAGTCCGTCTCGGTTTGCCACCGGGCGGGCGCACGGGCTAGTCAGCCTGCCTGCCTGCCCGCCGGCTCCGCTCCCCCGGGTTCTTTCCACAATCCAAGTAAGCAAGCTCTGCAACCATCCATCGCTCCAACCATGAGCGTCTCTCTTTCGGTTCCTACTTCTCATCCATCGTGATCTCATATCGAGTGTTACGCTCGGCTGCTCTCCACCCCGTCGAAGAAGCCCGGCAGCAAGCGACTAGCGAGCTGCCTGTGTACTCGTCGACTGTAACTCGCGGGCTATGAGAACGGGTTCAGGCCATTGATAGGAGCAGCGAGCGAGGTATTCGGCTCTGGCGGACTCGTTCGCCCACTGGCGTCGAGTTTCGTCTGCGGGAGGGGAACTAGGACGGAGACGACAACGACGACAAAAAGGACGACCCCTGGGATCTGTATTCGGAGTAGTAATTTCAAGTTGGAATGAAACGAGTACCAGTCCGGGACGCTCGAGGCAACTTCGGCCGAGACAGGACAGAGCTGCAGCTCTCTGGATGGAAACTCCTGAAGGTAGAGGATCTCCAAGAATGAGAAAGGGCCGAAGTTTCAATTCTTCATCACCCGCGACCTACGACTGTTGACTCTATCGGTGAACGATTGTTGTCGTCGTCGTCATTGTTAATCCTTTGTTCGACGGAAGCTTCGCGGTGATAAGGGTATCGAACGATGCCGCATCCTTGATTCACCGTTCTCTCGGGCATAAGAAAGGAAGGACTCCGCAGCTGCCGTCGATTTCTCTCCCGAAGGAATAGGAATGGGCAGAGTCACAATAATTCCGCTCATGATGAGCTGACTGATCGAGAACGTAAGCCGTCAAGGAATCTCGCTCCGGACCGAGTTCTAAACGACGAAAAATCGGACATCTAGGAAAAACCTCGATTACTCCGGAGTAAGTCCACACGGGATCCGAATCTACCGAGGGCTACACAGCTCCCATCGGGCTATAATTCTCCGTAATTCGATTGTGCGGGGTTCGTATCCACGGTCATCTCTCGGTCTGGCGAAGCCAAGTGAGAACTTTTGGACTCCGTTTGCGCTCGCTCCTCAGGAGTATGACGTATCCATGCTAGCTGTCCGACCCTCCGATTGTGGGGGACTGGCTGTGAGTGTGTAAATGTGTAGAAGAGCGAAATGAAGAGAGCTCGGGCTCTGAAGAAGCGATCAGCAACGGCAACAGCAGAGGCGTCAGAGTGCGCACGGTGCCCGGAGGGAGGAAGAGATATGAGGGGGAGAAGATCGCGAACACTCGCTGCTCTGACGACACAATATATCAGGTGATATCAGCCTCTTTCCAGTGAAGAGACGGAGGGGACGAAGAAACGAACGAACGGACGAATGAACGATTCCGAAAAGACGACGGCAGCGAGAGGCTTCTTTGAAAGGTAGGGAAGAATGATTTATTTTTAAAGTGTCATTTCCGCCCTGACCGACCGGGCGACCGCCGAGCACGAAGAAAGAGACTTACTCGGATGCGGCGAGACTCGTCCCGCGTGTGGCCAGTATGTGAGTGCTCGCAGGGCGATACGGTGGATGTTTTCGTGGTCGTCGTCGTCGTCGTTCGGCTGCCGCAGGATGCGCCCTCCTCCCCCCCCCCATCCTGGAGACCCGCTTCTCTCCGACAACGCTACCAGCGGGCAACCCCGACAGGTAATGGCTGTTGCCTCCCCTGTTCCTGCTGCTGTTGCGAGAAGTACAGTTTCACGACCAGGCCAAATCAGGTTCCATTCGGGAGAGGGAAACGCAGTGACCCCACTTTCGGAAATGGTCTTTTAGAAGTGTTACTTCGAACGAGAAACCACTGGAGTCATTGAGCCTCCACGATATTTATATTAGAGCGACGGTGATGGAGTGCGAACTTTCCCGAATGAAAGGCTGCGTAAGAGCGCTCATAGGTACGGAAGTGTCCGGAGCTCGAACGAACGTCCAAATATTCCTTGGGTGACCTTGGCTTCAGTACGCACTCATGGGCAGAATTTACGGGGATTCGACAGCGGGTCGGAGCCCGTTGGCGGGAATTCCTCGATTGTATCATGGATCTGACGTGGCGGCACCCCACCTCGTCCACTACGGGCGCTGATGGCGCTACTCCGCATATCGCTGATTATACGGTGTCAGCCGGCTGCCACGCTGCTTCACGCGTCGTGCACAACCTAACGCGCTGCTCCGCATTGTAGTAGCCAAGCTGAACGTACGGACAAAAAATCGAGGTAGGTTCCGAGCTAGCTGCGGGAAGCGCTGGAGCGACGAGTGTCGCCGTTCCGTCAGGAAATACAGCATGCGGCGCTGCAATGAACACTTGAATAGCGGCGTCTCGATGAAGGGAAGCGAGTAGTCGTGAAAAATGAATAACCTGGCCAACTTTTCTTTCTAAAGACGCGAGACAACATTTCAAGAAGAGGACGCTGCAACGCATTCATCGTAAGGGAGCGGAAGAAATATTCCGCTCCGCCAGCGAGCAGACTGGGCTGCTGGAAACGAGAAGCGACCGAAAGGGAACAGTAGCGGAGGGATTCAAGCAGCCGAACGGTGAAGCCAGCAAAGCTTTGAGTGGGGTCTGTTGCAAATGAAGAGAACCCTCTAAAAATCCTGCCGGACTCAATCGAGAGCGTACTGTGCTAAGAACTTATGAAGTACCTTCGCATTCATCTATTCCTAAAAACTTCTGCCTGTGACTCCCTCAGGCGGAGACGACCTGGAAAACAGCCTGCTTTATCATATTCAGTGGGGACATTTCGGTTATCCTCAAGTTTGATGAGCGCTACCTTGAAGACTTCCTCGCAAATACGGCGGCCCACAGTGGGGCCAAATCGAATTTTAGGTGGACAAAAGTCCATGGGAATCGATCCCGGAATTTTGATCGGTTATGGGTTTGAAAATGTTCGTAAGACTCTGGAAGTCGCGGGGGAACCATGATTACCGCATTTTCCGCATCCCCCCGCCACCCAGGCACCTGCGAGAATAAAATTGATTTTTTTATTTTTACGACGATTTTCATGAATTCCTCCCCCCAATCGGTGATGCTCGGAAATGAACATACTTCGTGCCCTCGCATTGGGGGAAAATTATTTTCTGCGCTCAGTTCCCATCCTGATCTCGCAATCCCGCATGATTCCGGTCGAGTCAGCCGATTCTGGACTTGCTGGGAGGACTTTTTCGCCGAGACGAAAAAGTTCGGAAATTCGTTAAATTCTCGATGTCAGAAATGCGGTGTCCCCACGTGTCCCCCCTCTGATTTTTTTTCTTTTGGGGAGTTTCGGACCTCTACTGGCCGCAGGAAAAAAATTGGGGTGCGAAACCCAGCGGTTCTCGAATACTGTCCAGCCAAAGTTGGGATCTGATCTCGTGGATCGGGACCATTCTCATGTAGTTTTTCGAAACCAAATCAGCACCAGCAGTTGGAAAGCATTGTCGCTCTCCACTTAAGTCTGGGAACGAGTCAACGCTGCGCCAAGACGCGACGCCTACGTCTCGTAACGGAAAAAACGTCAATCGCTTCCGACATATGGACGTCAATCTCTTGGTGCTGATTTGGATTCAAAAAACTACATAAGAATGGTCCCGATCCACGACATCGGATCCCAACTTTGGCTGGACAGTATCCGAGAACCGCTGGATGTCGCGCCTCAATTTTTTTCTGCGGCCAGTAGAGGTCCGAAACTCCCCAAATAAAAAGAAAACAGAGGGGGGACACGTGGGGACACCGCATTTCTAACATCGAGAATTTAACGAATTTTCGAACTTTTTCGTCTCGGCGAAAAAGTCTTCCCAGCAAGTCCAGAATCGGCTGACTCGATCGGAATCATGTGGGATTGCGAGATCAGGACGGGAACTAAGCGCAGAAAATGATTTTCCCCCAATGCGAGGGCACGAAGTATGTTCATTCCGAGAATCACCGATCGGGGGGAGAAATTCATCAAAATTGTCGTAAAATAAAAAAAATCAATTTTTCTCTGGCAGGTGCCAGGGTGGCTGGGGGGCGCGGAAAATGTTGTAATCATAGTTCCCCGCGACGTTCGAAGTCTTACGAACATTTCCAAACCCATAACCGATCAAAATCCGGGATCGATTTTCATGGACTTTTGTCCACCTAAAATTCCATTTGGCCCCACTGTGCGGCCCCGCGATGCTTACGGAGGCGGTTGCTGATAAACTCATCTTGAATCCCAACGGCGCGGCGCGACCTGCTCTGGGGGATAGCCTCGTAGTGTGGGATATGAAGATTTGCAATCCATAAAGATTTCGGAATCTCCGGAACGACCTGTGAATGCTTGACAAACGGAGACCTGCAACGATCGCGTTCGTGGAATTTAAGATGCAATGTTGGTCGAGAAGTCCCGTTAAACGGTTAATCCGTATCGGTCAGCAGGAGGAAAACCCTGCCAGTCGAATCAGCAGTGGACTCTCTTTCCCGTCGACTGCTTTTGTCGGGAGAATGAAACTCGTTGTCAGAAGTGTCCCGTCGGTGAAGCGGTTCCGCTGGTCCCCCGGATCCCTTCTTAGTCTTCTCGACCTTCCGATGATCTCCTCTCGTTGTTCCTTCCTCCTCTGCGTAAGGAAATTCCCAGGAATCCGAAGGAATTGGTCTCGGTGAGGAATGATGCTCTCTCCTCGCTGATAGAAGCTCGAGAGTGGATGCTCCCAATGGGAATCCTCCTTCCAGTGAGAAGTCAGATGAAACGCTTCTCGGTATTCGCGCTGTCTGGTTCGTAGCACCGGTAGTGAGGACGCTCAGCCACAGCTCTTCAAACCCTCATTCCTCCGGTCGAAATCAGTTCGTTTCCTCGAGACCTGCCGAGGAGCTTCTCGGATGTGCCACACCGGATCCTCAGATAAAGATCAGATAAAATTCCATATCTTCGCCCTAGCATCGTTCCCATCACTCGCCCTTCCCACGAGTATTCATGCGTTCAATGAATCCTCCTCGTCGCCGGCAGCTGATCGGACATTCCTTCAATGCCCTTTCTATCATTGAGCATCGCATCTTGGTGGAGCGGTAGCGTCAGTCCGTGCTCTCCCTGTTCATGCCTCTCCCTCTTCCGCGAAATAAAACTAGGTATTTGTATTTCATTCGACAGCGGAGCTAGCTATTTTTCACCAGTGACACCCTGTTCTTCAGTGCGTTCTCTCTTTTTTTCTTGCTGGCTGACTGCCTGACTGCCCGACTGCCCGTTTCGATCTTTACTCCTTGGCTCTCGAACGAAGCGGTTCCCTTCGAGCGGAGATTTAGCAAGGGCGAAAGCAGTGACAGCAGCCGTAGTTTTCCCGGAGGCATCTAACATGTGGCGCCCTCAGGCGAGTTTGAAAAGTGTGACACCTCTTGTATCACGGGCCAAGAGGATTGAGCAACTCGAAGCGCAATTTGTCTGAATCTTCTCGTCCCGATTTAGAAGCCTCGGACGCTTTTTTTGTCTGCTCCCCTCGACATGTCAAGTCATTTCAGATCCGACTGATCTTCGTTCAAGACTCGCTCTCAAGGACATGTCTGACTTTTTTGTTAGGGCATGTAGAAGAACGACGACTAGGACTTGTCCCATCGGACAGGGGACTCGCGGCATGGCTTTGTCCTACCGAGCAGCAACCAAGCCCTCGTTCCACATGGAGCTTTCAGGAGCTCATGAGAACAGGAGCAGTTCAATGTGGAATGAGCGCAGCTGAAGGCATTCGATCATCGAGGATCCCGGCCGATGTTGGCGCGTAAGGACCTCGTATCTCCAGAAGAGCCACAGGGAGAGAGTGCCGAATTTCCCGGAGACGCAGCGCTAGGTCGAAGTCCCTCGCTCCATTCGAGGTTCGAATCTGCAGTCGGCTTTCGCAATATGTAGTAGCTTGTCTTCTTCCCATGCTTTTCCGATGCGCTGAAAAGAAGGCTATTGTTCGTCGTTTCCGCATCCTTGCGTCATCTTTGTTCCCTCATACGTGTTGTTCCTTTTTGTGTTAGCTTGGAGTAGAGCAAACAGTGAGGCCTTGTACCTTGCTTCGTTCTCAATTTCTCCGCCCATGATCCGTCGGCGGGATCGGGGGTCACCTCTGCGCTATCCGGGACTTCGTTTCGAAGTCACATCTTGTGGAGTCGAGGATCGTTTAATAGATCGGAGCCGCCTTACGATCAGTGTCTCGATCTGAGGGATCCCGACGACCCGCTTAACCTTTGCGTCGCATGCCATTGTACTGGCCGCTCCTGCTCCGAAGTCACTTCCTAAACGGTACACGGTCGACCACTCATTCCTTGTTTTTGTCAGTGTACAGATAGACTTCAACGAATATTGGCTCGGAGTTTGCGATCTCCGGCTGCGAAATCTTGCTCCCGCACTCTAATTGTCGCAGTTTCCCCATTGGACTGCTCCTGGTGCTCATACGAAATTTCGAATGGAAGAGATCGACACATGCTCAAACAAAGTATACATCTCGTGAACGTTATTTCGCGGGAACGGCTGCGAGAAATGTCAGGGTCGAATAAGCGACGATCGCAGGGATCCCAGGTGTACGTACTGCCTGCCCCAGCGCGAGACTCCATCCCCATCGTTTGGGCGAACATCCGGAAATCATTATTTTGTCCAACTCGATGAGCGGAAACGTTCCAACGAGGAACAGGGTTGACGAAAGCGAAAACGTTTCTCTTCGTCACTGTAGGATCGTTCATTAGAAAATAGACTCATTATGGACGCTGACAGACTGAGTCATGCGAGCGAGTACGTGAGGGTGCTTGAAATGGGCTAGCGGAGTGACTTTCGGGATCATCTCTCGGCCTCACACTCGACTCTATGCTTCGAGGAGCCTAGAAGAGGTGACCGCAATCCGAGGAGTATGCATGTGCCGAAACCGTCGTGGAAGCCTTGCTAACGAAGGCGGGAGAGGAACCTCCCATGGCGCAACTGGAGGGTGGCGGCAAGCAGGCCGAGCTGGCCTGTGGGGCCGTCTGATATTCCCCTGCAATTAGTCGGAACGCGAGGCGTCTCCTTCCTACCCACAGCATCGGAACACCCAAAAACTGCGAACGCAGCAACTGGATAGATACGAGGTGAATCATTACGCCTGCCCAGAGCGTCCAGGACTTATGGCTATTCCAGTTACCCGTGTTCCTTGCTCCGTGGGGATTCGTGCACGAACTGCAGCTCCGTCTTGCCTTGACAGTCGTTGTCTTCGGTTTCTTGCTTTGCTTGATGGCATCCTCCGACTGAGCCTCTCCGTACGATTTGATTATCGCTACCAATTCTGCCAACGACATTCCGTAGATTGGACTGCTAAAAACTACCCGTCGTCCCCGTTTCGTTCTCGGAGCGTTTTCGGATCCCTGAGAATTATTTTCATTTTGCACAAGGATAGAAAATTATAGGCCAGCGAGATCCTGATATCTCGGAAACGGTATTTTTCTTCAGAACTGGAGGCGCCCGGCGCCCGAGCACCGATCAAACGCCCCTCTGAGCTATCATTTCACATCGTTCCGTGAGTCGACGCGCTCTCGAGCTTCTAATAGAGACCCTCCAGCTAATCAACGGAGCTTATGACTCTGGATTGAGTATGAGCTCCCCTCTCGGCCGCATGTTATGGAAATCGGCACCATGGCTATACTCGATTCGAGAGATCGTGAGACTCCCTGAGCTGCAAGAATCGTACCATCGATTCATCTCACGAATCGCTCGCCCTCTGAAATCTATTTCCGGTGAGCTTTTTTTCGGGAAAAAAAGCTCGAACCGCCCGTTTCGCGTTCGGCGTGCGGAGGTTGGAAAGCTGTCGTGCCGTAGGAAATAACACGGCGGTAGCCGAGCTCATGGCGGAAAGCATTGTCGATCGGGGCAATCAGGAGCCTTCGCGATGTCGAGAGACCAACAAGAGTCGTTCCAGAGTTATTTTTCTCTCTCGATATAGAGTCGAGCGCCATCGAATGCCATAAATGACCAATCACCGCCGGAGCAACAGGCCAACTCGCAGGCTTGCTGGTTGCCTGAGCGACCTCGGTGGCAACAGAATCGATATCCGAAGACGGGGGCTACGGAAAACTTCTCTCCAGAAGCCGACAGATTTTCGCTCTCGAACTTTCAGGAGCAAATGGCAGAAGTCGAACTTATCAGACCAAGGGGTGTCGACTCACACGGCGACATATATTGGACGTCATCCACCCGGAGCGTTAGCGCGAAATCTTTAGGGTGACTGCTTTTCCCTGTTCCTGTTCACCAGACCTGCCGGAAGAAAATGCATCCCTGGTCAAGAACATACATGCTCCGACTCAAATTCTCCCGTCTCGCTGATAGAATTAATTAGCCCGTAAGACAGGGACATACGAAAAGGGAAACCGTTTCTCACGGCTTCCGATTTTCATGCAGGTGAAGCCCAAGTCCGTTTTCGGAGGAAGATGGAGGAGTCCTCCTTCAGGTCGGAGACTAATTATTAGGCAACCCGAGACGACCGGGCCTGAGAGCGGAGCGCCTCGTTGCGTAAGGACGCGCGAGCGTTCCGAGCGCCCCGGTGAACGTTACGGGAAGTCCTTGGTGATATTTTCGCTGAGAGTGATATGTTGACCGTTCCCCGGAGCTGCCAACAATAGATTGTCGTCGTGCCATTGTTGAAGCCGAGGGGAATTAATGACCAGTTTCAGCATTCGTCTTCAGCTGACCCTTGGTAGCCGTCTCCTCCCTCGGACCCTACCTCGCAGAGACTCGCGTAGGGCAGCGCTGAGCGCTTGTAAACGACTGGGTGCGAACTGATAATAAGATAGATTGGGGAGACGACGGGTGAGGGTAGATCGAGCATGATAAGGTCGCAAGGAAGGTCCCTTTGGTAAGAACGATGGTGGCCGGAAAGCGGGCGTGTGCTCAGCGTCTCGTATTTACCGCGGGACCTCATTATTCGGCTCCCAATCTCGTGATGCAAGAAATCGGTTCTCATTCGGTTCTCATTCTCACCTCGATCTGAAGAGAGCGATGTCCGCGCTGGAGTCCACACTCCCAGGAGGGGGTTCTCCCGAAGTCTCTGGAATCCGGTCGAGCCTTTCGTGAGGAAGTCCTGAAAGAATTATCTTCCGAAGGTTTCCCGTGGATATTCCCTGCGTGGAGTTCCCCGAGCGTGATCTTGAATACGGTCTGACTCGAGGTAGCCTCGAACTGATCCCCGGAAAGGGGTCGCGGCCCCTTGCGCTTGATCGTGAGGTTCGAGCAGGATTATCCATCGAGCTTGAAATATACATATGTACGGGGAAGCGGATTTGATAGTAGCCAGAATGAGGCGGAGGCAGAACCGGTAAGTGCCGGTATGCTCTCACTGCACGCGGTAAGATCGCAGGGAGAGTTCTAATTTTCGCTGAACAATGTAGAGAACTCCGAAAACTGCTCGGCCGAGACGGGTTTTGCTTCCATGTCGGTGTCATCTTCGGATTACTTCACATCGTTTCCGGCGTGTCAAAAAGCCTTCTAACGAGCACGACCATTATTCGCTCCATGTCATCTTTTCTACGAGCTCGCGTCTGCTGTTAATCGATTCCGCTCCTTCGGAAGAGTGAAGAGGGTGCCACTTGAATGGACACTCGAAAACGCTCCTAACAAACTCGGAGCATGCTGCTGCAGTGACATCGAAGACTCTCTTATTGGTAGCGAGCGAGCGAGCCAGTCAGCCGAGAGGCAAACGAGTTTCGGTGGCCCGCAGCAACGTGATCATTCGGAAATTTCGTATCAGCAATTATTCATGAGCGCTCGCTTGTTTTTCTATCAGTGCGCGCTGAAAGTTTCGGAAGACGCTCGCCGGATGCTCCGAGCCGAGATGATGCGTCGAGAGTCATCCTCCCGCAGGGCGCGTATCCTCATTCGGAGCGTTCGTTTCGCGGGAATTCCTCTCCTTTTTGCTCATCATTTGCCGGAGGAAGCCGCGGTACTCGTTGGTCGTGGTGGTACTCGTTTCTTGGTCGTCACCGACAACAGATGCAGCGGCTCGCAGCCATCGGCGGAAACCGGTCACTGTTCGGGCCATTACTCCACGCATGTCCGAGGCGTGACAACGAACCCTTGTTGCTGAAGCAGACGGTATCCGGAATCATTTCCGGTGTCGAGCGGCAGTCACAGCCAACAAGCGAGGCAGTCCAGTCAGCGAGCGAGTCCGTTGAACAGTCGCTCCGTCCGTCCAACCGTCCGTCGGTCTCTTTGTCTGCCTTTGCGCGCCTCTTTTTCTTTTCGGCAATGAAGCAGGGCGCCATGGAAGGGAGGAAAGCCATTGCGAGCCTGGCGACCACCAGTCGAAGCGACCAACGAGATTTCTTGCACTACGCAAGGGAACTGGTCACTCGAGCAACCGACCGTCAATCGGACCGGAACTTTTCACTCACCGCGGTTGCTCCCTTCTCCTTGGGAGTCGCCAGTGGAAGGCCATAATATAGTGCTAATGGTCGTCGTGTTCATTGCTTCGCCTCTCCTACACCCCTGATCCATCCGTCCGTGCGTCTCGTCAAGCGGCAGGAGGATAAAGGACACCGGATGTCGGTTCCACCGTTTTTTACGTTAACAACCTCTCCCGGTATCTCGTCTGCATAGAGCGAAGAATGTCTCCGCGGCTCGGTGTGCTTCGCTCGGGTGGGATGACGAGACATCAATTATTGTAGGATGGTCACAGCGCTTTGACGGCATTGTTCGTGAGCTCCTCCGAAAGCTGACTTTTGACTTGTTCTCTTTCTGGAATTGAGGAGATCCTGACCCAAGGAGTTTCGGACCAGAGACGACAGAAGAATGCAAGCGTGAAATAATTCCTGACGTAGCTTTGAAGCCTGCCTTCATTGATCGGTTCTTTTCCGATCAAAGTACTGGAATGCTCACCGAGCTTGATGGAAGGCAATCTTATGCGGAGAAGGAAACCAAATACTAGAGATCACGATATCTAGCGTTTATTGTGTTTGACGATTTGAGACCCCGTCACGTCGATTCATGTCCGCGAATGCTCATCGCGATATTGAATCGGTCGAGCTCGTTCGCAGAATCCCTCCTCAAGAGAGTTGGGCACAGCGTATGTTAGCTACGACTAGAGCTCCAGAGTCGCGGCTCGTTCCTGTGCAGCATCGCCTCATGAATTCGTTGTCCGTGAGAATACGCCGGATTCCGTGCCACCATTCTCAAATTTCGGGAAAGTCGCGGTTTCGGCGAACCATAGGATCGGCCAACATGCCCCTCAACGAATGCTCAGGGAAATCCCGCTATTCGCGGAGTATCGGGACGGATTTCGCGAATCGTAGGCGGCACTCATAGAGGGCCTTCCCTCTATTCGGATCTATCTCGATAAGCGTATTGGCTGGTTGATTCCTCCGGAAAAAGGACTCCTGCGGAATAGCGTACAATTGCGGCGCATTCTCGACATCATCTCATCGCAGCAACTGGGAGCTGTTCTTTCTTTACTCCACTCCATTTTATTCTCTCTTCTGCGCAGGGATATAAGCGGTGGATGCAAAATCTGAAGGATCAAGAACCCATCAAAGTCCATCCTTCCCGTCAAGGAGCGTCGGGCCAGTTCCCCAAAAAATGTTCCAGACACTAAATTGGGTCAGCTCGGTTTTACGGCGAACTTTACGAAGACTGCGGCGGGGTATAAGGGCTCTTGTGGCGCACGCGAGCGAGCTCTGGAGAACGCCTCCTAGTGAAATATTGCGCCAAATGCGAGTAAGTTATCTCGGAATGCAACGGCGAGGTGGTAGCCATTAAAGTTGACATACGTTGCGGTATTATACGACGCTCCGTCGGTCGCTTCATTAAGGCGAATCGCCAGAGACTTCCACTGTGTGTCGTCTCTACACCACCTCATTAGTTCGTACGTTACTGTTATTATTTTTTAACGAATATCTCTCGCTGGAGCCATGTCCTCTCTGCTTCGGACGTGTTCCGAGAGTTCGGTCATCTTTCTGCGGAGATCCCTACCTCAGTTCTCCCGATTCGAAGATTCCCTCAGACCGTCTGTCATCTCGATTCCCGGATGAGAATAGTCTCAACACTGCCGCATATGATTCAGTAGAACGACAGAGGATTGTGCGAGATCCCTCTCGGAAAAAGATACTGACAAATTGGCCCCGAGCGAGCTCAACAGCGGAGCGCACACTGTGAGCAGAAGAGGTGATTCGAGCTCGGCAAATCTTCTGAATCAACGCATGGGAATCTTCTGATTTTGAGTCTAACAATAATGATCACGTGCATTGACAATCCTCAGAGCTGCGGTGAACTTGATTCCATCGTTGTATGTATAAACGCAGAGGGAGGGCGAGTTCACCCCCGAGAACGAAAAAGACACCAACGACATTTGAAGGTCAAAAAGAGCTTCTCCTGCCAAGATCGATCAGCAACTCGGCCGTCGGGTACCTCAAGGCTGTCTTCGAGTCAATTACCGAAGCAATCGCCGAGAGGACTGCAAGTTTCTCCATTGTTCTCCTTTCCAAGCAGTCCTCACGGCAAGAATTTGCGACCCTGCAATGGTGACCGGAATATCTTTGGGTCTCCTCGAAAGTTCTCAGCGCTTCCCAGCTCCCACCGGATGAGCAGCGAGTCACTCGCTTGATCACCGAGCCAAAACCTTTCTCGAGAGTCGGGAAATGCCGTCGGATGGGATCGAATGTGACCGCAGTACGGACCATGGAAGAGTCGGAGAGCGGTTCCGACGGTCTGGTGCCGAGTCTTGGGCTGAGCTCTATGGATAGATTGCGATGGCCTCAATGCCGACGCGTTGTCGCGCGGAGTATCGATTCAGATATCGATTTACGCGATTCCCCAAAGCGTCACCCTCGGCGTCGTCGACGACTTGGTCACAGCGGAGGGGAAATGGTGCCCGCAAAATGGATATCAGCCGCAGTATCGGACGTTTCGGCTTCTTGAAATCTACGCCTCGTCAGCTTCAACTTTTCTAGAACGCTATTAATCCCCTAAGGAGACACCGATGAAATCAGAAACTGCTACAGTCCGGAAATAGCGCATAGACTGCCTTTTTTTTGCTATGAGAGGGCCCGCGATCGCTTATCTACGAGCTTCCAACGCTAAAGCACCACGCAGTCGCTAGGGATTATCGTCTCCCTTGAACTTCGGTGATTTTCCGTTGGGTTGGCTCCGAATCGGTGCGTACAATCCATGCAGGTCATTTATTATCGCATCACGAGGTTCGACAACAGGGTGTCTCTTTCTCAATTTCGGCCTCTTGTCTTCTGGATATACGGAATACGGTATCCTAAGCTCTCCCCGCCTGCGGAGGCATTCCCGTGCAACTGAGTAAGGAGCCAATGCGATTTTCACTCGAGAAATGGAATGGAAAAGGTCAAGGGTTGGAGAACGCCCAGAACTGTGATAATTCGGTGCCTGATCGCGAACATGGGGGAGACATAACATGTACTATGATGATCGACCATTCCGCATGCCGCGCTTAAAAATTTGCTGATCTCGGATGCGCATTGCAGACGTCCCGACGTGTACATATCATCAGGCGACTCGATCAGATCGAATTATCGGGATACCTCACTTGCGGGAGGAGCTCGGCTTGGATGACACACCGAGGAATCGTTGCCAGTCTCCGCTGTAGAGGGACGGCGGGTATTTCGCTCCCATCTAGACGATCAGGGTCCCGCTGAAATCCGAATCAATAACACTCCCGAAGGCCGTAATTATCGAGGGTCCACGTACTCTGACAGTTAGCTACGGGAGGTGGCCTCCGTGCTTGTTTTCTTGCTTTAGAGCGCGATGCGCATTGAGCCAGCCCGACCTCCATGAGATTCGAGTTCGGAGTGCGTCGGTTGAACTCTCAGGCAATGCTCGCCGAGTTATGACAGCTCGAAGGCATCTGGGAGCATGTACCGCGTGGTCAGTCACTCATTTTTCGAATGTGTCCGAAAACGGCGGAGTATTCCCCAACAGATCTCACCGCTTCCGGACGAGCATTTGGAGACGAAACGGCAAATTGAATTCGGTGCCGCTTCTTGAGGACTGCGAAGGTAGAGGGTGACATTTTTTCGGGTGTAGGATCGTAGAGCCGGGAAGGACACTCACCATCTTCTACCCGAGTTTCCACCGTTTTTGACAAACAATCGAAAACCCGAGTCCGGTACCACGCTGCACAGTGGGGCCGATTCACATTTTAGGTGGACAAAATTATTTTTTATTTTTTTCGCATGGTAGGCTCGCCTCCATCCGGGTATCGCGTGATTACAGCATATCTTGCTAATTTTTATTGACGGAAACAACGAAGTCTCCGAAACTGCAGCCTCAAATTGAGGATTATCGGATGATTCGCTGGAACTCTCTGAGGCGGCCGAGCTTTCGGGATCATCGGCAGACTCGATTGGTACGGCCTCTGCTTCCCCTCCGGCTGAGTTTAGCAAAGCGTCTACCTGTGGATCGATTTTTTTGGGGCGCTTTTCGGGAGGGGGTCGAGAACTTACTATGAAGGGATCCGAGGGAATCAGCAACATGCTCAATGGATCAGAATTAGTATTTTCTCGGGAACTTTTTTTGGTATTTTCCAATCTATAGTGCCGATTTCGTGCATCTTGAGCTTCCTCTGTCATCATGCCGACCGGGAGGGGAAGGTATTTGATAACCTTAGGGCTGTGGTCTAGGATTTTATGAACAGACGGCGTTGCTGGGTGCCACGGATACAGCTCTTGCAGAACTTGCTTCGTCTCTTTCACGAATATCTCGATATTCATTTATATGATATTTTCAATATTCACTCCGAATTTCGAACAGAGAGTCCGGCGAATAACACGGAATCTGGTCATCAGGCTCTGGTCGAGGTCGGTGATCGCGGAAGTCACACTTGAATTCTCGTGGGGGCCTCAACCTCGCTTAACAGAAAATAGGCCGAACCAGAACCTACGTATACAGAATTTCTGATGTCAACTTCGATGATTTCTTTTTCGAAGACCGGGAAGAACCGGGTGACAATTTTTTTTCCCTGAGATAGTTCCAGGCCTGATATGTCCCCCAATGAGTCAATATCCGGGCGGGAAAGGGTGGGAAGTATTTTACAAGAGTCACCAATTTTGATGAATTCTGGGGCTTGGAGGTGTTCCCTGATTTCTCGGCTCGGCGGGTGCGAAACCAGCGGACGGGGTCCTAACCGGTCTCAAACGCGAGATCCGGACCGGAGGTGTTTTGGGAAAATCCATTGAGCCGCCTCGGAAGTGTATGAAAGTATTCATTTCCGTGCTTTATCAATGGGGGGAAGAAATATCAGATCGCACCTCCAATTAAATCTTGACTTTGACAGCTCCGCGCTCTCTCGTAATAGCGGTATATACTGAAAGACCTATGGCTTTCTGACTTCCAGACTTCGGTGAATATTTTAGGCTATCACTGGAGATCGAAATCCCAAAAAGACTTTTGGCCACCTAAAATGTGATTTGGCCCCACTGTGCGCTGTACATGTATATCTCACACAGTATCTCTGCGTGGCTCGATGTCGCAAGGCCTTAGCAGACTCTGCACCTGGGCTCCGCGCCTAAGCGCTGCAGGACCAACAGTAAGAAATGGCGATCAAGACTCAACGACGGATGAATAAGATAAATCAGGGGAGCATCCGCGGCGAATCGATGAGTCTCCCCGGCGAGGCAGAAGGGTTCAAGGCGTAGCCTATCGAATCATTGATTTCTCCTCCGATTGTAGCTCTCTGCCCAGGCTGGCGCACGGATCGGTCACCCTAATGAATCCAATGTCCTCGCTCAGTCGTGAGCGGAGATCGGGGACTGAACAGTGGCGGATCGAGGATTTCCTACGGGAGGGGCGATAAGTGTATTTTCGAGAGGGAAGGAGGAGAGGAGGCATTCGTTTCCCAAATGGTCTTTCGAGGTGGGATGGAAGCCTTGAGCAGGGGATCATCGCGGGGGAATCGGAAGGAAGTTGAACAATTTGTCCCGAAAACTCAACTTCTATCGAGAGAAACTCTCTACCACGAAGTTGCCTAGATATGTGAGCTGTACCCCAAAAGTTTAGGAATTGATCGAATGCAGGTCTCTTGCGGGAGATCAGCCAGAAGAACCTCTATTCTCCTCGATCCCTTGAAAATGAAATTCTTAGAGCCAGTTCTCCGCTGAATGGCACACTAGTTAATCATGCTCTCGCTGAGGACGTTCCAGGTGTATCAAGCATTCGAAGCCATAGAGTCTCCGTAGAGTATAGAGACTCCGAATATTATTATCAGAGCGAGATCGGATTCCCTGCGAGCCCTGCCAATGAGCAGAATAATAGTCGGTGCACTATGGGTTGGATCGGAGGCTCAAAAAAACGGTCGCAAACCATAAAATCGAGAAAGGAGGAAGCACATCGAAAAGATCTGAGATTAGAGACGACACATTCTGAAGCAATCGACGCAACGTCGGGATGCAATGGTGGCTCCTCTGGGGGACGTCGCGCTTTCGAACCCGGCTACTTGAGCAGTCTCTGTCTCCCGGAGCTGAAGACAATGACCGGCATCACGAGATATTCTGGAGTCGTCCTCGATGGATGTTTTCTGGGATCATTTCATAGCCTAATCCCACACCTGCGAAACTGGGGACCATAATGATCCATCATGACTCATGACTGAACGTGGGCGGATTATTGGCGATGCCGGGGGCTCGATGTTCCTCTCGAATCATCCGTCAAAGTCAACGGTACTTGGAGCTAAGAGTTCGAGGACACACAGCGTCTCTTCAATACTTCCCGGCTCCATGGCGCGTTGCACAGTCAACGCCTTTCGTAGGACCCTCCAAGAAGCCTATGGAGACTTCGGACATAGGTTAGCGCATGATGAGCGGCGAAGGCGCAGCTAGCCAGCTACATTAAGTGGACAAGCTCGGAGACTCATGACATGCACAATGCATGCCTTTCGGAAATCAAACCTCGCCGCTAACTATCGTTATCTTTTGATGACCAGAACCTGGAACCGGCTCCGATGTACCTACGTTCAGCCACGAAACCGGAATCGGACGTAGTTTCATCGTTCTTTTCCAACATTTCGAGAGGGTCGACCTACCCCGCTACCGCTGGTCCGAGAATGAGAAGCGCGCTTGGGGGAGTTACATTCACTATGTTGATCCTCGAAAACCTCGACAATCTCCAGCAACACCGTCTGTAAGTGAAGCTCCGATTCCACCGGACATGTCCTATCCCGCCCGGTTTCTCCTTCTTTTCTGTGCCAAATCCACGGAAGGTCTGGTTTAGGCCTGGATCTGCTCCTGCGCGAAACAAGGTCGGAAAGTCGGAGAATCATGCGGTCGAGGGCCTCAGGGACGCCCGTATAGAGTACCGTTGTACGAAATGTTGAGCCCTCGTAGTTCGGGCTCGAATTATTGCTCGCAATAGGAAGGACGAACGGCGATAGCAATGCGGGCAGGTTTATAAATATTATCCACGATGACATCACCAAGGTCGACGAGAGAGCATCAGACATAAGAACCTCGAGAAAGCTTGTCAAAGCTTCCGAGCTGAGATCGAAGCTCGATCGGATCGCCCAAATATCGCGTTTCGCAGCTCCACGCGCCGCTAGGCTAAATGTCGGATCCCTGTCTAAGTCTTCGAGAACACATATGACAGTAATTGTGAATTGCTTCCAGCCTGAGTTACCACAGTCTACCAGTCAGGGGCATATTCTCAAGCAGCATGCTGGAAATTCGTCGGAGGAATCCTGATTCTGACCGCTCGTTGGACCTGACTGTAGGGGGAAATGATTTTCAGGACTTCTGTTCCTACGAAAATCTTTCGTCGAATCACCGGCTCCCATTCCTGGAGCTCAACCTCAGAGGATGCCTCCTCATAGAATTGAACGCGAATTTCCTGTACAAGGATGAGTTAAAGAGTCACAACTCATTAACTAGATCAGATTACAATCTGCAAACTCCAGCTTGAAACGACACTTTCCCTCAGAGTCCGATTCTGTTGCCGGTTTCCGCTGATATGTCCGCCGAAGCCGTCAGCGGTTTTCGTCGAGGGAATGTCCGCTCAAATCTAAGCTTCAGACATTAAGGATTCATGTCGCATCGTGTGTGTATCAGGTGCGAACTCATCAGTGATTTCGCACGTGCCAGGGCCGGTACGGTTGCCCCTGGGAAAGAGGATCAGTAGAACCTCGATGGTATAAAATTCCGAAATATCAACTTCCCCGGAATTCACCTAGATTTCATCGACTCCCCGTCGCTGAAAATGGTTAGCGACCGTTGCGTTCTCGTGTTCCTAGGAAACTTCAATCAATCTGGCCGTTTTCGGTAGTCATCAGTTGATAAAATGCACTACGCTCTGTCTTGGCAATAGTTTCAGGTTTGACAGGCAGCTTTCCATGCAATATGTTTCCGCTGATAATGAAAATATAATCTAGTAGTCTGGCGATCGTCAGATCGTCGAGTATGTCCGTCTTAACGTTGGGGAGGGTGATTCAATGCGCTTGTGAGTTGCATCGATGCCGTTATCTGAGGGAGAAACGGCTCTGCTCTCGACCCATGATTTCTATATGCTGACGTCGAGACGGGTTCTACAGAAGCGGATAGATAAGGAACATGGGCCAGGCTAGTGGTGGAATTGTACAACCTCGAATAAATTTCAGGTCTCTTGGTGAAGTTGCCCCAAATGGTAAAGTTGCTGAGCAAAGAGGCTGACTTGGTGGTGTTCCATATATACGTGGTGTATGACGCTCGAAGTCGAGAGCCATATTGATTCCTTCCACGAGGACTTCACTTCCCTAAATTCGTGAATGTAATTCACACTCTGGCAGCAATAGCAACGCCGAAACAATCCGGTTTCTCAAGTTGAAATCTGTTCTCGCTCCGCTCGTCCGTCCTCGTTTCTTCACACGGTCCAATACAGAAGCTTTTGAGTTGTCGTCCATACGCTGGTAATTTGGGCGGAATGGAGTGTTTTGCAGGAACTGTGCCATGATTGTGACACCGAGATAGGATGATCGGTGCTGACAGATGCGGTGGTCTACAAGAGGCGACGATGCAACGTCAGGATCCGTTGTCAGATGTAAATCCAGTATAGCAATATATTTGTACGTTGGGTGCTCTACCAGCTGGGGAGTCGATCTCGTGAGAGCACATTCCGGAAAGATTCCATCTCAAGTTTCCCATAAAATGATGAATTAGCCAGTCACCACAGGGCGATACACTGTTCCCTGACCGAAGTATCGCTGGTTTTCGATAAGTCGTCACATAGGAATCGAAGAGTCGAGTCAAGGGTAGTGAGTAATGAGGTCAGAACCGCTGGCTCGCCTCGATAGATTCAAGTCAAGGTGACAAGCACTTTTCGAGTAAAGTACTCACAACCCCACCCAGGAGATAGGGGTTCGACGATCGATCGCCGTAGAATGACATTGCTCTCTGGGGAGGGCGGCTCAGGGGGAAACCTGGAATCAGTCTCCCCTGGAACGATGCGACCAAAAGATGTTTGGATCATCGTCCCGACGCCGACGGCCCATGAAGACGGATACGGAGCGATATCCTCATCATCTTCATCAACGAAGATACAAGAAGAGGAATAGGGATCATGATTTGTCGATATTCATGTATACCTATACCATGATATTCCGCAAACGTGGAGCCCCAGAGTGTGTCTGTATGGAAACTCAATCGGAGCTGGTTTGATGAGCGAAGCAATCGTCTCCGGACTCCACTATGGATTCCGGGAGATACGCCTGGGCCAAATCATTAGATTCGGTACCAAGCCTTTGCTGGGGACCGATGCTATCCCCCATCAAACGTCGAAGTTCGAACTGTATGTAACGTCCTATCACTCGTCGTTAGCCACCGCGACGCGACGCACAGCCAGCGAATCCCAACGCCCCCACGCGCATGGCTCATTCGCCCAATTCGCACTTCTTAATTTTTCTTCAATCGGGGTTCGCGATGTCGTTTCGGAGGGCAGCGGAGATAGTCAGTAATACCGGCTCGTGGCGAACCTATTCTAACATTGCCGAAAGCGGGATGGCATCTCTAATTTCCACCAGATGCTCCCAAACTACTTCCTGCTCTCTGGCTATTATGTTGCTGACATGTCCATCAGCTTCATTCTCATGTACCCTCCGACTCGGTCAAAAGTGCTGTTTCAGAAGAGAGGAGATCGAATTGAGATATGTGAGTACTCAAATGATGAGCTTGATAGCGCCGTGGCTCAGCCGATGCAACACTCTATTGTGCATGCAATCAATGTCATGTCACTACATCGGAGACTAGACTCGTTGACTGGCAGGCTATACCAAGGACCCGACAGCATAAGCACTGCTCCCGACACCCGATTCGAACAACAGCGCAGGAACGGCGATTAGCCTTCTACAACTAAAATCGCAACAAGAGAATGCATCAAGTCCCGATATATTCTTGGCTTCGATGATCTGGAGCAGGTGATGGATAGAGGGAATGATATTTGCCCCATCTCCCATAGTTAGGGCTGGGAAGTTAGCGCGGTTGCGCCGAAAGCCGTGAATTTTCACGGTATTTTCTGGCGGTCCTCCATAGAAAGTCGATGGGGGCTCGGAATTGCCGTCAATTTTCGAGAAAAATGCCGTGAATGATTACCAGCATTACCCATAAGCATATGAGCAAGATGGAGATACGGTAATCACCGCTTCCTCTGCTGTGATTTAATAATCGGAATCGTACCGCAGCTCTTGATGGATATGATTGCGGAGAGGACTCGCTTGTTTTTCCATATCGGTCCATTCAATTCGACGACTCGAAAGTTCACCTCGATAGAGTATCCGCCACGATGTGGTGGGAGGGCTCAGGAGTATTTTGGGCCGACGGCCCTCATATCGAAGAACTTCCCGGAAATTGTTCCAGGCATGAAGGCTGAGCTAGTTGAGGGGTGCTACGTGGGTTTCGAGGCCCAAAGTGACCACCATTCTCGCATGACATAGGATTTCGGAACCATGAGTCTTCTCGCTTGCGTTTAACAGTCGAACGGGAGATGTGCAGCATCGCCGGCAAGTAGTGACTGAAAATTTATTTCATTTATCCGGAATCCGTCCTCCAGCTACAAGTGACTGAACGGGATGTTGGATCCGACGTCGCCCATGCGGTCATTGTGAGTGCATTGGATCTCACTACCCGCACATCGATGTCGGAGTCACTCTGAGGGGACCATCAGAGATTCCTTATGTACAGGAGTATGTAAGATCCTTCTGAGTCTGATGCCGATCGGCATAGCGTGGTGAGAGGACTCCTCTCGTGTGCAGGAATTCAGTTACAATTGAGTCAAGTCTACTTATGTGATTTTCAAAACCAGCTTTGAATCCTCTGAATACGGGCAAGCGGGTCCTTCGAGAGTTTGCTCTTCACCGGGCCGAGGGGGTCGCGGCTATCTTACCGATTGATCCCGGAAAATCCACATCCGCTAAAGCCTGAACGCGATTTCAGCGTTTCTCCCCCTCCTTGGGCGAACATGTGCGCCGAATGGGGCCGGAATGGACCGATGGAGTAATCGGGCTCGGAGAGCACTTTCTGCTTCAGCATGTTCCGAGAAGATCATCCTCTCTTTCAAAGGAAGGTTCTCTCGAGAAAAAAGCTCGCTGAGTATTAAGAGTCTAAGAACTTCAACTGACGCATATCTTAGACGGCCGTCAGAGGAGGATCTTGACCACAATACACGTCGATGACTCCGGTCCCGATTCGTCTGTGTCCCGAAGCAAAGCCAACCCTGGTATCGGAGATCATGCCTCTGCCTGTGTTCGAAGAGCTTTCTTTATCCGAAATTGGATGTGTGCAAGGCGGTACTTACCGTACGTACGTCACGTCCATACGAGTTCACATTTATAATATGCCAGTAATCGCAATCGTCAAAATCTGAGGATAACCCAAGGGAGGTGTTGGGTTCTTGAGGGAGTTGGAAGCTAGAACTTTCGCGAGACAACCACACCGATGGGTAGCTAGAAGCGAATGAATGACACGGCCAAAGATGGCCGCCTTTTATTGAACAGTCTACGGAACGACGAAGCCGGTACCCAACAGGAAGTGCGAATGGGTAGTCAAGTTCCGTGGACATCGCTCAAGTCATGGGAAGAACGCTCCGTTCTATTTATCTTGCTTTTCGCGTCGAGGACCCAAATCTCAGACTCTACCTCTGAAAAGCGCTCACAAAACCCGCTCAAAAACCTTCACTTACCAGGCTTGGCCACCGCCGTCCGAGAACAGAGCATCCGACCGAGACACTCGTTTTGAGCCTTGAAGCAACAATTCACAACGGCGCGGCGCTCTTAATTGCGGCAGAATCTACGGCTGAGAGCTTTCATTCAACTTCTTTGTGCGAACCGGAGGACGGAGGGCAGCATCCGATTCCCCCTGCTTGAGTGAATCGTCCTACCGCGTGCTCTGTTGCACGATCCTCAGAGCTCCCTCCGAAAGCCCGATTCTGGGGCCGATCTCGGATCGAGATGTCAACAATGGGATTCCGGCGTCCTCCCCCTTCCTCCACCGCAAAATTCTGCCGACGCTCTGCCACTGCCCGAGACGAATTATACTCCGCGTCGACTTCGGTAAACGGGACGTCGAAGCGGATTCAGTCTTCGCACAGGAACGCTCAGACGTGTAGACCTTCGAGTCTCGGCATTGATCAATACCGTCCTGCTCGGGGTGCCATCCATAGCGCCACCGAGGTCGCTGTGCACGGTGGATTCAAGAGATGATCTCAACTACCCATCATGAGAGCGCATACGTTCCTCACGGAATATCTGCTCGGCGCGCTAAGGAGTCGACCATCCCGCCACGCCAAAATCTCAGCGAGTGATGGGGATTTCGATTCGCAGTAAAGCCTGTCTAATCAGACCACGCGCGGTCACGTTGGAATTCGGTCTGATACCTCGGGCGATCGGTTCGCGGGGACAACGGTCCGAGAACTCATGTGGTCCCTTTGTACGGTGGTCCCATGACTTAGGTTCCACTGTACTAGTCCGTGGGGCACGAGCCTCACAGGGAGCTACAATGCCTCAGACAATGAGACGTTGTAACATTGGATCAGAAGGGTCATCGTGGCGTCATCCCGACTGATCTCTCTCAAGCCTGCGTTATTGTATCTTTCCTGAGAAGCAACTCCTAGGAATCGAGACCTTCCCACACTTGCTTCTCGGTTTCGGATCGATTAGCCATCCATCTCTCCGGGCTAACCCGATGTGGCTAGGATTTCCTGTATGTGGAGAATATCTCGACTTGATCTGTTTCGGACTTGCTGCTACGCGTTGTAGGGCGGGCTGGGCTGCTAGCTGCTTGATTCCCTTCGTAGTGCATCCGAGATCAATATTCGAGACGGTTCTGGAGAGCGGAGTTCTGTTTGCGGTGGAATGACGACGAGGACTTTCCATTCATTGTATGAAGAGGAGAGGCCAAAAAAATAAAAATTCATATCAACGACATTGGAATGAATCCTTAATAATTCGTAGGGATGAGTATGAGTCAGTATAACATTGACCCAGCTGATCCCCACAAGGTCAGGCCCAGATGGTTGCGAACCGCTAACGGCTGCACCATTCCCTCGCTGGACCGCGATCGAGACCCTCTGCAGCAAGAATTCCCTTTATCCTCTGTCCCCGAAATGTTTCCCATTCTCTCCCCACTTTACTGAGGGCATGTCTCGATTCAAGCTAGTCGATTTTGTCACTGTCGACAGGTTCGGAAATCGTTCTCTCGGGAAACAAACTGACTATTCCGCAAATTTCCATCTGCCAGCTTGAAGATATCGGAGCGGGGGACTTTTTTCCTGAAATAACACGTCCTCACGATCGTTTTGCCGTGAACAAAATTTCGCTGGCCCTCTCGGTTCGGATTTTACGAGCAAAACCAAATGGGTAATTATTTATGTGGCTCCACCCTGTACATGGAGGAGATATGGAAATACCATATGCGATCATACGATGGATTCCTGTTTCTTGGGGGACGATACCGAGCGACAGCCTGTTTCACGGAAACTTATGACGACGAGACGCGAGATGAGAGAAGAATTATTCAACTCTCCCTCGAACACGGTCGGAGGGGCGTCCATGCTCAGCTACACTTTGTCCATGAGGGCTCTGACGCGAAGATATCGGAGAGTCATTCAAGTAATGATCCGTACCGTCAAACACCGGAAGAAACAGTTCTGCTCGCCTGAAGGACATTTTCGGGTGGAGGAAGAGCTTTTCGGAGATTCTCACACCGAGGGTACAAGCTGATTCGGAACAGTAACCGTCTCGAGAGACGGATTCTCCCTATGTGATCCACTCAGAATCCAGGTCATTCCGAGTCGGAAGGACATCGCGACAATCTGCGTAAGGGACGCGCGACCCCAGTTAGGGAATTCCAAACCCAATGATTCCGGTATGTCTTCGGGATTTGAACTTCAGTTCGAAACAGTCAAGAACTCATCCAATGTACCGGCTTTGGCTGGAGAGGAATGATCTGTTTGGGAGGATATCTCCGATCGAGTCAAGCACCCACTCGATCGAGTCCCACCGGAGATCTTCCTCTCACGATTTACTAGGCTCGCTGGGCATTTGACCGACTCTCCGACCCAACAGGAGCCCCTGCGAATTCCGTCTCTCGAACGCAGAATGACGAATCTGACGATGAGTATATTACGCTATTCTGATAGTTCGCATTGGATATGATGTATTGAATTCAGGCGCCAGCCGGGAGCCGATTCGGCCATTCTGCCCGTTTCCCCGATTCCCCGTTCCTTCCTCCACTTCTCCGGTGAGCCCCTCTCTTTCCGTTGTCTCTCACTCTGACTTTCTGGACGTTTCTCCAACATCTATCCGTGTTTCGAATATAATGTATTGATAAGTAATCACAATGCTTTATTTTAAAAGAGAGAGAGATGCGTACATGGCGGTGGTTACGATCACAGGATGCGGGTTCGCGTCACTCTCTATTCAGACATATGGTTCATTGTGCAGTAACGTGCAGTAGATCTCGGGCGATAAACACAATTCTTTTGTACACTGTAGTACTGTAATACTGTACACAGAAGTTTTGTGAAGAATTATATCCCCTGGAATTTGGTACAACGGAGTGCAGCACTTTCAGATATTTTTATTTGTAAATTTTCTTCGGGACTGGCAACTTCGTCGGTTAGGCTTATCGCACCGAGAACACGTCGATCGCGGTAGGCGAACAGAGAGCCACTACTTTTATTTTGATTTAGGAGATCTGTCTCTCTCCAGCGCCTTTCCATCGGACGCGACGGAGGAGGCGCGGAGAGCGCGCGTCTATACAAGCGATTACAACTGACTCGAAGTCGGATCACAAGATTATTGGGCGTAAACGTCGTGGGTTTGGGTTTTAGAATATTTGACATGGGATATTTGACATTATTCAATTATTTGAACAAATCTGGTTCCCGGAAACCGATACGGCTATTCTGTCCATTTCCCCGAGTCCTCGTTTCCTTCCTCAAATGTCCCCGGATACGCTTTGCTATCCGTCGTTTCCTTCTCTGACTCGCTCCACATTTCTCCAACTCCTATTCGTGTTCCGAGCATCCTAGTCCCCCCTTGTTACCGTTCTCGAGTATTTTGCACATCTGTCGCTCTGCTCTGTTCCGCGATCTAGCAATGCCCCCGGTCCTACTGGCTCACTGCGATGTTCCCGATCCGGAACGAAGCTCCACGAGCCTCGGAGGTGCATCGAAAATATGTCTGCCCTCATACCAATACTAATCCAATCCGCGCAACCGCAGTCCGATGGAGCATTCGAAAATCCCAATCCTCCTGGGTCTTTTCTGAGCAGGGCTAAGATTACACAATCACCACCCGCGGGAATTAGTTGCGTGAGCATTACGCTCAGACTGCAGGAACAGATTTCATTCTCGCCGTGATCTTGCGGGAGCTCTTATTCCATGGGATAATTGAAGGAAATATTATGCGATAGAACACTCATCGAAGATACCTGGGTCCGATTCTAAGGCAAAGAGGCCAAGACGTATGTGGGTGTCTCCACGTGAAAGACTTGTATTCAGAGTGACAAGCAACGCAATTGATTTGAGCGAGTAGAACTTGGGAACGAAACCAACGCTAACCTTGATCGAATCGCAGCAGATATCAATGGGTCGCCCGAACGAGATCCGGAAGTACTCAAGGATCGTCAGCATCATCCATCATGATTCCCCCCCGTTCTTTTGGAACGGAGGTCTCCATGGAATGGCATACGTTCTTTTGGAACGGGATCATATACGTTCTTTCCCTCCGTACTCCTGTTGCCCATCATCGGCATCGAATATCGAGCTCGATCCAGGAAAGGCGATTTTCGTTATCACCCGGAATCGAATAATTACTCGTCTCCAGAATATCGCGCTCGATAAGATTTTCCGTCAGACAACGAAGCATAGAAACGAAAGGGAAGAAAGAGGGATGGGCCTGACTATTGAACCCTTATAAAATTTGATAGGCCCATATCCTTCCCTGGCATGTCCTAGCGTCAGTACAGAAAAATCAGCGCATTCCCTCGAAATATGACCGGTAGCGCTGGCGAGGCGCCGGGAAGCTTCTGACTCCTCGCTTGCTGCAACCTGCAACGCTCTCTTGCAACAAGCAGTCCGAGGGGCGGGGTGTGCCTCCTGGACTGAGAATCGAGCGCTGTCGAAAGCTGGGTGTATCATTGCTGGGTATTTTAAATGAGAACACTAAATTCTTCGATGGAGATGCTGTCGTTAGCACAGCCGAGCCTGGAATGACTCATTTTTATTCGTCTCAAGAAAAGGGGCTATCGACCTGCTAGCTAACGCTTCCATTTCTCGTCGTCGAACTCAGGCGTCATCAGACACCGGCGTCGGCGTCGTATGCGCGCTGCTGAATCTATGTGGTTCCACAACAATCATATTCGATGAGCTTTGACTGCAAGGTCTCCCACGAGACTAATTTTCGGAAATGAGGCATGTCTGTTTGGCGAATGCCTCATCAATGTCATCACCACTGTCTGCCGAGGATGGTTCAGGAGTTCAGGAGGTGAGGCAACAACATCGTCCAAGTCGCTGTCAAGGACGGATATGGCTACCTCCGGGAGCGGTTCGTCGGCAGAGAGGGTCGACGGCGAATTTTCGGAGCGAGCGTCATCGTCACAAGAACCGTCTAACTGATTGTGAAGGTTTTCGAGACTCTCGGTGGTTCTTTCTCCCGATTCTGAACTTGACACGGTCGAGGAACTCGATGTCTGTGAGTTCTCCAGCGGATGAAATCGCCCGAGACCTGACGATCTTGAGTTTGTTCTCTCTGGTCGATCCAATGGGTTTCGAAAGAATATTCTCGATGCCTCTATTAGGCTGTAGCTTGTTTACCGCTACATCTTGCGCGGAATCAGCTATAATGGCCACGAGCGACCAGATCGGGCCGTGAGGCCCAGCACGTCCCAAGAACATGCCATTGTTTGCTCCTACATGATCATTCGTCCTCTGGTGACGTTTTCCAAGTGCAGGATCTACTATTCGTAGTTGTGGTTTTTCCTCAAGCTTTGTTACAATATTGGCGTGACATCGCTCTCCTGCTCAGTTCCATAATTACCGCCTTCACGCCGGGAGTGCAGAGAGTTTATTAAAATACCTCTAATGATCATACATTCTTCAGGGTTTACGAAGAGTTCGCACAGTCTGAGGGAATTTCCTGGAGTACCTACATTTATAGCGTCGAGCTCATGATCATTGAGGATCTCCCTTCCTGTATCCCTGCACCGCTATGCAGTATTCCGCTGAACTTGGCTCCAATTATCGAATCTTCACTCAAGGCATCGGAGCCGACGGTCCAGTCGTTCTCGGAAACCGTATCCGGTATAGGGCTTGAACGGCACGCCGCGTTCCTGCTTTTCGATCTCTGAATGGAGGAGGGTTTTCAGTAATCTCGACAAAGTTAATTCTCCAGCTTCAGCGACCGAGCTTCCATGTGAATGCATATAGCTGGGACAAGCCAGACTCGATACTGGCTCCAAAGGCGGCTGAGCTCAGAGTCGGAACTTCAAATACAAATTCATCTGTCATCCCGTGAGCTCAATCCACTATGCGGATTACGGAATGGTTATGTGAACGGCCTCTACGGACCGCTGGCCTCGACCAAGAAATCCCGAACCATCGCTCCCCTAGAATTCTTACCTCTCAACCTTAGTTTGTACTCCTTCCCGAACACTAGATGCCACCAGAATTCTATTTGGTAGCCCGGTTCCACGGAGAATTCTGAAAACGCGCGCAAAAGTATCACGAAGCAGCTCGGGTCAGATGAGGAATGAGAGAGCATGAAAGGTGCTCCTAATATCTCTGAATCCGCGGAATAAATTAAGCGCGAATATCAATCAGGAACTTTCGAAGGATCTCGAAAACTGAGCGCGAAAACTCACCGAGAAGCTCGATTTCAGTCTCGAGGAATGCTTGAAGCTCCGAAGCGTTGGAAATCGTACCCGAAAAGTAGAATTTCGGTCCGGGAACTGAAAGGAGCTGAACGAAGTGAGAGCGCGGCGAAGGCTGAGCAAACTTGCCTCTGACGAAGCCCTCCGACTTAGATACTTGGGACTTGGGACGATATCTTCGTTCCATAGCAACGCCAATGTTCCTCGTATGGAAGGACTTGGAAATCTTGATCGAGAGAGACTCACAGCGGTTCTTCTCGCGAGAATCCCTCGGTACTAGGGAACAGGCTACTTCCAATTCCACAGGGAATTTGTCAGGTCGAGGACCTGGAAGAATGAAAACTCGATATATCGCGCATTCCCTGAGAACAACCACCCTCAGTGAGCTCCTAATGTTCTCACGTTCTATGTGCTGAGTCACTCCAATCCGAACTGCCTTTTTGACGTAATCCAGGTGATGAAAAGTTGCTGTGAACCACTCCCCCAGGGCTGTCATGATCAGAAAATGGAGTCAGAAGGCCGAGGCCTCCTTATGGCGACGGCGCTGGAAAACAATAAGCTTGCCTATTCGAATGGAGTGGATTGAGGTGACTTTCAGGGCTCTAGCGGACATAAGGGGAGGGCCAGGGGTCGTGGCCCCCTCAAAAAAAAAAATTTGCCGCAACACCGAAGTATAGGCTCCGATACTCCATTTAGGGCTCGTGCCCCCCATGATTTAGCGACGGATATGGGCTCAGGGGACACGCGTTGAGCGAGCTGATCTATGTCAAATGATCTCGGTAATTATCCGGCGACGTCCTCATTTGCGCAGATGCAATTCAGCCGCGGAGCGCTTACTCACCCGATACTAGATGGCGGCGGATGGGCGGCAGAATGGCTATGTATGCATGGATTGACACTCGGTAGCTTATCAGAGCGAGGTTCTTCGAGACACCGCCTCGAATCGATCCGCTCCCAAGTGGACTCAGTATCGGATAATTGGCGACAGATTCAAGTACACTGATCTGATCGAAGCAAGGAACGTTCCCAAAGAGGCCCAAAACAAACTGCTTCGCTCGAGAGATCGCGTTTACAAGAAAGTCTCACCGCTTCGGCTGATCGAATTTCAGAAAAGCGTGCTTCCCTAGCGAAATTCACACATATGCTATCTCCACTAAACGTGCTAAATTACTGAACGTTGAAAGCTGAAAGCCCAGCGGCGGCTCCATGTTTGGTCGCTTGATCGGCGGTTCATGCGCTGACACAAGCCGATTCAACCCGCCGCTCTTGGCCGCCAGTGGAGGCGCACAAATTCGAATTCTAGAGCAAGGAGTCGACATCCATCTATCGGAGGGGTCACGGATATGGGCTCGCATAGTCAGTCGAAATCTGTTTGAAATGATTACCGAGGTCATTTCAATCAGCTCAGAGACCGCAATTTGGGAAACACTGCCGAAGCAATTGACAGTACTGCTTGGAGTCGGGGCCTTTGATTCTCAAGCCCTTCGAAGAGTTGCGTTATTGAGAGAAACAGATCATTTCTTTGATGTATCCCGTAACTTGTTGAGATCGGAACTCACATTACGCACGAAATCCTAAGCCAGAACTGAAGCGATGAGGATTCCCTCTGCATGGCGTATATGCGCCAAGATCAACAGAGGGGTCCTAAATAGTGAGATCTTCCGGCACCCCCCCCTCCTGCCACCTTGTAATATGTGACACCCTACGATGCTGTGATAGACTACGTCTATCATTTAAATACCTTTGAATAAAAGAGATATTGACTTTCATACTTCCTCCAGAACCAGAGAGAGCATTCAGGAGGAATATAAATGGGTTCAGCGAGATCGGATAGCGGCTTTGCTGCGACTTCCTTTCTGTCAGCATTCGGCAAATCCATGAGAACTTTGACCCGGTCACCAATATAGAGAAGCTATGTCGGATAACTCGCCTGATGCTGATGCTCATTAGAACGTGTTCTTCCGAGCGAAATGCAGCGTTTGCGCGTTCGTCGAAACGTTATGTCTTCCTCGGTCAGCGCCTCGCCTCCCGAAACAACGATTAGTGTTTGCTGCGATTGTATCGGAGGTTCACCAACCCTTCGCCTTTACCTCGTTGATTGTTCCCGGCCCCCTTCAGGGAAGCCCATCGAAAGCTTGGGCTGTCGTGCGCCGGTATGCTCGATAGGGCGATTCAATCCGCAAGATGAATCACCGAAAATCTTTGTCGTCGCCAGGGCCGGTCGTAGGTAGACTCGCCACCACAAAGCCCTGTCGGCGACAGAGGTTTTTCTTCTGGCGGTTCGATGTCGGATTATCCCCGTTCGCGAATGGGTGCTAGTGCGAGGCAAAGGATCCCAAGTACACTTGAACGCCTATGGTCATTCCCCACATGGATGTCGCTCAAGATTTTCGTAGCCCCGCCGGTGCCAGGCAAAGTCCCTCCCCTCGGTGAACAGCAGAGGGACGACTGCGCTACCTCGCCTCGTCTGGAGGGCATACTCCCAAAGGAGGTACCCTGGCCCTTGAGAGGCGAAAAATTGGAGACGATGAGCGGAGTCTTCGGCATGGGAAGCCTGGAAACCATCGAGATAGTTTCCTACTCCGTGAACCGTGGAGCCTCGAAAGGAGTCCATCGACTGTCTTCCGATTTTCCTTTCTATTGTTCGCTCTGGAATACTCACTCGTCCTCAAAGTTCCGTTTTCCATAGGTTCGTTCGGTCAGTGTATGTCCGCCGGTATACCAGTCTGGAATACTTCTCGTCTTCCACCCTGACCTTTGATTGCCTCGATTTTAGAGAGCTTGTCTTCCTTGGAGCAAGTCATGCTCCAGGATGGCAGCTTCTCCATCCTCGGTCATCTACTTTGAAAACTTCCAACCAAACTCTCACGGTACCACTGGCAAACCTTGGCAGATTGGAGAGGAGTCACACACGGGATCTTGTTTCAGGCTCTTCACGTTTCAAGTTTCGTCTGTTATTCTGATTTTGAAGACCTTTTTCGAACGAAAAACTCTCCATCAAGAATGGTTCGCTGTTGCCCTCTGGGCTTGGGACATCGTCGACTATTGTGCTATTTGCAGAAATCACATCATGGACCTCTGCATCGAGTGTCAAGCTGATCAGGTGTGACGGAGTTCCCGCTCCTAAGATCACGAGTAGAGTAATTGGGGGAGCCGCGCAGCCGCTCACCTCCATGACATTGTATTTCAGGCATCTGCAACGACTGATGAATGTACAGTCGCTTGGGGCGTTTGTAATAATGCTCTCCATTTCCACTGCATTCGAAGGTAGACACGGCGTGCCAAGAAGCGAGAGACAAGATGACGATCGCAGACGAGAAATTCATATCAGAGCTCCTCGCCGGAGCATGCCGTACCTCGGCTCAACGACTCTCGAGCCACCTCAGGAAGAGAAAAAACTGTGTACTGGTGGACTAAGGACATAGGAGGAGCAAGGAAGCGAAGTCTTCACGCAAGGAGGTTCGTCCGCGCAAGGAGACGAGCCCAACAGAACCCAGTCGGAGTCGAAACTCTGAGAGCAGCTTATGAGGCTGCGCGAGACAGTTATCAGAGCGAAATTATCAGAAGCAAACGACAGAAATGGGAAGAGCTATACGACTCGGTGGAGGATGACATATGGGGTCTCCTATACAAGATCATCCGAGAGAAAATCGGCAAGAGAGGTCTCAAAATCCCGAGGGAACGAATCGACAATGTGATCGCGGAGCTCTTTCCGAAAGGGACAGCCTTCGAGCGACCCGAGTTCCTCGTAGATCCGTCAGAAATCCCGAAAACAACGATACAAGAAGTCAAAGCCGCCGCCGAAAAGCTTACGGCTGGGAAGGCAACCGGCGCAGACGGAGTCCCATTAGAGGCGGTCAAGCTTCCCATGAAGAGATGGCCAGAAACCTTCGCGGAGATGGTAGACCAAATCTTGCCAAGGGGAGTCTTCCTGGCGGAAGATGGATAACGACCCAGTTAACGCTCATTCCGAAAGCAGGAAAGAAGGATGCCCACAGACCGATATGTCTGCTAGACACGACTGCGAAAGCCGTCGAAACAATCCTGAGCTGCAGAATCCAGGAGGAACTAAATGTCAAGAGAGGCCTCTCGGACAGCCAACACGGCTTCCGGCCGGAAAGATCCACTATCTCAGCCTCAGAAAACGTGTACGACACCGTCGACGCGGAACTACAAAAACCACCGTGGAGGAGAGCAAGAACGCTCATAGTGCTCCTCGACGTGAAGAACGCTTTCTACTCCGAAGAGTGGGAAATAATCATGAAGAGCCTCCGAGTGACTCCAATCTGAGGATGGTGAATGCCTTCACGGGAGCGATCTTCGATTTCGAGAGTACGAACAAGATTGAGGGCGGGGCTGTACCATGTTGCTCTCGGATGCACGCAACGATTCCGTACGCCTGCAAGCTCGCATCGGAGAACATGAAAGGTTCCTTCCTAGATGGGGTGCCCTGTGGGGAAAGCATGTGTCGGGGAATGGCAATACCCTCAGCCTGGCTTAGTAGCTTTGAGAAATTCCCGTACTGTTCGAGGATATTCCCTTTCAAGGCCTCGTCCCAACCGATTTTCTTTTTCCATAGCTCTTGGAATAGTGATTTCGCGGAGACGACGATTGGGTTAATGATACCCAGTGGATCGATGATTTGAGCTGTCGCTCTGAGGAGCTTTCTCCTTGATGGAACCCTTGTGGTGAGTTCTCTGAGGGCTTTCGATGTTGGGGTGCCAAATTCATCCTGAACTTGATTCCATGGAACGCCCAGGATTTTGTGGTTGGCCTGGCCGATCGAGATGGTCAGGTCCTTGACCGGCGATATGTGTCTGATAAATTCTCCGATCTCGGTGAAGTTCGCTGACCACTTATCCAACGGGAAGTGCCCATCGGTGAAGATGTCTACGAGGACTTGTATTCGGTGCCTCGCTTCATCGAAGGAATCCGCACCTCCGATGACGTCATCCATGTAAAAATTGTCTCGAATTTCCTCGATGAACTGACGGTCCTCTGGGTGATGAGCGAGTGATGATTCTACGTGGAATCTGATTCCCTGGCAACGAAGGAATGGTGAGCAAATTGGACCGAAGTCCAACCTGGTCGCCCAGAACTCCCGAATTTCGGCTGATTTATCCTCGCTGATATTCAACGGCCAGAGAAACCTCAGAAAGGTTTCGTCGTTGTCCGCAATCCTGAGTTGCAGGAAGGCTTTCTCAATATCTGCGGTGAATGCGAATCGGTACTGACGGAATTTCAGGATGACTTTCGTGATTTCTGGAAGGAGGTTCGGGCCGCAGTGGAGGACATCATTGAGTCCTGCCTGGTTTGAGCGCCTGGCGCTAGCGTCCTTCACCACTCGAGTCTTCAGACCCAATGGGGCGTCGGATTTCGCTTTGAAAACAGCTTGAATCGGGAGATAATGCGCTAAGGAGTATTCTTTCCGCGGTCGAGCTTCTGCGGCGAAGCCGGCCGCGAGGTAACCCTTGATCTCTCCGTCCACAGCCTCCAATCTGATTGGGTCTCGCTTCAACTTCTCGAGAAAGGAATGTAAACGAAATCTTGCCAAGTTCTCGTTGTCCCCGAGGGCGTTCAGGTTTGATTTGAAGGGCAGTTTCAGTACATAACGTCCGTCTTTGTCGCGACGGGTGGACTCTTTGAAGTGTCCGACTAGCTCTTGGGTGAGTGGATCTTCTTCTTCCTGTTGTTCGTCCTCGAGGTTTACCTCGAATCCGACGTCCTCCGACTGCCACATGAAGTGAAGATCTCGCAGTGTTTGAGCTGCTTGCTTGTTCCTGTCGAGTTTTCCTCCGGAATGAGTCTCTGAGACGATGAGCTGCTCCTCTGTGGATGGAGAAATCGGCGCCGGTTGGATCACATCGAAACCGCAGAACCGAGACAGGGGTGACGCAATTTTGGTGGCTTTCTGAGAGCCACCGAACACCCATCCGAATATTGAATCGAATGCGAATACGTCTTCGATCGACCGTGGGTTCCTGAAACCGATTTTCGAGAAATGATCTTGTCCCAGGAGGATGTCTACGAATTTCTTGCCCTCTTCTGGGATGTGGTCCGCCACTGGGCTGAGTTCGAAGTCCTGATCCATCAGAGGGAACTCTGATCTCGACACGCAGTCCAGTTCGAGGGCTCTGAGCCGAATACTCTTGTTCGGGTGATGTCTGCTCCTTAAGATTATGTTGTGGACTCCGCAGTTTCGAATGTCGGCGGTTTGTCCTCCTGCCGTTGCCATCGTGAGGTCAATCCTTCTGTAAGGTTTAGATTTCAAGTTCTCGACGAGAGCCTTCGTTACATGCGTTGCCTGAGATCCAGGATCAATGAGAATTCGGCAGGGGATTTTCTTTGAATCCACTTCCGCCCAGGCTGAAGCCGTCCACAAGAAGACGGAGTTGCCGAGGGAGTCCAGACCCAAGTTCACCGATAGGTTCTGACTCGGCCTCGCCCCAGTGTTCTTGGACGGTTTGGGGCATATGATTGCGTAGTGGTTTGCATTGCAGAATCGGCACTTTGTTTTGGGACCTTCCCTGCAGTGTTTCGCGTCGTGGTTGAGCTTCAAACACTTGGAACAAGCCCTCGCGGCGAGCATTCTTTCTTGCCGTTCTTGATAGGTCAGGGGTGTAGGGCATTTGAAAGGGGGGTGATCGCCTTCGCAGAACAGACATGGTGTCTACTGTTTTCTCGGAGGCTCCCTGGGAACCGAACGACTTGGCATCGACGATGAGGCTATGTGGAAGCTGTTCGAGGAGTCCTTAAAGGTCGTGGCCCTCCCCGAATTGTTGAACTGATCTCGAGACCGGTAGAATGACGGACGTGTTGGAGGTTTCCTAGGCTCGTTCCGATGTTGGAATTCGTCGTTGCACCTGGAGCTCGAGGATTGGTGTGATGTTCTCCTTGATGAGCTCTGATTTTCCCTGAGAGCTTCTGTTGTAAGAGCCTCTGCTTTAAGGAATCTCATTAGCGCTTCGAGCTTGCATGTTTGTGTAGTGGTTTGTGTTGACCTGTAAGAATCCATGAATTCACGTTGCGTTTCATTTGATAATAATTTGGCGAGGATTCTATTGGCAAATGCGGGAGTTAGTGTTATGTATGATTGACCGAGAGTGATGAGTGCCAGGATGTGTTGAGAGATCGAGTTAAAAAAACCGGGTAACTTATCGTAATTGATTTCCCCTCCGGATGAGATGATCCTCTCGAGCTCTCTCAGGTGGCCGTCTTCCGCCATGCTTGTCTCCCCGTATAGCTCCTGGAGTATCTGCTTCATTGGTTCGTAGCTTTCTGCACGCAGGCTGAGGTGTTCGACGCTGTGATAAGCTCGACCAGTCAGGGCATCGTGGAGCAGGATGATTTTTTGAAGCACTGGGATGTTCCGGTTGTGGACGAAAGCGTCGAACATGTCCATAAATTTCCGGTATTGTTTCGGGTCCCCGTTGAACTTAGGCAGCTTGAAGCTATTTGATGATTTTGGGAGATAGTTCTCGGGGGGCTCTGCGGGTCCGCTTTCGTTTTCGCATGTCATCGCTGGATCCGCGGGTATCGTGATCCCCTGGGGTGCTTGTGGAGTGTGTGCTCGCTCCGGTGGGGGTATACTTGGGGTCATTTCCGGTGGGGGCAGTCGTGCGATGTGGGAGATGTTCGGTGTCGATGTCGTCGCCGAGTTTCCCGAGTTGTTCGCGCCTCTGATCTGCTCGTCCACTTGAGTAGACGTTCTCCACTGTGGATCTTGGCTTTGTGGCGGATCGACTGGTGTGGATGTCTGGACGATCTCCGGGTTCTGAGTCCTTCCGAAGGTGGATTCCTCCGTCTGGAGGTCATGGACCAAAGTTAGCCGGAGCTCTCTGAGGTATTTGAGTGTTTTCCGGCGATTGTTTTCGATTCCGATGAACTCCGCCTGACATCCCACAGAGGCGGATCTCTGAGTCGATGTCAGATGGGCTTTGGATTCCAACAGCCATTCCTCCAACAGAGAGGTGATCGTTCCTCTGTAGTCGTCGACCTGGTCGAGTGAATTCCTTTTGTCTTCGTTCTCGTTGTAGAAAGAAATTGCTTCATCAATGAAGAAGCTCATTCGGGTCTTCAAAACCTCGATTCCGGTGAGCGGGACTTGTACTGGCTCAGCCGCTAGGGCGTTAGCTGTCAGGGGGACCTTAGGACTTGCCTTGGTCACTGGTTCTGGAACGAGTTCGGGGGGACCTGCTAGTTCGGGGTTGGTGTTTGACACTGGAGTTCTCCTTCGCACTGCAGCTTGAGACTCCTGAGCTCGACATCCTCCCGATCGGGATGAGGGTTCAGCCGAGGTCCCCGCTGATCGAGTTTGAATTGCCGTGCTGAGTGCCGAAGAGCCTGAGTTTGGCGATGTCGATCTGGAGGCTATCAGAGATGGGGGTCTGAGTAGCCGACTGTCCTCTCGGTCTGACCGACGAGTTTCGATGTTTTCATTTTTCGCGCGGTTGACTATGGTCCTAGCCATTTCCTCCAGATGGCTTTCTGGAGGGTCGTCGAAGAATGAGTCTGGGTTCTCTGAGACCCGTAAGGTCCGGAACGATTCAGGCAGTAGTTCCGGCAGTACCGGCGATGTTCTGCCCTGGGTCGTATTCCCCTGCTCATGCGGGCTGCTCGGTCTGGATTCTTCGCTCATACCTGGGTCTGGTCTGGAGTTCTGCTATCGATGATCCTGACTCCTTCGTTAGGCTTAAAAGCAGTTGAACCGCAACGAGTGAATTTTCCTCTTCGTTGTGGCCGGAATTTTGCTTTCCGCTGCCACACCTGGTGCTCGAGGTGGATTGGTGAGGATTAAATTTACGGCGATTTGAACCGAACGCACTGACGATGAGTTTTCAGAATCACATGCGGGCTCCAATGAAGGAGCTCCCGCTTCGCTGAAATCTGATGATTTGGTGACCAAGTGTTCTGGGCACTCGGGTTCTGATGACTTCTGACACCAATTTATGGCGAACACACTTCACTGACTAATTGATAACACAAGGCTTGAGCTTGTCGAGATCCCGTGGAGTGCGCTGCGCAAGAATATTGCCTGGAGAATCCCGGATTGAACGGGAATCTCCTGGAGATGGCTTATCGGGACGATGGAGGGTGTGAGCCTCCAACCGTCACGGGAAACTGAATGAGTACTGGGGATTCTGAACCCCTGAGTAAGACTTCACGAGGAGCTTTGATGCCACCTCGTGATCGTGATTCTCGATGATGATTGATTAACTCGCTGTCCCTCCGCCTCTGTCGCCACTGTGGCTTGCAATGTTGACAACTTCTCTATCGGCTGACAGAGAAACAGCTGATGCTCAGCTCTGGAGAAGCCAGCACTGTGCTGATGGACGTACCTATGCGGCGCACTCCTCGAGAGGTTTAATGATAACGAAACTTGATAGGACTGCTCGTCCTGGACGGGATATGATAACATAATTTAGATAACAATTAAACGGTGATTAAGGAGCGCTGGAAGTCCACCCCGGTTAGATTCGATCTCTGCTGTGCGTGTTGTGTGCTGATTGTTTTTGTGTGATGTGTGTGTGTGTGAACGTGTACGCAGCTTGAAGACGCGACGGCAGCTCCGTCCGTGACAAGGCTTCTGACCGTCGGGCATCCGGGGATCGGAAATCTGGGAGTCCGACAGTCAGACCCCTAAGTGTGGCCCTTTCTCTTATCCGACGCCCTCTAATAGCTACATGGTTCATCTTAGAGAGCAGGGGCGATCAGACTGCGGGCCGCATGCGGCCCGTCGGGTTTTTCCGTGCGGCCCGTGAGCCGCTTCCCGACTTACTATAGGGTGCGGCCCTCGAGCAGCTTTCCGAATATTCATGTGAAATACAATACAGTATCCGCCCGATTCTCGGATGTTCATCATCCCGACCAGGAGGGAGAATCCGTGACTTCCACCAGGAGCATCTGTCAAAAGCTCGCTTCCCAGAATTGTGGCGGAAATGCCGCAAGGCACATCTCCATGGCAGTACGTATCTTTGTGAGCAACTATTCTCGCTCATGAAGGGCTGCAAGTCTAAACATCGTACCCGACTAACTCAAAATAATCTACGGGCGACGCTCAGGATAGCCTCGAACCGCTCTTTTCTGCCAGATTTGGAAAAAACTTGCGGAGGCTTCGCGCCCATCGTTCTCAAGGAAAACGTAGGAGTTTGAAATAAATCATTGCCGTTGTACAGACATTCGGTGTCTTGATATCGAATGACAAAAAATTTCATACTGTCGAACATGAACATTTTTCCGAGTTGCGGCCCGTCCGAAATTTTTGGTGAACACCTCTGGTGTGTACTATAATAATGAATAACTACGATTAACAATTAAATAAGATAGAAGAAGAGATTACGCTCCTCCAAGTGGCGCTGAAATGTGGCGAACCCTCAGAACTTCGTCGTTAGCGACTCTATCGATCCCATCATTCCACCCTTGAGCGATCGGTCATCTTGGAATGGAGCGAAGGACAATATTTCTTCTCTCTCGCCCGTTTTTGGCATAAATTTCAGCGCGAGGAGCACCCTTAAAACTCCCGATATCGCAGGCTGGGTCAACAGAATCGAATTCAAGGAGCTGCCGTTAGAATCAGATTGCATTTCGCAAACTTCCTCGCGACCTCTTCGAAACTTGTGGTCTGGGGAAGAATGAGAGTTCTGAGCTCCAATGTCGTATGCCCTCTCGTGCTCATCTCGATTCTCGTCGCAATAGATGGACTACGAGCATCCCGTCGCAAAGAAACGAAGAAAAACATCAAGAACAAGATCATCAATTGGAACAGTTCGTACTACGTGTCTCGATATGAAGCCTGTAAGACGTTGAGAGAGTTCGATCCGGTGGAAAAGTTCAGAGCGCAAGGTTTCGCGGCCACCGTCTTCCGTAAATGCGGACCGCAACATATAGTCCGCCTCGCAACGAAATACAGCATTCCCGCCTTCGGTGAGGAACTGGGTTCACTAGAATCTTCGCGAGTCTCGGGAATTCTTCGGAAATCGCTTTGCGGGCTCCGACCTAAGGTTGCGTGGCAATCTTATTCTCCCATGCTTTTTTTTCTTAGGCATATATGACTTGCTGGGGATCGGCTGCTTTGCTGTGAATTTCGTGTTTGCCTTCATCGCTCCAGACGGCGGTGTCATCATCCCCGAATCTATTCCAATGAAGGTCGCCTTCGCTCTCATGGATAGGGCGCTTATGGCACTGCGTCGTGTCAATCATACAATTCTCCTGGAAAACCGGGGAAGAGTTTACCATGCACCCTCAACTCTATTGGACGATTGGGTTCAAGCGACGCTCCCATGTTATATCAACGAGGACCAAAAGCATCTGCGAGACGCTGATTTCATCAAGCATTTAGCTAATCATGTCAGACGCATCCTCCTTTGAGGGTCTAGAGCTCAAATAAGTCCGAAGCAGAGTATTCTACCTCTTCGCATCACTGTTCACCATGCATATGGTCCGACTTGGAGAATGACCGCGTACGTGATCCCATCGTATCGATAAGCGCTCTGCGGGGATATATCCTAATTGAAGCACCCAGCTTTTCCGGAGGGCTTCTGCTCGGAGGCCGCATCGCTCATGCCGTTACATTTCAAGAACTCCGCCTACTCATCTCCCTGGAGATTTCGGTTTATGGTTTTGTGATATTCAAGCATCAAAAATGACGAGGTGTGCATTCAGGTGCCCACGACCCGGAAGGCAGGTCTTGTGAAGTCGAGTCGATTCTCATCGAAATGATGTAACTATTTTCCTTTGCCACAAACTTCATGTATCTCAGGATTCTGCTCCTCCTGAAAGGACTCGAGAAATGGAAGACAATTTTCGGAGGAAGGTCACGACGGGCACGCGGGTACTCCAAGTGAATATAACACCAAACATGGAAAAAGCACCCGTCTGTGTCATCTGTCGCTCTCTTCCCCGGAGGGAAGCCAGATCCAGACGCTCGACAGCCTTGAGAAACTTTTTGACGTCACTCAAGCGTCGGCGTCGCCACCGTCAGAGGCAACTCACGGATGTTGCCGAGACGATTCTGCGCAAAGCTTGCGCAGCATCGCTGCAAAATGATCTGTCGTATTGATCGAGATTTGCGGCGGTAGTAGTAGTTCAAGTTCCCCTTCGACGTGTATTCTCGGTTTTCCCTGCAGGAACCCTCTAGGTGTTCCGCGACAATCTGCGCTCGTTACTCAGTCAGACGATTCTGAACGAGTGACCAGGGACGAATTCTATGTATCTGATTGAGAGTTGAGACGGAATTCTCCTTCCGGAGCCCATGACTCATGGGTACGGTAAATCCTGAAAGATACCGTTTCGACACAGCGAGCGAAAGATGACGCCCGGAACATCTCCCCCCTCTTTTTGCTTGGATGGGGTAAAGCATCAGAGGACACAGATTTTTTGGCTTCCTTCTGGCGAAACTCTCACACGAAGTACTCCTGCGCCTTTATTCTTCCACCTCTCTGTATTTTTCAGAACATCAGTCTCATCCGATGAACATGCTCACAGGCTAGAGACAGGAAAGCGACTCCCAGAAGTTGGAGGAGACCTGGGTCCTTAGAGGCAACAGTGTCACCCAGGATCGAATCAACTACAGTCGGCTTCAGTAATTTAGGAAATGAATGGTTCACTCGGCACCGGGTCCGAAGTCACCGACCTGGTCCGAAAGTTCGCGCGGAATCGTTCGGGCGCGACTAAAAGGAAGGACTATTGACGGTATTCGAGGGGGAATCGCAACGGGTTGAGCAGCGTGAAGTCGTTCTTATATGATGGAGATACTGGCCGGTCCGACGCGGAGTCTCTTCCCATCGCGTTTGAAGAGGAGCAGCCTACGGCAAAGGCGCGACGGAGAGAACCACGATATCGAAGAAGCAGATCGAATAAGAATGGTAGAAGAATAAGCATGGTAGGGATCAGCAAGCGATGGGATTTTTCACCAGGATCCCTCATGGTCTTCGTCAGCTTTTCCATGAAGAGTGCGTAAGCTGGAAGTAGAGCGAGACTCCGTGACCTCCGCCGAAAGTCCTCGAGCTCGACCTAATCATTTGAGGCTCCCGAACGAGATACTCCATCCGCTATCACTGCTTCAGTTCCCCCTTCCCGCGCGCCCGGATCACGTCCGCTCACAGCGGGATAGACTGTGAGCCTCCTTTTGCTTGTCATGCTCTCTTCTCATCTTCGTGGACAAGATCAAGTTCATCCTACACAATGAGGTCAACTTCCACATATTCGCTGGCGACATCAAACTAGTCCGAACCATTGATGGTCATGACTCATGAGTCATGACGACGGTCTTGGCCTTCAGAGCGTTCTGAACAACTTCGATGCCTGGTCAATGAAAATGGGTACCCAATTATACGCTCTTATCACATCTCTCATTACCCTCACGTGTCCGGATTTTGAGAGCCTTCACAGGCAAAGACCAGACTGTGTATCTCACATTGTACGGAATCTATGTTGTGCTCAACTTTTCATACTGCTTTCTTATGTAGAACCCTCTCTTGAAACGGGATCGCGATCTTCTCGAAAACGTACTGTAGAAGTTTCTGCACCAATCGGGCTTTCGCCGCAATACGTCTATGGCCTACTTCAATGTTCCCATCATCGGAGACCGGATGCTGGCTATGGACCTGAAATACCTTCGAGGGCTCTCAAAAGACGATGTAGCGTTCGACAAGCTATTCTGCCTCCAAAACAACCGTACTCGCAGATGCTTCGACTTCCACTCCGAGTCGATTGCGAGGTCTTCCAAAATTAGTCATTGTAATCCATGGCGGATGGCCATTTTTATAATTGGAGCTCCATTGAGGCTCAGGCCAGGCTCACTTGAGGCTGCGGGAGCTCGATCAGGAAAACTAGCTAGTTTGTAGATCAATGAGCTCAGGGAAACCGGGACCGGCTAGAATCATGCTATCGCAACGAAAACCAGCATGGGGTAGACTCTCTCCGTCGAGGGCACGGTGGAAGTTCTCGAGAAAAAAGTCTCACGCTCCGTGGCTCCTCCGAGAGAGGCTGCTCTTCGGAGTCGAGATCCTCGAGGGCTGGAATAGTCGAGACGCACGCCGATATTTGAATGCATTCCGTCCGTACTAGAGCGTGTCTCTCGGTCAGGGGGACTCGAGCAGGTTGGAATAGATGGCGCATCAAGTGTCACAGAGCAGATTCGTTGACGGGAGCATATACGAAGCTTCTACCGAATCCAGCGATTCCATCACGACACAACTCCCGTTGCCCATTATCGGTATCGAAAATCGAGCTCGATCCAGGGAAGGCGAACTTGCCATTGTTTGCTCCTACATGATTATTCGTCCTCTGGTGACGTTCATACATTCTTCAGGGTTTACGAAGAGTTCGCACAGTCTGAGGGAATTTCCTGGAGTACCTCCATTTACATGTAGCGTTGAGCTCATGATCATTGAGGATCTCCCTTCCTGTATCCCTGCACCGTTATGCAGTATTCCGCCTCACTTGGCTCCAATTGTCGAATCTTCACTCAAGGCATCGGAGTTGATTGTCCAGTTTTTCTCGGAGACTCCTCGCGCATCTGGTATAGCGCTTGATCGCCTTCGGTGGGGGCACGCCGAGTTCCTGCGCTTCGATCTCTATCAATGGAAGAAGGTTTTCAGTAATCTCTACAAAGTCAATTTTCCAGCGTCAGCGACCGAGCTTCCATGTGAATGTATATAGCTGGAACAAGGCAGACTCGATACCGGCTCCAAAGGCGGCTGCGCTCAGAGTCGGAACTTCAAATACAAATTCCCGTGAGCTCAATCCACCATGCGGATTACGGAATGGTGATGTGAACGGCCTCTACGGACCGCTGGCCTCGACCAAGAATACCGACCTGATGAATGGAAGGAAAAAGAGAAATCCCGAACCATCGCTCGTCTAGAATTCGCACCTCTCAACCTTAATTCCGGGACCCTACATGCCACCAGAATTCTATTTGGTAGCCCGGTTCCACGGAGAACTCTGAAAACGCGCGCAGAAGTATCACGAAGCAGCTCGGGTCAGATGAGGAATGAGAGAGCATGGAAGGCGCTCCTTTTATCTCTTAATCCGCGGAATAAATTAAGCGCGAATATCAATCAGGAACTTTCGAAGGATCTTGAAAACTGAGCGCGAACAGAGCGGTCGGGGTCAATCGTTATCCTCTCTCGATCCTGGAGCTCTTCTCTCATGTCGGACAGTTCAGTTCGATGATTCAACTCTCCCTTCGATCGTCATATATCTGTGCGGATGTGGTCGGGGAGTGCAAGAGACGCTAGGGGCGACGGCCCCTGTTTCGGAGAACCGACTGAATGCACTCCCGGTGACGGAGACTGAGCAGAGCAATATGGAGAGTCGAGCCGTCAGCGGACGGGCAAATCGATGATGAACGAAAGTTTGTAGAGAAGTGCTACATACGTGAGTTGGCACGCCGGAGATGACGATCACTGCTGGCACAGAATGAAATATCAGGAGTATGAGTCTTCTCGCATTGGTTAACCGGTCCGATGAGAAACAGGCAGCGTCGCCGACACTTGCATTCACAACCCGTTCTTGCGCTCCAAGTGTTGTATGAAAATACCAAGGGTACGCGACGCGGCCGTGTGCCGCGCCCGACGCCAGTCGCCGTAGAGGGTGCATCGTGAGTGGAACTTCGCACAGGAACTTTCACTTCCTCAGACCAGGTTTCATCGATCTTCGCAGAAATTACGTCTACTGAGCGGTAGAGAGGCTCAATATGCGTCATTTTTGCGTGTCAGTCCGCCACTTCTGCACTGTTTCACTTGGGCTGTTCCACCGCAGATCAGATGCCGTTAGCCATCGGCGGAGTGTTATGATGACTTCATCACAGCGAGGTGGCTTCGATAACGAAAACGTTGCTTCTTTGACGCGTCTTCGATGAATCTTGGGGCAGAGCTGAAAGGAAGGCTCATTCGCAATAATTCGGGATAGCCAAAGGGAAACAGTGCAGAGGTGGCGAACCGACAGACACCTACAGCGCTTCTATTCTCTTGGGGGATAGGAGGAATACTTTCGACGTCGGCGTCGCCCCAGAGGCGCGCACGAGGGGGGGGGGGGCAAGGAGGCCATGGCCCCTACCAAAATTCTTCGGTTTCAATGCTAAAATATGGACCCCGAGAAGGCGCGTCATCATTTTTGGTGGTCTGGCCCCCTCCAAAACTCTGGTTGCCCCCCCAAAAAAAATCCTGTGCGCGCCCCTGCGTCGCCCACCCGCTCGTGCCTTGGATTTCGCCACCATTTCATGGCGAACGAAGTCGATCAGAGAAAACCATCAAAGGTACAGCAATGATTATTTCAAGTATACGGGTACATCCTGGGTTTAGGTTCAGGCTCCGGTCCTCTCTGAGTCTGATGCCGATAGGCCTAGTGGGGTGGGAGGACTCTACTCGTCTGCAGGACAGCAACCGAGTCAAGCCTAAGTATATTCTCTAGACTTGTAGCCATACTTGAGTCATCTGGCAACTGTCTCCCGGGAGCATATTCCCTCTTTCTCACGATCTTCTTCGCGACCATTTAGTCCCCCGAATCTTCTTCGGAGAGGAATCTAAGACGAGAGTTCGCCCTTTCCCGAGCCGGTAGCGGCTGGGGCAATCTTCATAATTTGTCCCGGAAAGCCCGCAAGCCGTGCACCCGGTATCCGTTCAACCCAAAAAGCGTTTCCAGCGTTTCTCGCAGCTCGCCTCTAGGGCAGGCATGGGCTCGGGAGTCGGGCCGGAGACCGCCAACGATATTTTCGTGCTTCGGAGAGTTTTTCATAATCAGGCTTCGTAGGAATGGAATAACGGAGTGGGCTGGCAATCGGACTCGAAAAGCGCTCTCCTTGATCTGGCTCGCTCCAAATGATCATCCTTCTACCCAGAGGAAGATTACTCCGAGTAAAGAGCTCTCCAAGCTTTGGATCCCGAAGATTGTTCGCTGACAGATACCTTGGAAGGGTTTGAGGGGGAGGCCCTGACTTCGGTCCCAGAAGCCTGATATTCAGTCTCGTCCGCGTACATCGCTTCGTGACTCGTAACTGTCGCGAATTAGACCCAACCCTTGTTTGAATGGAACTTATCGGAGATCATGCACACGACGGCTGCGCTCGGGGAGCTTTCCCAATACAGAATTGGATGAGCGCAAATTAAGAGCTACATACGATTTAACTCGCAATGATTGAAATTTTAGGAGAGCCTGAAGGAGGTGTGAATGGAGAATCAGGTGGGGACTTCGCTTTTGCCATGGGAGCACAAGAATGCTCGGTTCCATTCATCTTAATTCTCGCGTCAGGGACTCTAGTCCCAAACTCCGAAGTCTAGGGCACCCGTAAAAAGTTCCCTCTCCAGCCTCAGCCGTGCACAGAGAATTCGACCGTGACATTTGTTTTGAACCTTGGGGGAATAATTCACAATCGCGCTCTGAATTGCGGCAGAATCTCCGGCTGGGAGCTTTCATCCAATCTCCTTGTCTTAGATGGGAGCGCGGGACGAGTTTGGCGGAGGAGGGAGCGCAGCATTTCAGTTTTCCCTGCTGGAACGAATTGTTCGATCCCGGTCCTCCGCCTGCTCTGTTGCACGTCTTCCACAGCTCCTCACGAGAGCCTGATTCTAAGGCCAATTACGGGACCTTCCGCTCGATTTTCGCTCGAGTTCTGTCAAAATGCTTGACAGATTTTCGGAGGGATCAATGCGATATCCGGGGAAAACTCCGGGATGGGCACAAGAGCGCCAAACCCTCAACTCGTTTTTGAGATTAAGTAACTCGTGCGCGGTGCATATAGTATCCTGAGTTCCTGAGTCGAGAATAGTTCCGGATATCGCCAAATCTTCATCTATCGACAGGATCCTGACTGATTGAGGCACCGACGGGTGGTCGAGTGGTTAGCGCGTTTGTCACTACTCGTGCAAACGTACATAGCCGCACCGACGCCGCTCGCGTCGGAGGCGGTGTGGGTTCGATCACTGCTGCCGGAAAGATATGCAGGTACTCGGCCTTGATCCTCCTGGGTACATTTGCTCTATGGATCCGTCCTCGGAAGCAATGTGAATAACAGTACCCGGGACGTTAAACCTAGGCTGTGTGGATCAGCCCGAGAAAGTTTGACTGATTGAGGCTAGGTGCTAGGCACGCCTGCAGCATGTCCAACCATCCCCGCTGAGGAACCTATCTTTCTCGCAGAGCGTCAATAAAACAATCTCATCTAGGATTAACAAATCTCATCCACGCTTCTCATTCATTAAGTCCGTATCCTCAGCAAAGCGCCGCGGTCCCACACGACATATCAGGTGGGTCGACTCGAGGGAGATCCTTCGAACTCTCTACTCCGCATCCAACGAGAAGAAATCGAGCGACGCGGGTCCTCCGGGAGAAAAGACAGCATTGCCGCGACTCGATTCCAAAGCTTCAGTTCAGCAAGATTCTTATGTATGCTATTGCTGAGACATAACCCCGTAGGAGTTTCCGCGAAAATGTAGGCCGTGAGCTGTTCTCCTTTCTTCTCAGCATTTTGTCACTGATTGAATGCCTCATACGCCTGGAAATCTCGCTGCCTATTCGGATCTGTTCCTAGATGTTCGCTGTGACTGAATGAGTTTGCTGTAAGGAGCTTATACTGTTCCCATGCTCCGTTCGAGGCTCCGGGTCGCAGCGAGTCGCCCAGGGGAACGAGGGCCGCAACGAATGGTGTTGGAGGCTGTCGAGTCCCTGCCCCGCCCAGATACTCGATCTCTTCCTGCAAGAGTTCCGGAACATTCACTGCACAGGAGTATGAACCCATCCGGCTGACTCGGTACCCCCAGTATTTACGACGCTCGTCACAAGTCTTGTGCATATTCTACCGGCGAGCGATGAATCACGACGTTTCCACAGAGGGAGTCTGAGAGTGTCATGTCCTTGAATTGGTCGACTTCGATCTTGAAAGTCGTCTCGTAACATTGACGCGTGATTGTCCCGACAAGAGAGCACCTTCGTTCCTAACCTGTTGAATGTTCGAGCCCGACCTCGAAGTCATTTTTATTGTTTGTCACACCCGCTGAGCTCATTCTGATGGACCTAATCAAAATTCCCGTCACGCCGTGAGTCCCGGGAAAGCGGCGCATTTCTCGGTCACCCGCCATGGCATCAACCCACTCGGCGCTCCGAACGATCGGGTTTCAGTAAGCTCAATGCTGCGCCTTTAATAAAGTAATATTCTCCGCTATTCTCTGGCGTACGTAACACAGGTCGGAGATAGCCGATAATGCTTGGATCTATTGAGACCGTGACGGTTAAACATCTCTGAAGGTAATACCGTCATGGTTAATTTCTTCACCTCTTCCTGTACTACCTGTTCATTCTTTTGTCTCCATCCTGCCAGTCGGCCTCACGTCGAACTCTGCCGCTGTCTTCAGTGCCCTCTAGTGGGAGAGGCTCTTCTGACAACATGAATGCAGGAGAAAGCGTTGACGTTCGTAGTTTGCTCCGACGAAGCTTTTCCGAAAACGAACTTGATCCTTGATTCTACATGAGCCGTCTAGAGGCTCCACTCACCGAGCTTCAAAATAGACTAGCGTACCCTTCCGCATTGCGTTGCAGCTCACAGCTCGCGTCCACCATCCAACATCGTCACAGCCACCGTGAACCTTTCTCTAGCGATGCCGGAGTCTGGTCAAGCTGCAGCTTCCCACTTGAGCGATCCAAAAACGACGTGACGAAGTATTCCAACGCCCACAATCATTGACAGCGATTATGTCTTTCTTTCGATCCCTGTAGTATGAGCGCCCATACCGACATAAGCGAGAGGATGACAGGTTCGGTCAGGTTGTTTTGGATGAAAAACTCGGGAAGATACTTCTCACGGATAGTTTTCCGGCTCCCAGCGTTTGAAACTCGCTCCCTTTGACTGATTCATCCAAGCCTAAGCTGATCTCAACTAATCCCTCAAATTTGCATGCCGCTGTTCACAGCGCATATGTACCGATGGAAATGGCTCAATAACCGTTTTAAGTTCTATTATCTTATTGTTAGTATTATCTTACAAGTCAAGGGAAGAACGCAGGGCGGCGCTTCGTGATAGCTGTAGCTGTGGGCTGCCGGGGCAGTACCGAACGAATCATTGACGCCATGATTCCACCAGCTGCCGAATGCGGCATTCAGCTCCTTGAGCCAGTGATATCGTCACCTGCTCTAAACTGGGAAACGGTCCGGGCTGCGCTAAGTTTCACTGCGGCTGTAATGAACGAGAATTAGTCGACTCGTTGCATCGATCGCTAAGCGCGCCATCGCTAGTTCTACTGAATCTTAAGCGTCTCCGTGTCCCATCCCCTTCTTACCCGTCACCCTCCCCCTCTCTGGTCCTCCTCAAATCCACGTCTCTCGTAATTCTCCAGGTTCGTTCATGTCCCAGATTCGGCGATATCTCAATAGGGCAAATTGCCGGCAACGATTCGGTGCGAGTTCATTAGATAGCGCTACCCGGCGAGCGCCGCTGTGAGACCAGAGACTACGTTCCTTAACAGCGCCTCTCCCTATGCTTCCCTCATCTCCGTTTTCTTCTCCAGATTTCTCCCGTCACTGGCTCTCAAGTCGTATTCCGTTTTTCCCGTCAATACGTGTTCTTTCTCATTTTACAGCCCTACCCACGCGAAGTTTCCCTTCCGTGAAGCTTTTTTCCTCCTCTAGTCTGCCTTTCCTTCCCTCAGTCATTTTGCGCTCCCCCTCATCCTTCCCGCTCTCCCGTCTCCCCATCGCTTCTTTTCTCTGGACCTCCTTCCTTCTATCTCACCGTTCCTGATCCCTTCTCTCGAGTCTCTCATCTCCCCTGATTCATTCCTCATTCCCCTATTCCATTCCCATTTCACGGATTCCCGATATTCTCCCGTCCTTCTTATTTTACCATCTCCCCTCTCAGACCTTTCCTCATCATGCTCTTTCCCCACGTTCCTAACGCTTCGCTCCTTCTACTGGATCCCTTCTATTTTCCCATGTCCTCCAGCTCCGATTCGTACCCTTCTTTCTTCTCCACTCTAATTTTCACCGCCCATCCTCATTTTTCTTCGGTAACTTTTCCGCGCCCCCTCATCATACTTCTTCCCCGTCTGCTTCCGCACTGGACTGCGCCGCGCTCCCCGAACCGCGGTTTTCAATCGCGTTCACCGGAGAATGTCTGCGGTTTCCGACCGCGATTACCGTGAAGATTTTTCGCGTGAAAACCGCCTAAATTGATTCCATCAACCCGTGCCGCGGGGAGGAATGATGTATGAGCACCCCAGACCGCCGGCAACAACGTCTGCAGAATTGTAACGATTGGTTTCTGGATGCAAAATGATTTGGCCCGCCTAGCAGAGAAAAATGGTACCTCGAAATTCCTTGATCGGCATAAGGTCGTAGGAGCCCGGTGACTCGCGCCCTCACCCACGGGATGCGTTTCCAGCTGGTCTCCAGCCGCGCTTTTCGGTTTCGTGATGCCATTCGCCGGAACCGCGATTCTTCCTAGATGCGGTACTTTGCAAAGCGGAGTTCATACACGGCTGGAATTCGCTCAGTTCAGAACTCGATCGCTGGAAAGCGCTTGCTACAGGCTGCGTTGAGGAATATCGAAGGTCAAGGATGCGTCGGGTGAAACAGGAAAAACGGAGCTCACTGGAAAATGGTTGAGCTCCGGTGCGATCTCCCTCGCCAGAAACTTTCGGAATGCTGGGGCCGATCATCTCGCCTAATTTGGAGCGATCACTTGCGTGCTCTGGCTCACCAATAAGGATATCCATACAAACGTGATTTTCACTTCTGATGTACAGATTAATACAGAGACGATCCAGCATTTTCCGAGACCCTCTTTGAGATTCACAGAGGAACTTCGACAGAATCGGGCCTTGATCCAGAGGCTCGCACGATAGCATAGGTTGCCGTCATCATGACATGCGGAGAGAAATCGAATTATTTCACCGTCATCGGGTAGACCAGGTGGAAATTAGTGGAACATCGATGAGTCTTGGGAAACAGGAAACGGTAGTATTCACTCTTCTTCCGTTGTGGATGTTATGACTACTCGCGTGTGTTTACAGAAGCCGGAGTCACAGATCCGCATGTCGTCACTGAACAACTGAACTCAGCGGCGATACAAGTGCCCAAAGAAGCGAAGAGTGTCAAAAGAGAGACCGACCGATTGACTGGCTGACTAACAGTGGTTAGGCTGACATCAACTGTCACGGCGACTCGGCTCATCCAATCTCACCTTCTACCTGGCTTTCTCGGCTGTGTGACGTTTTCGTCTCTTTCTAGGAGGTTCCCCGCTCGTCTCACACCTGCTATCTGTGAGAGAAGTCCGGGTAAGTGTTGTGCGCTCAAGAGAAAAATTGGACTTTTTGTCGATTTCGCGCGGGGTTTTTCCGACTTGACCCACATATCCGTGGCGTTTTCGGAGCACCGACCGAACTTTCATTCTCGGGATGATACGATTCGCATGAGCTTCCTAACATCTTGCGGTATCTGTTCGAATCCTTCCCTCACTCCCGTCCGAGTGGGGAACCCATCCCAAGAAGCCCAACTAAATTCCTCCAAAGATGAGTCCCATGAACATCGCTGTTCGTCGGGGCGGTCGCGTGCCGAAGATTCGCGGTGAACTATTCCAATCTCGACCGTGGGAGAAATTTTCGGAGCAAGGAAAGTCTCGAATGGGTTCGGTCGAGAGGAGAGAATTTCCAGTTGCTGCGGGCCGAACTCGACGACAAAACTCATTCTCCCGAGAAAACCCGTTGCTGAGTGAGAAATCGGTGGCGCCGGATTTGCTCTCATACCAACAGGGGCGTACGCAGGGTGGAGGCTGAAGGGGCTATAGCCCCCGCCCGGATGGTCTCTTCGTAATGCTGTAGTACAGGAGCGAATCGCCATACCGGATTTCAGCCCCATGCGGAGACCCGATCTAGCCCCCCCCCAACGAACAGATCCTGCGTACGCCACTGCATACCAAGCGATGAATAAGTCGACATACGGTGTCGAGAAACGATTCTGACGCTCAAGTGAGGGCAAGCTCAGGCCAGGCTCGCTTGAGGCTGCGGGAGCTCGATCAGGAAAACTAGCTCGTTTGTAGATCAATGAGCTCAGGGAAACCGGGACCGGCTAGAATCATGCTATTGCAATGAAAACCAGCATGGGGTAGACTCGCTCCGTCGAGGGCACGGCGGAAGCTCCCGAGAAAAAAGTCTCACGCTTCGTGGTTCCTTTGTGAGAGGCTGCTCTTCGGAGTCGAGATCCTCGAGGGCTGGAGTAGTCGAGACGCACGCGGATATTTAAATGCATTCCGTCCGTACTAGAGCGTGTCTCTCGGTCAGGGGGACTCGAGCAGGTTGGAATAGATGGCGCATCAGATGTCACAGAGCAGCTTCGTTGACGGGAGCATATAGGAAGCTCCTACCGAATCCAGCGATTCCATCACGACACAACGGATTTAATCTTCGGATTTTCGCTCCAGCTGTAATCTCGCGAGACAATCGACTAGTTGTGGAATGGGAAATTGCCCGGTGAGCATCGACCTCAACGTCATCGCTCAGCTGGAGGCGCCACGGTCTCGAAGAAGGACTAATGCTATCTGAATTTCACGAAAAGTCCCCATTCCCATGAAAAAAATGGAGAGGAGCTGTCCTCTCACCCACGTAATCATGGTTCGGGTTCAATCCGCGTTCACTGTTCGATTGGGCTAGCAACGCCATTCCATCCGAGGGAGGATCATTCGAGGACCGCGCGACCCGAGGAAGGTCACCGAACATCTAGTACCGGGGTTATTCGCGTATTCGATATAGCCCCCAAGATTGTCGACCAGCCCCACTGCGTTAGAGTTCCTCACTTCACTGAGAGCGCGATGAGGAACAGGAGAATAGTCTTTGCCCGGCCAAGACACTGACTGGTACTTTCGCAATGACTCCGGAGGGGGTTCCGCGCTGAAAAGAAATCGGGAGCCGCTCGTCTGTAGGCATCGTTGGGCAGACTGTTAGCGCCGACTGAGCAGCCGTAAACTGATGCAGCCTGTTTGATCTCGAGATGGGCAAGCGCTCTCAGAAACAAATGCTCAATGCAGATTTCGGCGGGTACTGTTATCGAATGAACTCTCGCTCATCATCAAAAGAAATGACGTATTCCCCTCGGATAAGCAGAGGATCTGCTGCCCCAAGCGGAGATGAGGAGAATCCACGAGAATCCACGCGCAGGTTTCAGAAGAATTCATCACACCCGCTCAATTCGCATGCGGCTTGAGGACGGAGAAAAGGTCGGAGAAGGGGGGAGACGATCTTCTCGGTTTAGGGGATGCGGGCCGAAATCTGGCTCTAGACTTCTAGACAGATGGAATCCGGATGAACCCGCCAGATGCCCCTTATATGCTTCGGCTGAATATCGAACACGGTGTCATGTAAATGAGTGGATGACCGTCTCTAAGGTTGCAGAAACAATGCAACAGTCACCACAGGTCGGCCAGCACGACTCCGATCACGCAACACATGTGATCTCTATTCGATTGGCGGAGGGCACTCCCAGACGCCCGCGCGCACACAGAGAAACCGCGCGGAGCATCTTTATTTCATGTGAACATTGTCTTTGTTGAGGGCGTCAACGGAATTACATTGCCCCGAGGTAGGTGGCTCGTCCAGCTCTCGGACCCGACATCAATCAGGGCATGCGTCACATCCACATTGATCGTTAGCTCATTGGGCAGTTTCGCCGCACGAAGACTTCACCTGTCCACTGCGAAAGAGATCCACATACGGAATCGTCGTGAAGTGTCACCGGATCGAGTCCTCAATCTAGTTTAGTTCTGGGCTGTTCCCTTGTTTGATTCCGTGACACTTGAATTGATATCTCGTTGAGGAGGAGGGTGCCTGTCGCCGTCAATGAATGACAGCTCTGACGCGGTTTGTTTGATATCGGTCCGCCGCCTCATCACCGCCAGGTTGGAACCGTGTGCCAACATGTTACTCGGTCGTATCTTCCAATGAGCGTCTGCTGCATGCTCGTGATCTAGTGCCGTTTCCTCCCTAGACTTGACGACGTTCTAGTGCGGGCGGAAACAACTGGACTCGGTCAGTTCCCGATTCCAAGCAGAGCCGGGAGAAGTATGTCCACTAGGATGTTGAGCGTCCAACAGTCCCTTGCGATGCCCTCTGTTCTGACAATAATTGTAAGCCGCCCATTTTTTTTCAGAGGGGAGCCTTGAATTATGATAAGCCTAATCGGCACGCTCCGGGGCTTGCTCAAGATCAAGCCTGTGCACATCGACGGCGTCGTGTTCCGCTTACATCATGGCCCCACTGTGGTACTTCTGCTCGCCTTTTCTGCTCTCATCACAACCAAGCAGTATTTCGGTGAGTTGCCCCCAAGAGACCTCCGGAATTCCCCGGATACAGGGCTCGAACTCCTCGACGCGAACGATCGACTAACCCGTCGCGCCATCACCTATCGTGGAACCTGAACTAGGACCGAAATCGACAGGCCTCCGTCCGTAAGCGATCAGCGGGAGCTCCGTGCTAATAACAGCGAGATCTCATCCGATGTCTCCGGTCTTCAGTGTCCCTTCGACATATTCATCGAATTTTCGATAAGGGCGATTCATCGGCTGCCTAATCCATCCTACACATTCGAATTGAAGCCATTACGTCGCGAGGAGTCGCTGCGGGCTGATCCAACGCCGCCAGGCCACGTGATTCCGATATCCGAAGCGACATTTCTCACTCGGGCCAGAAGAGAAAGCGGCTCTCGAAACTCCTCGGATTCCGATCATGGCACGAAAATGGGTCTAGCGTCGACCCCACCGCCCAAGGAAAACGGGAATGGAGGATCTGGGAAGCTTCGGCCGTAATTGTTCCGAATGAACTGGTTTCAGAGGGCCCGCAGAGGAACGCATCCGTCGAGGAAAGAGCTCCGGGCTGCGGAAAGAGTTTGTAGCCGGAGCTAACATTACTTCCAGCTCGATAGGTACCTCACCTTGGATGCAACGTACAATGTCACTCGGGCGCGATACTTCGTTCGGTGCTCGGACAAACTGATGCTCTCCGACCGAACGAGACCTTACCGAAATTCGAATTCCACGGATGTAGCGTATGAGTTTGGCGGTGCGGAAACGATATGTCATGGGATCTCCTCCCTCGACTCCGGCAACGGCCGTCGCAAAACATTCAAAGCTCGGAACAGCGAATCATCGTCCCCCGCTCATTTGTACTTATTTCTCTAACGACGTTCATTTCCCGCAACACGCAGGTGATCCTATCGATTGTGATATATCTGGAGGAGCACCGAAATCCCTGATGAATTTATACTGCTGGATACACGCAACGTATTCCGTGAAGTCATTGTTCAAAGATGTGGACGGCGTTGAAATCGTTTACCCGGGTGTGGGCTCCTGGAAAGGCGCTCCACCGAAGCAATACGGCCAGCAGGGAGATTACAAGTTCCATAAGTACTATCAGTGGGTGTCGTTGATGCTATTCTTCCAGGTGAGTTCCTATTCGCTGATCCTAGAGCCAGCTTGTCACATACGATCGTTGTCGAGATTCATACCGCACCTCGAAAGCGGCGAGAGAACCGATATGTTTGGGAGAATGCCGGGAATCTCGGGGCATCTTCGCTCCTACCCACGACACAAATCCCCGGAGATGGGTCGGCAGCACCTTATCGAAACATATGTATATTTTTCCCCGGCTACGACTCTCCCGATCCCCTCGGCTACGAAGAAAGCAAGAGACCCGAAAATACAATAATTTCGAACCGAATCGCGGATGCAGACGTTCGAGGTACAGCAAGCGTCTCCTAGAGACGATCGCCCTATGTAAACGAGCACCGGACTGGATGCTTCGAGTCATTCAGGAGTAAATCCGGAGTTGTCCCGGGTCGCGCGAGCTGGGGCCGACGCTTCCAGCACTCGTATTGAAACCAGCACTGGATCTCCCATGTAGAAATCAGTCCGAAAATAATCCCCGTAGAGGTGTTTTGGGCTCCCGAAATTGATAGATTCTTGGCAAGCTCCTCCGATGAAATGTATCGATTTGAAGCATGGCCCTCAACAGTCTAGGAATAGTCGACGTGACGAGGCGAGTTTGACGGCGTTTGAACTTCTCTTCTGTAGCCACTCGAGGCTTGCCGTTGGCTCACCTCCGTAGCTTTCATGAGAGACGCTGGAATGAAGTCTCCGGAATGATGGCCAAAAATAATTGTCCGCATAGTTTCCCCAGATTCCATCCCTACCCTCTATCGATGTGTTCAAGTCCCTCGAAGCTTGCGCATTGCATTAGGCCTTGTTGACGGTGACGCAGTTCTCCAGGGGAGGCGGACGACAGCGTCCTCTGTTGCATTCGGACCTCTGCGACCTACTACTTCGAATCTTCCTTGTGCCGCAATAGACGACATCACATTGCCTTCGCCGGAGAGGCGAAGGTGCTCTGTTTCTAAGTCGAGTCGAAGCTCAAATCCATTGACCTTTCGACGAGAGAACGTTGATCCGCCGAGCTTAGACAGAAAGGATTTTCCTGGTCGATTCTAGGCCCTCCGGGACTTTTAACGTCGAGGAAAAGCGGCATTTGGAGGACAACCTATTCTCCGGCACTCTCCACCAAATCTACCGAGGATCAAGCTCTCCTGATTCGAGGAGAGATTTGCAAATGCACCATTTTGCTCCCGTTGTCGCGATGTTTTTCGGATAGATGTTGAATATTCGAGAAATGATGAGAGAGAATTCATAGCCCCCAATCACATACGAACGATGGAGTCGTTCACCGCAGTCGCTGATGAATTGGAACGGTAACAGAGGCGGGTGCTTTTCCATCCTCTGATCTCGTGCATATTGAGCGCGATCTGAGCGACCGGTCGAGAAACCGCGACGAGGGGCCACCGCGTTCTTCGAGACGGAACCACATGCACGGACCGCTCCTGTAGACCGTCGACGTCCGATCAAAGGCTTCCCGTTCACCATTTATTTTAACAAGCCAGTTAGACGCTCTTTTCGCCGAGTCGGTTCGCTGGCCGCGAGTTCCGAATCGGGTTTCCGACAACGAATTCCATCTATTCGGGTTCGGAAGGCTGAAGTCGTGGCTCTACCTCCGAATTTTGCGACAGCATTCCAGTCAGATGAGCTTCTAATGAAACCGAGCTAGGACTAGATTCGAATCTGCGAAGCAAACCCCCCACAATGCGCTCCGACTTTTGTCGACGACGTGAGGGTCGTACCATTGTTCTCCCGTCGACTCCTTTAAAAGGCTCCTCAAGTGGCTTTTGTGTGGTCTGAAGCGGCTGCACTCATTCCATCGAAGCCGACTGAGGCAAAGAACGACTTCAGGTCAAGCCTGTTGCATGCACCATCATACGGGGAGAGTCATTCTCGTGCGTTGCTTTGAATTTCGCGGTCTCGTCATTCCACTTGAGCGCGAATGTGCAGAACGAATGTCGTTCTGTGTTACTCGGACACGTCCCTACATTTACCGAGAAGCGAGTTTCTGATTCCGCGTATTGACGAAGATTGACACAACATGAATAGGTTCTGTCCTGTAGACAAACGCTCGTTGTTGTTGTTGAGAGAGAATGACAGATCGCGACGTTATGAGCTTGTCAAGGGCCCGCGCTTCCAGGCTACTCCAACAACAGGACGCCCGCTAGCTGCTGCTGAGAACCGTTCCTTGAGATGAGGAATTCCTACCGAGTTTTAACCGATCGGGGAGATCTCCGGGCATCCTTGTTTCCTGAGAGAATCCGAAATCATAATCCGTCACAGAACGGAGGGTCGACTCGCATAGAGAACGATTCCCGGCCGCTTGAATCGCGCTTATCGAGAATCTTCCTCCTGGCTTCTTCGGCCAGCGCCGCCGCTCGGATCGTGCACTGAATATCGATTACTCCGATATACCTAGTTGCGAGTGGACCCTCGATCCGCAGCCGAGCGCCGAGCGGGCGCTCGATTCGGTGAAGGATGACCACGATTGATTTCGACGTCGCGTCGGTCGGATTAGCTCGCGAAAGAAGACTCCGTCCCAGCTTTTACGGCGATCGAGGACAACGGAAGAAGAGAGGGAAGATTCACTACTCCGTCCGTGGCCAGGTTCCGCTTGCGAAATCACCACATAATGCAAGAGAATCAACTCGGTATCATTCATATGCGAGGCTTCCATAGAACCTACCCGGAACACGGCGCATTCGCTTATGCCCCTTGTTCTCAATCAACTTAGTGAAGAATCGAGCAAGTGTCGTACCTTTCTCCGAAGTAGGTTCCTCCCGCGAGCGACGGTGCGCCGAGCAGGTCGTATGAGACGAAGAAGGTCAATGCGAGAGTGTTCAAATTCGGTATTCGATGTCTCGTCGCTGGGAAGCAAAGCGTGAATTCATCTATGTTGCGGCTGCTACAAATGGTGTGAATAGTATTTTTCCCCATATAGGCGGTGTTATTCTACACACCGAGATGGATTTGGAAAGCTTGGGAGTCTAGACGTTTGGAGAATCTCCTGGCCCCTCGAGAGCCTTCCGATACCGCGAGGTCCATCTGGACAGGCGGCTTCAACAATTACATGTTCCGCTACGTCGCCTGTGAATTTTTGTGTTTGATTAATGTTGTCGCCCAGCTCTTCGTGATGAACCGGTAAGTCGAGTCGTCTTCAAGTCCCTTTGACTCTACGATAAGAAGTATGATTCACAGCTCTCTTCCCGAATAGAAACCATTCGTTCCAAAGCATTCTCCTTGTGCCATCCGTCTCAGCGTGCCCGGGCTGGGGAAACTGAGGGAAATCGAGGGATATGTCCGAAGCACTTATCTCAAGTTCGCACTCGAGTCGATGAGCGAAGTTTCTATCGAGCGCAGCTGATCGAATCTCGTGAACTTCAGATTCCTCGACGGCGAATTCACAACATTCGGTCTGGACGTGCTTCGCTTTTTAGATGAATCGCCTGAACTCCGGATCGACCCTATGGTGCGAGTATTCCCCAGAGTCGCGAAATGCCATTTCCAGAAGTTCGGCGCCTCTGGGAATGTAGAAACGCACGACGCAGTCTGCGTTCTACCTTTGAACATCATCAACGAGAAGGTTTGTGCATTAATTTTTATCAACAGGGCTCTGAACACTGTCCGAGCCCATGAGAAATGATGCGCCAGAAATCGCAGAAATGGATTCGCTCCGAGCAGCGATTGGGCGTTAATCAATACATATTGTCCTTTGAAACATCTTACGCACAGTCGGCTGCACGCGCACACACAGGGGGCCCGCGTCTCGTCTTTCTCTTTCGAAAACTCTCCGGCATTATTTAATCGACTTGATCAATACGCTCGAGATGAGCCTCCTCTGGGGAGCTTGCACCAGCTACGGAAGACACTCCTGAGCGCGTCGCGATCTGGGCAGGAATCTTATTCTCGCCGGGAAAATTTATGGTCTCGACGCAGCCCCATCCGTGAAAATTATAACAAATGGCTGCACGGAATTCTTCGAGCCTATATTCTTGCTTCTCAGTTCCCATTTTTGGGGAAGATGTGTTCAATTCTCGGAACAATATTCCAGGTCTATGTATTCCTGTGGTTCTGGATGTGGATGCTCTGTACCCTGACGATATTCACCATGATTTACCGCATGATCCAGCTCTTCACCGGAGGGGCCATCCGCGCTCGACTGATGAAATGGAGGTTCTATTATGTACCAGAAGTCATGCCTGTGAGTACCGAGCAATGTACGCTCCCTGGCGTCACGTTCCGCGTGTGTTCTCTAGATGGATTCCGAATCACTTTCTCGAGTGTTGCTCCCACTCCTCATAGGCCTATTTCACGACTCACTGAATATTTTTTAATTTTTCCTTCGGCCTTCCGCAGGCTGTTCGCGACTGTTCGGCCGGACAGAGCTTCGTGCTCTACATGCTCGGGAGGAATATGGACACGTCGAGCTTCGTCGATGTGTTGCACGAACTTAACCGACTCCAGGGCAAAGCTCCCGGATACGAGTCTGTCTCGAGAGAAGAGAAAATCTAGCCCCATGCTTCCGGTCTCTCGAGTATGCTACCCCCCGTGTAAATCTCGTGGTCGATGCCGGCGATCCGCTCCGGGAAGCAGAAGCGTCTCTTCTCCGGATGGCGGGCGATAATTCATGCCGCATACCTTGAAATAGCGTGTGTTCAAGGGCAGACAATCGGAGCTGACGATAAGCTGAATCATCATGTCTACTTCAATCCTTCCGCGCCATGTATATCCTACTTTCACCTGTTTCTGCCATTTATATAAAGAACTACTTAATCGTCGAAAGGTGCTCCGAAGTTTTTCCCAGAACGAATCCGGATCTGAGGAAGAGTAGGATTCGTAGGATTCCGCGTGACGAATTCAACAGTTTTCATCCGAAGTCGGGACCATTTGTTGACCACCGAACAAGTGCGCCCCTCCAATCATTCCTGGCGGCATATGTTTATGTCTGTACATGGATATGTAGGGACAGCCATGCAGCTGGCGCAAAGGATACGTCGTTCGAACATTTTGAATTTTTCCTCCGGAGCTGCCCATCTTCAAAAAGCTCTCTGGATCACGATTCCCCTGAGAAGGATAACGTAGAGTACATCGTTCCAAGGGAGTTCCAGAGTGTGCTCGGTCCAGGTTTTGTGAACGAATAGAGCTTCTCCGTAAGTGAGCTCTGTTGTAGGACTCCGGCGCGGATCGCGGAAAAGTCTGGCTCGTTTTCGATGAGCGGTATCATTCGTGCCATATGATGAGAGAAGAGCTGCATATACCTAGACCGGGTCCGTTGTTGCGTATACGTTCCGTAGGTACATGGAACGAGATCCCCTCCCTCATAATGTTTCCGTTCGTCGCATTAAACGGGCTCGCTCATGAACCCGAAAAAAATGAGAAGGCGAATATTTCAAGTGTCTCGTCGCTTTGATCCCGGGAATTTCCAAGCAAGTTGGCAAAAACAAAAACTCCGTGATTATCACGCTACAGGTAGGTACCTCTCCCCCGATGTCTGTCTGTCGGGTGGCGACGGAGCCTGGCTGCCGGCCGGCCTGTCCGAGTGAGTGTAGCTTCTTCCCTCCCCTGGCGTCGTTCGGAGCGAGGGTCCGGGAACCCACTCGTGGTTGTGTTGAGAGGGTCCTCGCGTGTCGGAGTTCTCTACGCCCCTTCACAATGCAGTGAATCCCGTTCGAGTAGCTGCACTAGGTTCTCTCTCGGTTGTCAGGGAACTGTGTTCAAACTTCTTCGCATTTTCGTCGCTGCTCTTACCACAGTTCCCGCTAGCTCAACGATTGAGTTTCGTGCAACCTTTTTTGTGCTTAATTAGCAGCTTGGATCGCGTCGTCGGGAAAAACGGTGATTGATTCCCCGCTTGATTGATTGATAGATTGATTGATCGATAGCTCGCCCGATCAGTCCGCCGAATTGACTGATGGTTTTGTGTGTTTCGCGGACTTGGTTGAACGATCAGCAACGAAACGGCGCTCGACTCATCGAGACTTGAAATGCTTGAAGATGCGTGCCGACCGTCGTCCGGCTCGATCGAACAACAGGTCTATATAGTGACAAGGAGTAAATACTCATCAGACGACATCCGACTGAAGAATGAGCGGCCTGATCGCCCGATAGTCGCCCTACCGAAAAACTACTAAACAAACGAAATATCCCCGGAGTCGAGGGACCGAAAAACGAAGCAGCCTCTCTGGGTCATCTCGAAAGCAAGCAAGTAAGTAGATCTTGGGGAAGGAAAAAAGGAGAAATGCAGTCATACCGTGAACCAGCGATTTCCGAGGGTATTGGAGTAATTTCTTCTCGCCTATGCCGAGAGCTCTGCCAAACAGAGCGCTCTGCCGAGAAAATTCGATGGCCACGAGGTCTGTCAGGCTCCCTCCGAGGTGCTGGAAGGCCTCTGGTCGTGTCCCTCTGTTTCTCTTCTTCTTTGGCGGCGGATCATGCGTTCGGGATGCTTTCTCTAGATCCCCGGAAGCCTCCCAGGAAATGATTCCGACTATCGGGGAGGAATCAGTCACCATAGTCGAATCAGTCTAATACGCCTAAATTTAGAATCAATTTCGCTCCCTTTGTAGAGGCGTCTTAGATCTTCGCTTCAGCCTCGAGCACAACGACACAGTTCCCTTGGCAACAAACGACAAAACAATCTCTCGTAAAGGTTCCTTGCTGTTTCGCTGCCCCGCTTGGGGCGCGGTGTTCGGAAGAGCTGAGCTGAAAAGTATCCCGGCGCTCGGCGTCCGTCGTGACCGCCTCCTGTCAAATCGATGGGGCCCATGAGGATATATCTACCCCGATAGAGTGTTGTGTTTGAATTTTTCATGCACGGCAAATATTGCAGTGAGGTGTTTCTTCTCAGTGTATCGCTGACAGCTTGATAATATCCAGTCGCGCCGTGGGCGTCGTCAACCCCGACAGGACTCGATAGTTGATTCGACCCCGCATCTACAGGCGAGGGAAACGAAAATGAAGATTGGCCCTCCAAAGACGAGTGCCTGGCTCGACTCTCGTCTGTTACCATCTGAAAAAGCGAGCAGAACCATCGAGCTTTGCTTGGGAGGAGGAAGTATCCTAGATCCAACAAACAAGTCGCGTTCTCCGATTCTGATGAAGGTGATATGTACGTAATTTTTTTTCGGCTGAGGTTTCGACGCTCCCTCGCGCCCCCGTAGTCCACGTGCCGTTTCTGTGAAGGCTTGCGAAGGACTCCTCCCGAAGTCGGGATTGGGTTGACACTCTTGGAAACGTTTGTCCTGGCACTGCGTTTGCAACACGATCGGACTCGATGGTGTTCGAGATATTTCAAATACCTACTTTCGCGACTAATGCGTTCGTCAAGCATGCTTTCAAGGGACGACGAGCACTCGCTCGGCAAGGCTGCATCACAAACGGTAGGTTCGGAGAATGACAGCAGATTGGGAACCGCGACGAGGTGCAGTCGGGAATTTCGGACGGATGAAGCCAGGCTGTCAGAGGTCCGTTCGGGAGTGATTGCTATTGAAGATTCAGACTGGATTCTGTGAGCAGATGACAGCAACGCTGAATCTCACGCCCTCATTGAAAATTTTGTCCAATGTTTTTCCTCGAACATTAGGTTTCCGACAATTTCTCAGAATTGAATTCTCCTAACGGTTCTTCACACCTCTCGCTCGTCGGACGGACGCTCCTTCGGTGAAACGGTTTTGGGTTCGATCGGTTGGCAGTCTGTTATTTGCTCCCACCTCACATCCGTCCTTCCGATGCATACATACATAACGACGAGGCTCGCCTTCATGCACTCGAACACTGACGTCACCGAGCTGTCTGGGCGGAGAATTGTCTCGCTCGATGACCAAGCCGAGGAGTTGACGACGGACGCAAATTCACGATTTGAAATTCTTGGCATTTCGCTTTGATCGCTCCGGAGAGCCTGCTGGAAACGTGCAGCGGAGTCACTCGGACATGATACACGCGATCTAGGATCGTAAAGCGCTATTATTCGCCGAGCTTAAGCAGTAGGCCACTGCGGAGAGTTGTTCTGTGCGAAGGCTCGAGAGCGTGCCCTCTATCCGACAAGGTGGATACGTATCCAAGACGTTGGGAATCGAATCTTGATCACCACCTCGTCGCATTGATCGGAGCCGAGGCGGGGGATGACGAGTAAGTGGCGATTCCCATTGCCCACCCATCGGAAGGACGTTGCATAGCATCAGACCTTGAAGCTAATATTAGATGCGATGCCGTGGAGATTAATTGCGATTTCATGTGATACGATCGAATAGTAGCAGCGATTTATCATCAATTGCTTACCAATTTAGTCAGTCCATCAATCACTCGGCCCGCCACCATTGTACGGACTTAGTCAGGCGAGCGTTTCCCCCAATTAATTCCATTGTCTCGGAGGGAGGATCTTCCAAGTTGAGCTCCCCGAATCCCGAGCACGATAACCCCTCGAGACGCAGACGACAACGAAAGCCGCCCCGGTCTGATAATACTTTACGTCGCTATTGGAGTCGCTTTAGCGCTGCCGTACAGATGAGACCCCCGTGACGTACGGGGAACAACGGGTCGACACGAGCGGTTCAGTATTATTCGCGGCCGCGGAACCTCTTCCTTTCAAGCTCGATATAATGCATGTTGTTCCAAAGCCCGATATCATCTTTTCAATCACGCACGGAGTCCAGCTTCGCCTGCGGCAACATCTGGAGTCCCCGACCCGTCGCAAAAAACGCTGGTCTATTCAAAAGATGTTGAGGCCCTGTCGAAAGGGAGAGTTCCCTGTTCTCGACTGGATCCGGCGCTGCGCCGCACGGGACGTCTGACGAGATCACTCGCGGTGGATCAAGGATTTCTTGCCAGGGCTGTTTTTAGAAACTCACTGCCGTTCAATTTCGGCAGCGGAAGCAGCTCCGGAGAAATGTTTAGCACATTAGTTCTCCGACCAAACGACCAAAATGTGTTTTGCCCGAACACAACTTTCTCGGTGGGATCGCAGCGCGGAATTTCGCAGCGGACAGATTTCTCATCTTCAATGACCGTGTTTTCCCTCTAATGTCAAGGACGAAACTGAAATTGATTTCGGTCTCGGTCGCTGCCTTCTCCCCTCTTTTGACAAACTCAATTCAGATGGTAAATAATATGTGCACGAGCCGACGCGAATCGTCAGTGTTGGCGTGCCTCGGGCGAGACACTCTGCGAAAGATTGAAGAACGTAACCATGGCAAAATATGACGGCGCTCGAGGGACCACGGGAGAGAATCGTCGAAAGAACAATGACGAATGGGGCGGCCGGAGCTGCGAGACGCCGATCGTCTGTCGCCGAGCCGGCCAGTTGGCCACGGCAGCCATCGCGAACATCCGCGAAGGGAATGATATGGATACAACAGGTCAATTCATCCTTGTTTATGACACTCATGTAGCGTATGGCCTTCTTATAAGCGCCACAAGTCGTTCATTTGACGCTCCTGGAGGAGCGTATGGTCGACGGCGATGCGGTGAAAAATGGCGGAGGCGACCGGCGTCCTGTTTTGCTTCGGAAGACACGCCGATCTGTTCGACCGGGAGACTGGCCGTCTGCGAGGTCCGAAGAGGGGCTCCGACGGGGTGAATAAGAAATAGAATGAATGAGCGGGCGGGCAGGCAGGCTAAGTGACGACCACGGTGCGGCGGGAGGGGGTTTCTATCGACTAAGAAAGGGGCGGCTAGTAGGTCGCAAGAACCTCATGCTGAACTGATTATATGCTTCGCAGCTTCCATGGTTAAGGCTCGTTGTGGGAAGTACAGCTGCTCCAACGGACTACCGGAGAGCTCAGCTGACAAATCTCGCTCCGGTGAGCTAAGACCACATGGTATTCAAGCGGTCCGCTACCGGGTGATTGAAGGTAATATTCGGAGTGTGCTCCCTTCATCGAGTTGACATCAGAGAACGAGCGTATTCGGCCCGGAACTGGGACCTCACGAAGATCCCCCTGCGTAGAGCTCGTCGATATACGTGTTTGCCCAGCGAGCGTTTGAATGATTTCAGCTCGCGGTAGTACACGAACCGTTCGGCGAATCGATCCACCAGATTTGAAAGGAGGACTCCTTTCGATTTGTCGATTCAATGGATGACTTAGTTAGCCTGCAGAATGTCGCTCAAAACTGATTGGAAAATTCGACTTGAGCGCTTTCGTCTCTACTCGAGCCTCGTGCTGGAGTGTTACCCTAAAGTCGAACGTGCGGAAGCTCGGGGAAATGCGTGATTCTCGGTCTCATATGTGTTGTTCCATGAAGAGCTGGTACAGGGAGATGATTTGATGCGAAATCGAGTGATCTTAGTGCATTCGATACTCCGACGAGGTTCCGAGAGCTCCTCATTTACCATAGGTGAGCACGGTGTCAAGAGAGCGCGCATGGATGAAACTCGAGCGATGCCGGACCCTCCCAAGCCCGATGTCTGGGAGCATTACATGAACAGTCAACACCTTTGGAAGCATGCACCCTCAGTAAGCATTCGCGGGATCCGAACTCTGTGACAGGTCATCGGAGCTCCGCTTCTACCGGAAATTTTCGTGGCGACGACCGAACACGGCTCTAAGAATCATTGCAGCCCTATCCGGACTTGGACACGGACTCGGAGGGATACTCTTGTTTGTATCGGGAGATTCCAGAGAGATAAAAGGATAAACGTACTAGGTAGTTATCCCTATCAGCTCGAACACGAAATTCGCACTGAATCGTATCCATGGGAAGGCATCCCTTGAGATCGAGCTCCGGAAATGGATGCCGACGATCCCTCAAACGATTTTCGGAGAAAGAGGATCAGCATTTCATATCGGTTAGAGAGCATACCTGCGAACCCCTTGCTCATTCGTACACGACAAGCGACGGCAATCAGGATTGTTCCGATGGCCTTCGCGCACCCTGCATGGAAATCGATCTCTGAACCCAACTTGGATGCATTCCCCGATACTAGACGCCCCCCCCCCCTCCCCCCGTGCAGCCGCCACTGCCCTGAGACCGGCCACCAAAGGATCTTCCGAAAATCTCAGCTCGATACCCAGAAAAGAGGACTCCAGGCCCTCACCAAATGTTTCGCCGACCTGATAAAATACCGGTCAGATGGGACATAATAGGCCGTGTCTGGTAGAATCGAAGCTCTACGCATCTGGGAACGGGATGGTCATACGAGTGGCAGTACAGATCCGGCTTTCAGTGCAGTTCCTGACCACAGCTGCACTACTGTCGACAGAGTCGCTCTTTGATAATAGGCGACGATTCCTCAACGGCTATCCGTAATTCCATCATCGTCGTTCGCGCCACGCCCGAGAGCCACCCACTCACGAGACATGTTTGATATGTGTTCGATCCAAGGGACGCCCCCTGTACTCGGCAGTAGGGCTATTCTCTAGCATGCGATTAAGTAGCAGACCCCAATAGGTACTCTCGTTCGCAGCCAGGCGAGGGGGATAGCCCAACCCCTATACCCCTTTCCTTGATTTGACTATACGAGCTTCATTTGCGTTGCGCATTTTCCCGACTGACAAGGGAGCGCAATGGTTGGTGCGCCTCGGATCGGAGGTATTGGAGAGTGCAGGTTTCTTGGTGGATCCATTTCGCGGAACGTCACTGGTGGAGTACACTCCGTCAAAGGACGCTATTCCAGCGGAACGTTGTCTAAAGTTCAGATTCTCCCTCATGATATCTATAAGAGACTCCTCGAGAGTTACCGTCGAGATTCCCATCAGCGTGTGCATCCGGGCTTCCGTAAGGAATCCTATCGAGGCAAACGTTCCGGCTCTCTCAAGGTTTCCCGGGAAAGTTCTCCATGCGGATTCGGGAGGTTTTCCGCAGAAGCGAACCCGCGCCAGTCTCGAGCAAGAACCTGGATCCTTGGAATACGGATCGATCGATGGATTCTCTTACCCTATATACGTCCTTCTCATTCGAATTGAATTCTTTTCCTTTTTTTGAGGATGCTGACTTTTCTCGCGGACATGAGCAGCAAGAGTAGGTTGCCTCTGGGGACCGGGCCCGCTGAACGCGGGTGTTACTCAGCATGCGGTGATCACTCGCCACCAGGCTACCCTCAGATGCGATTCTTCCGACTTCACCTGCATCCGGTGGAGCCAGGGAACGATCGGAACTACTGGACAAGCTTCAACCATAAGATCTGTCCAATATCATCGATTTGTCATGCGCTCTATCAGACCTCCCGCAACCTTCGAATTAATAATAATCGTTCCCCGTGGAACGACGGACGAGAACCATACAGCCCTGAAGACGAACGAACACTCTAATATCTGTTTGTCGATCGATGGAAGCAAGAATCCGGCGTGCGCATCCGACAGTATATTGATTTGCTCATGAGAGGCGAAACTCACAGTTGCGAAATCTGGTCCCGCAGGCTGGCGGCGCGGAGCGAAGTACGTGAAGTTGCTATCGCGTCCGGATAATTCATCTGGGAGATAGTACGGCTCGCTCCCCGGACAGCACACTGGATCAAAAACACCAGAGATCCATCTCCTGACCCGCACTGTGAACCGAAGCAAGAGAGACATGCGTCATATTATATACCCAGACTCGCCAGCGAGAACAAGAGAGCAACAGAGCTCTATCCAGCGTTCCAGCGTGGAGCACGAACGACGGGCGCTCTCTTTTATCCCTCTGAGGGAGGCATCTGCAAGCTATATCTATTCCCAAGTTGTTCGTTGACTTCGACGATCGATAGTCCTAGGCACCGGGTCCGAATCTTAACACGGGCGAAGATCTTCAGAGCGCGAGTTCCGGGGTCTTCTCGGATAGGGCGGCAATATCTTGAGATGTCCGGGGACTGTAATTTGTTTCTGTTTTCTTCAGCAAGGAAGCGTTCCACACCGCTGTTGCCGCCGGAACTCGAACGATCCGCGCCCCTCCAAACCACAAAGGTCGACATCTCGTTGTTTAGGGAGTGGGAGAGATTACAGTTCCGAGTTCAGCAATGTGAGCTGCCCGGAGAGCCACGAGGGGGCACTTATCAGCAGGCAACGTTTGCGAGAGAGGTTATCACAGCGGATGTTAGAGAAGTGTTCAGCTTCCGAAATGAGCTACGCAGAGGGTCAGCATTCGCACGGCTCGTGCGTTCAGCCGCTCCTGCATGCTGCTCAAGTTGAGTAAGATTCATTTCGTTGCGGCGTATCGGCGGCGCGCTGGGAGGGCACGAGGTGGATCGTCTGCCGACCCCACGGCGAACACGTGGAATGGTGGAGAATTTCAGGTTTTCCCGTCTGGGTCTCGCTGCTCGGCCACTCGAATACCCCGAGAATTCGAGCAGCTTCGTCGAGAGTGAACAAATTCAATGGAGTCGAGAATCATTAATTGAGACGTGGCTAAAGCCCTTGATCCATCTGGCGCGACCCGTTGAGCTCTCGACAGCAATGCTTGAAGCAGCAGGCGGGCGGCCGAACGGGTGAGCGAGCATGCAAGCAAGCACTTTAATCGCTTCCCCGAGGGTCTGTTGTGGCTTTAGCCACTCTGCAATTCATGTCAGTTCCGTCCACAGCCGCCGCCGCCGCCGCCACGGCCGTGGCCTACACCACGACCGTTGTTGCAGAGAAGTCGCGGCGAAGGGAAACAGGCCAGTATCTAGACAGCGGCTCTCTTCGCGGCGAAGTCGTACACATAGGCTAGCACGTAACTGAACGCCAAGCGTGCTGTTAAGGCGAGGGAGTTTATGCACGCTTTGACCACTCGAACGGCGAGCTCTCGAGGCACCTGAAGGCTGGGGCTGTACTGCTCTACTGTCGACCGCTCCGACGCCGCAGGGGATGCAACCCACCTTCCGAAAGGAGACGGCTGAGAGATCCGACGGCACATCTCTAGAAGTCCCACGAGCAATCGCCGAAATCATCGACCCGTCGAAGAAAATGCGGTATTTCGCGGGTGAAGACGAACAGTGTAGCTTCCCCGACCAGCCTTATTCGGTAGGGTGAATTATGGACGTAGCGAAACCGGGATGTGAGCAGCAGCGGATGTTTCCCGCCTCCAAGCATAGCTCTCCACGAGCTGCGTTAGAGCATCAAGTGCCAGACGGAAGTTGAGCTCTAACGCTAGCGTTTCTTACTGCCTCTCTTTTTCTAAGACCCTATAACGTGTCCATGTCGATGTTCTCCGCCGCAGTCGAGGTTCCTCTGGCATAGACCACCGCGGTAAGAGCTCCTCCGAGATCGGGATTGCCGCTGTCCCAGACAGGGCAGCATTATAATTATTATCATCCGTGTCTCTTTTAGCATAACCGATCGGCCTCAAACGAAGGCCTTCCTTCTTTGGAAGACAATTTCCTCCACTGAAGGCATCGTCCGCTCCGAGGCTTCAACGGGGAGTGCTTAATCTTCCATTTCGGAACTTTTTCGGGGAGGAAAGATCATGGGCTCGATGGGGATGCCCATTCCGAATCCGGCGATGAATACCGCCGAATGAATGCGTGCCGAGCATAAACAGTGCGGGCCTGCTGGTCCGAGCCTCGATTCTGATTCAAGAACGATCCGCCCGCCCCTGCCACTGCCTCGATCCTCTTTCTTCAGATAGCCTCCTGATGCGAGTGTGGCTGTGACTCGAAGGAGGGACACTTTGATTCCTTTCTGGGTGGAAACATTCAGCTCTTGGAAAAACGTTCCGCTGACGCCGCATCGTGCGTTGCATTCGAACTATACGAGCCTGGCTGATTGGCTGCTGACCGAAAGACTCCCCGACTGACCGCTGACTCACCGGCTGAACTCAGGACTCATCGCCTCTACGAATTGGAGACTTTTTCTCGACCACGAACAAGGAACACCTCCAGCATCGATTTGAGACGTCCCGCCCTCTACGAAGTTCCGCATTCCCGTTATAGGTATGAGGAGGGTCCGTGTAAACGGTTCTCGAGGATATAGAATGGCTGGAGTCTCCTGATTTCCTACGCACGCCCCCTCAAATTCGGAATCCAAAATTCATGGCCAGGGGAGCGCGGACGGGAGGCGACAGACCCAAAAGAGCTCGTCAAGTGAGTTATGCAGGGTGCGTGCGACATTTCTCACGACGCGACGGCGCGGCGCAGTGTGCAGGAAATCCTCGTGCAGGTTCTGCGCGCGGCTCTTACGTAACGATGAAGTCGCGCGAAGCTCACAAAGGATTCGGTGCGAGACGGTGAAAACGATTTCCCAAATTCTCTCAGCCGCCATCTCGTCGACTGTTCACTGCAGCCTCGACAGACCGTCACATTTTCTTCCTTTTTCGGTCGTCGGACTTCCACAGGAACTTTACGCAGCGTTCGAATTCAGCGAATCTTTCGGTCTTCCTCTGACATGGAAGAATATTCCGTCCTCCTACTTCCAGTTTGCTTTGGGACGCAATTCACATCCTGCGACAGTGGCAGACTCTGCGACGTCGGCGTCGACGTACCTTTGCCATCATCGTAATCATCGTCGCTGTAGCCTTACAGTATGCATGTAGTCGACGGTCAATCTGGAAGATCATCGATGGGGATCAGCTGCTGCCAAAACCGTCACCAGCGCTCAAACATTGTTTGAGAGGAGCTGATGACACGCGTCACGCACAAATCCCTCAGAGAGAGTCCCCAGAGCGGTTCAGCTCAGGGCCACAGGTCCAGATGTCGGAACTGAATTGAAAACGATTGGAGCCGCCTTCCCGCAAAGCTGTTTTGGGCGGTGGCTGATGCCCATTTCTGAGAATTGTGTCTTGCCTCTTCCTACTTATGACTGCTCCCGATCCCTGCCGACGCGAAACTGAAAGTTCGATAATCGAAACAGATGAGCCCATGAACGTGCGGCTGTGCCTTATGCGGGTAGATATTTGTTTCGATGAGAGCGATGACTGCGGTCGAGCATGAAGACAGGCTCCAAGTCGTTTCGTAGCCGGCGTCTCTAGTGAATTAAACACTACGGACTAGCCTATTAGGTAATGACCTTCCCGCCTTCTCGGCCCGGTTTGTTAGACTGCCTCGTTGTGAACTGACACATGGACGCAGGCCGACAGTGAGCGCTCTCGAAACTCGACAGGAGTTATTATAATCTCGGCTACGAGCATGACTCCATGACCCGCGTCAACTTCAGAGGGGAGGCAGGCCGCGGGCGTACGCACGGGCTTCGCACTGTCCATTATATGTTTTTTCGTGATCGTATGACCTTGGCGAAAGATTCTTCTTCCTCGGTGGGCGCGAACGATTCTCTATCCTAATCCTCTCCATCAGCTGAGTTTCGGCTGCTTGCGAGAGCGAGAGAATATAGGCTTTCCATCGAGCAGGAGACAGGCTAAGGGAGCACTCCATGGGAATTGCGATGATTCATCCGTTTGTCATCATCATCCCATCTGAGAGTCAGCTCCGACGTCGTCCTGTTGCGGCGCCGAGTTGATCCGTCTCCCTGACTGTCCGTTTAGAGTGAAAACGCTTCGCTCGCCCTCCTGGTGGCTTTCCGTCGAGCTTTACAAATCTCGGTAGATACACAAATCCGGGAGTGTACGATAGTATAACGCTAACGACAGGTGCTACGTCCCACTATCAACGGAGTTCACCGGATTGCGGACTCGATATGCAATGTCTTTCGATGCCCCAACCGATACCCGTGGTGACTGACACACATGCCTAGACCGACGTTCTTCCACGAAACTATCGTAAGGTGTGGAGGTCGGGTCCTCGTATTGATTGGAGCTGTGAGACAGTATCAGTGAGCCTTTAACCGCATTTGACCCGATTGTGACCTGTGTCGGAGGCTTCGAGTGCCTCGGAGGCTTCGATTGTCTAGCGAGACGCCCGCAATGGAGATTTCACTAGGCTATGGAGCTCTTCTGACGAGACCCATTCTATTAGTAACCTCGAGGCAATAAATTGTACCGACCTTGCTGGAAATACTCGGAAGTCGAGCGACGAGGTTTATTTCCGCGCAGTTCCAGGCGCATCCTTTGTTGAATCTCACAGACGCTTTCGCGAAATGTGAGCGTGTTCGCTTCTCCATTCTTCTCGGCCTCGACTTGGTATTATTTCAAAGCAGATTTCCGCGCTAAGCTCTTTCGCTATTTAGTTTGTTGCATTTTCGTCGCTGGATGCCTGCGGGCGTTTCAAGCCGACTTGTCGGCGGTCGTACAGTGCGCGATCAGCCAGCGCGAGACAGCGGTCTCGAAATCGCAACGGAGAGCGAGCCGAACTTCCTACCAGAATTTGCGAAACAGGAGTTGCTATAGTGTACTTTAGCGATCGCTCTTCTCACGAACTCGATCCAATCTTACGTCGAGGGGAACACCGGGTTATCCTCCCCTCGAGTTTTCTCGATTTCGACGGTGGTCATGCCGCAGCGGTTGGGCCCTCGCTTCACGAGATGGAGCCGAAGCACGCATGCAATCCTCGATTTCCCTCCCCCTCCCGATATCGGATTCTCGAGATCGCTGCGCCCTTGCATCATTCGGGTTTGAACATCTCTTGGTCATCAACTGGTCATTCGCTCGAAATATGTATCCGTCTTGAATGATTTACATCTGTCGTGAACTACCTACGTCTCGGTGATTTCGCTCCGAGCTGTGGATCATCCGAGCTGACCACTTCGACTTCCGCGCATGTTCCGTCTCGCAAGAGACAGCGTTCAACGGCGCGGCTCCGGAGGAGCAGACTGCAATCAGAGTTGCGGGCGACCCTATGCACGGATCTAGACTTGGCCCCAGCTCTGGTCATCACAACAGACGCTCACGACAGGTATTTCTCAGAACATATATTCATCGAAAGCATTGAACCTACGTACGAACATACGGTATATCGAGGTTCAGTCCGACTTCGCGAGGGAAACTCTGCGTGGCTCCGTAGATGTATCTCTCTCATGAAGTGGTTTTCCGGAAGAGGAATCGAGAGGCGTTCCTCCCGGTCACCGCCTGGATTTCGTCCGTTCCGCTGACGCAAACCACGCACCTTTCCAGTCGAATCATTTTCTCCGACTATGGCTCGACTGTCGCTCGGCGATCGAGATTGCGCCGAAGCCTATAAACTTTGGATTCGCCCGGAAGGTCGCCGGAGGGAAAAAGAGAGCCTCTTCGAGATAGGAGTCGTCAGTATTGCTTTCGTATGTGTCCGAACCAGAGTGACGCGTGATTGGGAACAACGAATTCGTCGTATCCAGCATCGTAGGCAGGGCATTTCCGCCCGACAGATCATCAATGGAGGGAATCCAATGAATGATTGTACCATTATACGGACGGTGGGCGAAAAGGCGCAGGTCGACCACCTCCCGACGGTAGGTGGTAAGTCAGAGGCGCTCGATGATCAGGAGGATTCCAGGTCAGCCGGGTATCCGGGAGCCAAACGAACATCCGGACGGAAGCCGGTGTGCGTTAAGAAACAATACTCACGTTGGGACGAGGCAAGCACATCCATGAAACGTTCGGAGTCCACCTCGTGGGCCTCAATCTGCTTGATGAGACATCATCTCCCATCCCGGTTTTGGAGATCTGGACCGCCCCGGGTTATCCGGTGATCCCATGATTAGGATTCGTTGAGTTTTTGCATTTCTCCGATCGCGCCAGTGCTCTAGCTATATTTAGAATAGATCAGCCAGAATAATTCAGCTTCTTATAACGGAGGTGTCTCTATCGAGTCTAATGACGTCGTTCGGATGGATGTCATTTCAGCAGCGACTCACGTTCCCTATAAATCGACTCGTTAGCTGGATAGAACCCGAGGCCTCCGGGTTTTTCGTACCGGTGAGCACCTCTCGACAAGGGCGGAAACCCCGAACGGATTTATCTTGCGTGGACCGTGATGATATTTTCATTACCCGGCTCGAGCTCCTTGTATTGGGACTCCGTCACGGAGTTCGGAAATCGAGAGAAGGCTTCCCAATCGAATTGATCAATGTTGCGTAGCTGTGAGGTATCGACCATTGAATCCACGGATACTTTTGCCGGATTTCCATTACATCTATGGGGATGCTTCCACAGTCGAGTTTCGGGGCTTAGGTGGGCAGTGGAGCTTGGAGGCGGAGATGGCGAGCCAATTCGCAAAAGAGAACTAAGGCGTTTTCAGATTGACACGGCTTCGAATGAAAATCGAGATTTCGATGAGAGACAGAAATGGAAGAATCAATTAGAGCCGGCTTGTATTCCTTCCGGTGAATTCGATGCTTGAGTTCTCATCAGAGCCCTCTCATCCATCATTTTCCCCTCCTCTTCAAATCGACCGCAGATTGTCCTCCATCAGCTGACATGTCCGGTCTCGAGGAGATCCTATGAATCAGATCCACAGACAGAGACAGACGGAGACATTTGATTCCATCGCTCAATGCCAATCGTTCCCGTGTCAGAACGCGAGACGCGAGGACATCGATAGCTAGATGAACGGATGACACCCCCTTAGAAACGGAGTACTCATGGGGCTGGGAACGCGGAGGTGGACCTTCTACTGAGGGGAGAGCGTAGCGTGTAAGAGAGAGAGACACTGTGAGCGGGGGTACATGGCTCATCAGCGGCTGATCGAAGGAGGAATGTACCTAGCAAGGGTTTCAAGCATGCAATAGTGACTACTACGAACGATAGTCCCACTGCGAACGGGCATTATGAGCGCGCGTAAAAGCAGCCTCATTGTGATCACCGAGCGACACGGGTCACTTTAGGTCGTCGGCGCTGTTTGCAATCTCGACCCATACACATTCTCTCTTACCGCACGGTGGGACGGCTAAAAGCCAATAGAACCGCCTGAATAGATGGGTGGATGGGTGTGCTAGCTCAGTCCGGCTGCTTAGAAGTCGCTAATGCCCTTCACGGTTATAAATATTCCCGTTGCTAATTCCGACACGGACGAACCTCCATCCTTCCGACGCACTCGTCCAGGGTTTATGAAAGGTGCGGCGCTTTGCCCTCCAACGCAGCCGACCGATACGGATCAAGTTGATAATTTCCCATCTGATGATAGGAGCGAAATCACGGGGATCGAAAGATACATTCACGATAAGTTGGAAGTCGACGATCGTAGGGCTGCAACTGCCCCACACGAGGAACGCGGTCACTACGAATTATGAGTGCAGCGGTAAAAGACGGAGCCCTGCGGGTTTCGTTGTGAGAACTTCCACTGTAATTATTAGCAGATCGTGAGGCGCTCGAGCGAAGCTGCGAACCACGAGAGCGTCATGTGAGCGCGCTCCTGAAAAAGTAACCGACGCGACGCTGATCCCGTTAGATTGCCACTCATGGTTTCCAGAAAGAACTTGACTGGGAAGGCTCGATGCGGCTCTCACTGCTGCAGTCACAACCTTCGAGCAAGGGTTCGTGAAAGGAGCTCCCTGGTTCTTCCCCGCTTCACGACCCTTTACTGACCGAATGAGAGTCCGCGCCGCACGTATGGGTTGACGGGTGAAGACAGCGGCTCCGAGCCCGAATCGAGTGCTCATCATGTCGTCGTCATGAAGAGGTACTCAGGGAGATGACGCGCATCTTGTTGAGCGTTGATACACGAAGCTAGAGATTCAACGAGATGGAAAGCCCTTCCGATATGTCAGAACCTCTTCTATTCCTGAGAGAGGAAAGGATCTTGTCGGCGACTAGCCCGTCGGGGCCAAAAAAAGAGGGATGAACGCCACCTCCTCTCCGCGCTCTTTATCTGCTGACTTTATCTAATGCAGGACGAGAGTGAATTTCTCATTCGGGACCTGTAGATACGTTCAAAATCCCCGACACTCCCAAAGAAACCTTTAATCTTGATCATAAGTGCTCGCTCGAAGTATAGCTGTCGAAGATTGCTTAAAACTTGAAATTCTTATTCGTCCACGAGAATTCTTCGAGGCAATTTTGTCCAGGCAGCACCTTGCCAGAGGCGTGGGAAAAGTTCCTGAAAGCGGAACGTGACTAAACACGGAGAGAGGCACGCTTAAGACTACACGTGCCTGCGTTCAAGCAGGAACTCGCAGTTTGTTCTTGACGCGCATACACGTGCGATTTCCGACGTCAGACCGGCCAGATCGTGACGCGAGGGGTCGCTCCCCCCGCGCATATGATGAGGAAGGAATATCGAAGCCGCGGGGGTTCTTATACGAAAGTCCTCATCGGTGAACTCTTCGACTTTCTTGTCGAGCAGAAATCCGGAGTCGGAAGTTTCGACGAGCGAGCTCGCCCAGCTCGCCGCAAAACAGGCTTTTGAGATTTTACTCCCCTCTCCTGACCTGAGCGGGGACGAGACGGTCAGCCGCAGACATGACTCCTCTGCGCTGCCGTTTGGGAATCCTTTTTTAGGCTCTCGAACTCTCTCGAGCTCACATTCAGGACAGAGTATCTGATTTACTGTTCAGGAAGGCTAGGCGATGGCGGAGGGAGGCACGAATGGGGTGAACAGAATGGCTAAGTGACTTGTCTGCGTCCCTACACCTACATACAGCACTATGTGAGGGAGAATGATTGGACTAATCATTGGACTTGTTGACAGTCGCAGACTGGGCACGTCGATTAAATCGCTGGCAGGGAGCAGACGAGAGAATAATCCGACTTTGCCGGCAATGCCGATATCATCGCTTGCATTTTCTGCTTCCTTCGGAACAGACTAAGTAAGCATGCATTCTTCAGGTGCGGTCGAGGCTCTGACGCTCTGACCATTCCGAATAGCCTGATCTTCTTTTTCAATATCGACAATTCAATTGATCCGACCAGCGGACCAGACGTATTTATTGCGTGGAGAGGAAGAAGACATCTTGGATGGACTCGTGATAAATCCTGTTGAACATGTTGAGGGCTGCCCGAGCCCACGATGGCGGAGAAATCTAGGGACGACGCTCCACAATCAGTGGGACGTCTCCGACCGGAACTAGGCTGACGTTCACCAACTTCCTTTTGGGAACTTCCTGTCCGGGCGTCGCTAGCTTCAGCTCGAAGTGCTTCAAGATGTGTGCGAGAGTGATTTTCATTTCAAGGAGCGCGAAGCGTTTTCCCAAGCACATTTTCGCACCCGCCCCAAAGGCTAGATAGTGCGGCTGGGAGCTGGCGTGGTTGTCGAGGAAGCGCTCCGGAGAGAATTTCTCTGGTTCCGGCCAGAACTTCTCGTTCATATGAATCGACGAAACCGCCGCCTGAATTCTGACTCCGCCCGGTATAGTATGGCCACCGAGCTTGATTTCCTGATCGCCCAGCCTTGACACCATAGTTATTACGGGCGAATACATTCGCAACGTTTCCAAGAGGAACGCTTCGGTTTGCTTCAGCTTGCTCACTTGCTCGTAATTGAGCGCTTCGTCGGTGTTCCATACGGCGCTTATTTCGGCGTAGAGTTTCTCTTGTTCGTCCGGGTGTTTGGAGAGCAGGAACGACGCCATGGTCGTCGTTATGGCTGTTGTCTCATATCCACCGACCAGGAAGAGAAAAGCGTTCGCGGCTATCTCGTCATCGGTGATTCGGTCGGATCCACTTTCCGCGGCGTCCATCATCAGCTGGATCATGTCCTCCATCCTCACCCCCCTATCTCTCCGACTTTTCACGACTTCGTGGATATTTTCCATCAAGCCAGTCATCAATGCGTAAGAGCTCGTGAATCTGTGAACACGGAATCCGTTAGCCAGAGAGAAAATTTATTTTCCTCAGAGCACGCTCGGGAAAAGAGGAGCGACCGATTCCGACCATACCTTGAGATCACGAGGAGCAGTCTCTCTATGATGGGCAGTCCGAGCGCCAAATGGTACGCTAGGTGGTCGGAGTTCGCCAGAAAGCCTCGCACGTCATTCAGAAACTTATCCTTGTCGTCGTGCAAGCAGTTTATCTTTGTCGCCAAAGCGCAGCGTGCGATAACGTCCAGTGTGACTTTCTGGCTCAGATCGAAGAAGCACACCGCTTCCCTGGTTCTCGCATATTTAGCTATTACCTGAGGAAATTCGACATCTAGTCTCGGGTCGTGCAAACAACCGGACGAGTCGTGACATTCAACGCATGTTGATCATAATCGCACTTACGCCCAACAATGTTTCCGCCGACTGGTTCATGAGGTTCATCATGAACTTCAGCTTCGACGCACTGAACGCAGGCGACAGCATGACTCTGACTCGTTTCCACCTCTGGTGAGGGACGAGGAGGAGTGTCTGATCCACAGGATACTGGCTCAGGGGTACAGGAGGTCGTTCTCTGAATATTGAGACGCTCTTGACGAAGACCTCCTTCACCATGTCAGGGTCACATATATTCAGGACAGGCACGTCTCCGATATAGTGACCGAAAACCGGACCGTACTGTTTTGCCCATCTATTTAAAACCTCCTCGGGGTCCTTGTGGATCGTCAGATGGTGGCCGAAAATCAATGAATCCGCCTCAGGACCAGGAATTCCCCATCTCTTGAATTGTTGATGTCGATAGCGTCTCTGTACGACCCATCCTACGACAAGAGAAACGAGCACTGACGTCCACCAAATGGCAAAAAGGTTGAAAGCACCGAACTCTCCAAGAAGATCACGCGGATCTCTGCGAGGTAGCCTCTGCACGAACTCCACGATGTCGTTCATCGTGTGAATGGAATGTCACAGCGCAAACCGCCCAAATATAAGTCAGACGCTGCGAGGATCCATGATCCGCAGGCGTCCCGTCTCCCCGTGTCGAGACTAAAGGATTAAAAAAAGATAAGGATCGGTCCGGTCGGTCCCAACGCCGGCAATCATTGCTCTTTGGGATATCCTCGGATATTAACTATTCGATCGCTCGAAGGTGGAATCCTATCCACTCGAACTCGATGAAAGAGTCTCGCACCATGCGCATGGTTCGCCCGGGAGCCGGCAGCTTCTCAACCCGGAAACGCTATGAAGAATTGGCGAGCCGCCGGCGAGAGACTCGGGAGGTCCGGGAGGGCGTGAGGTCCGCTGTCGAGGGCGATGAACTCATCGACTCCAGCGTTGTCCAGCGCAAGTTCGCCTCGGCTCACCCGATGGAGCTGACTACTTACGTCTCGAAGCAGACTGCGGGTAAGCGAGCGGAGGATTTAAGAACTGATCTCCCGACTATGCCAGGAGACAAGGGATCAAGAGGCGTAAGCTGGATGGAGAAATTCAGCGAGAGACAATTTCTCAGCTTACCGCACAAAGCGGGCTTCTACTCCGGCTTGGGGATTTCTCCCGATACGCCGTCGGTACCTCAAGTTCCTCATCGCGGACGCAGAGATCTTCCGGAAGTAGCTCTCGATATCCCTCGACTTCGAGAGACGTGTCCGACACTTATGTTCCGCGACGGAATCTCGATCACACGAGTCTCCGCCTACCATATCCTCAAGGCTTGAAACAAAAGTTATCATGGAGTTGGTCCGGATGGAATGAGGTTCTCTCTGGATTATCGGAGCTGCATCTTGTGTTCGAGGAGCTGTCGCATTCCGAGTTTGAGAGCGAAAATAAATTCAAACAGAGCTGTGATCGTGATGGCCCATGCCCGGTCGCACACCTCGCCGCTCCACGCCAATTCCTAATGCTCTCGGTACTTACCAACGAATGGAACTGCGGCGAAAGTCGCGGGGAACCGACAGCTTATACCCACAGGTGTACTCCTGGAAGATGAATGATTCTGGAGCCGCTCTACGGTAAACACCGGTCAGACATTCCCTAGCGGTTCTAATCGGGTGCAAGTCACTCACAGATCGTCCTTGTGGGCGGATCGGACGCCTCGAGGGTCATCAGGAGAGTGCGAAAAACCCGCCAGGGCGAATGTTAGAATCGACTGAGAGCAGTCAGAGTGCTGAAATATGCTAAATTGGCTCATGGTCACATCGAGACTTGTTGTCATCGCTCGCGCAGAACACACGTAGCTCTATATCAGAAGGCGACGAATTATCGTCACACAAGCCCGATGCGATCGGAACGGCGGGCTCGTGCAAGCATGCCCCTCCCCGGACAAAAACTCGCTCGACATAAGGAAGTGATGCCTGAATGTCATTCTCGCACTCTCGATTAACCCAACCCGATTCCGCGCAGCATCGCGTCTGTCGATCTAGAAGATTAAAACAACGACAGGAGCTTAAAGTTTTTAAGAAAACTGGCGATTTGGAGATCCTAGGACGTGATGTCTGTGAGCCCGGACGGCGCGAGAGGGAGATTATTAGGGCTCAGGCGAATTTCCCTCCGTTATAATTATGATTGCTCAAAGGGTTGATCGACGTACAAGGTCTCGAATATTATTCACGTCGTTTGCGCAGACGACTCACCGATCAAACCGTGCGGCTGGCAATCGTCGTCAAGAAAATGCTTTAGTCCATTATTATCAATCATTCATGAGTTATCGAATACACGAGCATCGTTCCGTCCATCTAGAAAACGATCAGCGAACGCAGCGACGAGCCGACTCACACGCGGTTCCTAAGGGGAGCTGTATCCGTCTTCGGTAGCTATATGAGCAGAGCAGCGTAAATTTTGGATCGGGAATATCCAACTCGCTTCGTCGCGAAGCTTCCGGATTTTGACTTGGTGAAGGAAAAAGCCGCTCCAACAGAAGCGGAGGCTCGGCAGGACCTTGTTATCGATATCACAGCCATGAAATCCGGGCGTTCCGGTCGCCGACTCGGTCCGTATTCATTTTCCTTCCGTCACCCGACCGCGTAAGTGCTCGGCATAATATTTCTCCCGGTACAAGTGTGGTCTGGACAAGGATGCATGCCTCTATCCCGAGCCCCAAAACCCTCGTCGCGGACGCGACACTATTCGAGCAACTGCTCAGACTCAGGACCGCCTGCGAGAACCAAGCACATCCGACTAAGGGATCGAGACTTAAGAGGTTTCAATCCGGAATCGTGTCGCACACCACATTGGGAACCACATTGATCCGGCTCAGAAGTGAAATATAGCTCTATGAGGGATTCCGACGGCACTGACTGAGAGAAGGGCTGCGAAAAGCTGTTCGAAGTCGAGCGTTCGAATTTTTTCCCTGACTCCCCTCATCTTCGGGTCAAGGCTGAGGGTTATTCTGCGATCTCCCAAAAGTTTGGAGAGTGCTTCGGGAACAGTTTTTTTTTCGCGCAACGCCAGTCGTTGAGTGTCCGGCAACTCGAAGAACTTCTTACAGCGGAGGCTCCCGCTCTATCGGCGGCGATACCGAGCACTACGAGTATCTACGACGCTCCGAACGATTGCTCCGGATTCGGTAGCGGAGAGAGATCTCGGTACGGGGAGATGTGCAGAGAATGGAGCATGCTCTTCCGTGCAGCCCGACGTCATCTTTGAGCGAACCGTCGCGTGAATGTGGACACTCCTCGGTCTCGTGTGACCTCTCCGACCTCCGGATCCCTCCGAAACTCAAATTCCGGTCGTGGAGCACTGCTCACTACGGAACATCAGCGGAGCAAACACTCTGCCAGCTCATATTGTGCGCAAAACAACAGCTGGAACTTCATCTCGCGCGTCAGCACCAATGGAGGTGCTCCATATACAGGAAATTGAACCCGTCTCTCAATTGCACTCCGCGGATCATGAAGAGGGCGAAGTATTGTTCGATTTTTCATCATTTTATCCAATTCTCTACTGCGATAGATTGACTTCCACGCTGAAGAGGAGTTCGTGCGGGGGCAATCCCGTGATATTGAAAATTATCAGAGGCGACTCCGTGATCGATGTGGTCGTGGGTCTCCGCTCTTGCGAGCTCGATAGATATAAAATGTCCGAAACTCGCGGCAGCAGTTCATTGATTCTCCGAGGCCCTCACGCCCTGACGAGTAGGAGGCGCTCTACGGTCTCTCACGAGCAACGCTGTGTTGTTTCAGCTTCACCCCATTGTAATCCGTTAACGAAAGCTGTCGGAATTAGAGAGTCCCCGATTTCCGAAACAATGCTCTCGCGGCATCGATGCCCTTGTTAAGTCTGAAAAAGGACACGCCGGGCTCCACATAAGGGGAATGAAGTTGACGCGCGAGTCGCTAACGAGAGGTATGCTTCCAAATGCTGCTCGGTCAGATGGGAGCAGAATGTTTGCCGCTTTGGCAGGCCACGAGTCGCTTTGCTCCTCGGAACTTCCAGAATATTTCCGCGCAGGAGCATAGCTGAATCGCTTGGCGCATGGGGAGCAGACGAACGCTTGGCCGAACGCATTCTCAGGAAAAATTGCCCCGTAAGCAGAATAGTGAATCAGCCCCTTTCAGAGACGTGGAAGCCCGTCGTGGTCCTCACAGTTCGAAAGGGAGTGCTCGGGAAGCACCTGTTTTTGAAGTCGGTTCTCCCATGCCAATGCCACGATTATCCCAACAGGGCAGAAAAATGAGCCCGATTCTGATCCTTAGGATAAGGTCAGACGCAAGCAAGAGAGTCGTGGGCTCTTCGTTATGATTTTCCTCACGCTTAACCGGCTAGCACTCGAGGGAGGACTGTCAGTTCGTACACGGAGCCATCTAAGGTTTATGTGTGGTCCTCCTCGAGACTGCAGCCACATCTAGCTTCACAGGGGCGAGCACGGTTCTCCAGGCGAGGTGATCCAATCAGGATCGCAAGCACTTATTCTCATGACCCGTGAGCGTATATAAACGAACAATGAGTAAGACGGATCACGGATGCATGCATATTCCGGAGGAGTATTCCGTAAAACAGTGAATGCTCAGCCGGAGAGAGGTGCGTCGATTCCGGCTCAGCCCCCATCTTGTGGGAAAAAGGAACGGCCCTGATGATAAGAGGAAGTATCAAGCCGCGACTCTGGATGATGTGTCAGGTGCTTTTCTCGGGAGTGGGAGCTTCATCCCGAGGGACGATACAGCGTCCGGGCTGGCATCTCGAGTCTATAGGAATGATTAGGTGCTGTAGGAAACGGCACTCATGGGAGTTCCTTGAACTGTTTGCCTTTTCATCTGCGGGAGAGCCGCTCTCCAGCTAGGCATTCCGCCTCACCTCGATTGTCTCCTGCCAAGAAAGACCTTCCCTCTGACGTTCCGACTCCACGCGGAGTGCAGATGCGACAGTGATTCGTAACAAGAATCCGAGCTGGGGTGTTTATGAGATCATGATTAATGTAAGCTGATTTTATATGACCGAACGAAATTCCTGCCTCAATTATGAGGCACCGATCGGGCTCGAGAACGGTTCTCACAGAAAGAGGGAATCGGTCTGACGATTGAGCGGAGGATCCGCGAATCGAATCAGGAGCTCGTCGTGGAGAATCGAGTCTCTGCCGTGCTTCAAGCAAAACGCACTTGCAGCGATCTGTGCTCAATTATGCAGCCATGCTCTTGAAGTGCTCGGAGCCGGCTCGGAGACTCCTGAATACGAACCTCCACTCTGATCTGGTTCTTGCTCGGCTTCCGCTCCGCTCCCCTTCCTGGAACATCTGTAGCTGCTCGGCACGTAAACGGAACGGTGTGCGTCCATGCCACGTGGGGAAGATGTGAGCCGATTCCACACTGACTTGATGCCCCTCATGTTCATCCAGACGCAACGAATTCCTGGGAGAGCTAAGGAAGCCTCATTTTCGACTTTTTCCAGGCCACATTCGCTGTACGGATACTTTTCGGGAGGATAGCCTGTCTTGCCAGTCTGGGGAATTGGGCATGACAACGTGTTTATTCAAGAGAACTTGCAACGTACTGTCGATATGTTTGCCTTTCTCCGATCGGATTGAATTGAATTCATTTGCAGCCGAAGGAGTGGTGCGTGAATATGTTCGCAAAGTCTATCGGATTCTGTGCCTGATTCCTACGATGGCCGCCGTATTTTCTCTATCAGAAGGGCACCCTCTATCAGAGAAGCGCCTTCTGATGGGAGGGCACCTACGTGGAAATCGAGATATGGAGGAGCAACCTCTCAATCAAAACGGCATCCTTCAGCATGCGCGTCTACGGGAGAGCGTGCAATCCTGGACTGATTGAAGACTTCGCGGGCACCCTCTATAAGGCGGGCGTCCTCCAATAGTAGTCGGACGAGGTTCAAGGGGATGGCAAAAAGACGGGCATGCCCTTCTGATACGGACAATACGGCATATAGACTCCGGCAGCGAATTTCGGCAGGCGACGCGGCGGTATCGGGATGCCGGCTGTCGAAGATTCCTTTCTGTGCACACCGAAGCGGCCGCCGCGCCTTAGCTGGTGAATGTTTCCTGCCGTAATCATGACGATCTAACGCTACCGAATGAGACTTCTTTCCGAGAGTCTCCCCCCAAGTCCTTCCCGGATCGGAGTGGGCGGCATTCTAACAGTGGCCTCCTCTACGCGGCGAAGCTCGGAGCCTAATAGTTCGCATCTTCGATTTACGCAGGAGAATGATGATCTTCGCGGAAAGGCGTAAAATACCACGCAGACATTAGGTAGACATGGAGATCCCGAGTGCAGGATTCTCAAAATAGAGTTCCCCACCCTTGTTGAGATCGACGAAGAAATCGTGGAGGTCGCGGGAGCCGTCCGCGATGTCCCTCATGAGAAGAGATCAATTCCGTACGATGAGGAAGCTGCACAGTTCAGACCGTAGCAGACGGGATCATGTTCATGCAGGAACTCTTTGTTTTCTGGAATGCCACAAATAAGTCTGAGGTTCTGTTGCTGGAGTCTCCAGCTGCCTGATGGGAGCCGCGGGAGGAACAGATTCAAGATCCATGACTCATGATTAACCCTAGACTCTAGAGGGCGCGGAGGAGCATCCTCGACGAGAATTATTCCTTTATTCCTTTCAGGGAGAACCGCCATCCCACCTCTTGACGGCGAAACTTCACACATCGAACAGCTTCCATTCCGAACTAGTTTGTGTTGGATCGAAGGCTCATGAACAAGCTACAGTGAGTACATATGTCCTACAGAGGAACATCCCCTTCCACCGATGCACTAGACGTAGTCAGTCGACACCAGGTGTAAGGACGGGTGGACCGCGTGCTTATTCTCCGATCGTCCAATTCACGGGCACTCGTCGTCGAGTACACAGCGGAGCCACAGAGCGCAGACCCGGATACGGGATGAAGCATTCGATGAGTTCGTGATTTTCTCGTCCATGACATCCAGTAATAAGGAGATATATACGAGGCTACAAGAGCGGAGCGTACTCGATCATCCAAGCGCAAGAGGAGTATGCCCTAGGAGCAGGCGATGAGACAAGACTTGCGTATTCCTCGGGAATGAGCACACCTGCCATTCTCTGGGCTTAAACTTGTTCTCTAGTTCAGAGATGCGGGTCAAAGGGTATCGGCTGGTCTTCCCCGATCCTTCGCTATATAACCGAACTTCGATGCGGAGTTTTCTCGCAGCCGATCATTTTCGATTTCCATCTCCCACGGATGCTCCTTCCATTTTTCTCGGCTGTTTTCCGGATCTGGGTACATGGGGGACGATCTTGCTCCAGGTACCAGGATATTGTCTTCGATTCGGTTACGGGAGCGACTCCTCTGTCACACAGGAGGATCGACGTAATCTCCGTCTTCTCAGTGGTCCTAGCTCATTCGCATACTATTCCGCCATCGCTCAAGCGACCCAAGAGGGGAGGGCTTCTGAAAGGGAAGTCCTGCGAGCTTTCTTCCGCCATTGCTCTACGACACTCTTCAATCATTCCACTCTGGTCGTTCCCCCATTCTTAGCTCAGAATGACCTTCCTTCCGACGAAGTGTTAGTAGGGACACCATTGCTCTGGGGTCGCTGCTTCGCCGAAAAGGTCGGCATGGAACGATTCCTCCCCCGACAAGAGCAAGAGTCCGAGCAAAACTGATGAATACGAGGGGGAAGATTTGTCATACATATTCAGTTTGAGGTCTGGATGCTTTGAGTTCCGTTAGCCAGAAACGCCCGCGGAGACCATATCATGCTTTTATCATTGAGTGCGGGTCCGCATCATCCACCTGTCCGGTGAGTGATGGATGAATCGTCATCCGGTGAATCATCCACCTGTTCTGAAAATCAATCCTTGCTCATTGGTTCTAGGTGAGAGTCTGAATGACTTGTGGATCTCATGGTTCTGTGGTTCAGCACAGAAGTTCCACGAGAAAAAATACCATACTAGCTGCGCGATTCGAGCTTGCACAGGATGAGCTTTCCGGAGGGAGGAAAGGGCAAGAGTACGGAGAGGTTTCACGCATTGAAAGATTGGCCATACGCTGCTAGAAATTCTGAAGTGAAGACTTATTCGACTTGGATCAGGCTGCGGGAGCCTTTGTCGGAAGGTAATCGGAGCTCTTCCCCAGCTGACGATCCTGCTCTCCTGAATGGATGAGCGATGGGGGCCGATATATGTTAAGCAGCCTGGGGAGCCCAGCCCACGGTCGCGCTCCTTATCCGTGACTCAAACCAAGGAATGATGTTTGTCTTTAGTTGCTCAACCTGAGCACGCTGCCCTGACTCCACGTCGACTACCGATCCTCTGAGAAGTATCTCAAGAGTTTCTGAAGACTTTTGCGATCACGGACAGTCGCGCTTCATTAGTAGGGGGATATGCATGATAGTATGCATAGATAGTAGATACCTAGTATGTATCCTATCGCAACATGGGGCCAATTTTTGGACCAGGTCTCGGCAAGATTGATCAGAGCCAAGACGAAACGACCCCAATAGTAGAGAACGCTCATCATGCCCATCATGGACACCTCACTGTCGACTTTCAAGGGCACGATCAATTAGGTACGGGCTGCAGTATCCGAGCCTGCGATTCCCTCGGGAACCCCTCCGCTCCTCCACTGTGTCAGATCACCGAGTGAAGTTACGGAGAGGAAACGGTCCCGCACAGGCTAGAACGAACGACTAACTGAAAAAGAGCATCCCACTCAGGACAGACGGTACCTTTCAGACAATCTCGATGCTCGTCGTTGAGTTCCCGCAGGGATCAAGTATTCGAGTCTTTGCATCGCATTCATTCATTGTTGCTGGTAAGCGGAAGCAGCATCAAGTGACGATGGAGTGATCGAGACCGGACGCGGAAAATAATCGGTCATTGGTTGGGCGATCGATGACTGCACGTCCGGATCGATATGAAATTGCTCCAATTCCTCCGAATAGTCTTATCCCGGAGAGCTGTCTGACTCTCTCCAAGGGCGTGAATGAATTCGACGGAATTTTCGAAGTACAAGCTCTCGCGCTCGAACGTCGTCGGTTGGAGGCGATTTTCCCCGTGAGCCGCACTTGGAGCGCTCAACTTTCCGCAGTTTCGGTGACTATATTGTCTCTCGCGGCGTCCGCGCGGCATATCGCATAGAGTTCCCAGCTGAGAATTAATTCTATTCCGACGCACAACCCGGCAAGCGAGCATCGCGTGCAGGTGCACCGGAAAACTTCCGCGCCTGTGACGGGAGTTTTTCTTCGCTGAAAACTCCACCAGGGCGAGAAAGGACACGAGGAGCTAGTAATCGAACGATAGGAGCGAGAAGGTGATAAATGGAAGCGTCTGATAGGCGATGACATTCCCTTCACACTCTCTGCTTTGCGCTGAGCTATTCCAAATCAGTGCCTGGATCGCCTTCGACAAGCCAAGACTCCGATTAGCGATGCTGAAATGAAAGCCGAGAGCGCAAGATTTCCCAGAGTATCCGCTCTTAAAATGTCATGATTCTGGGGATACTTGGCTGATCCGGAGCATTGCAACCGTGCGAGGCAGCACTCATGCATGTACGAACTGAAGTTTCTTCGGTCGAGGAAACTCAAGTGCGACCTTTCGGCAATCGTGCCAATGGCAGCGGGCTCCTGGCAGTCACAGAGAGTGTCCTCCGTCTGAATGAAAGGCGGACTTCGCGTGCTCTGTATGCCAACGCAGGAGTGCAGCAATCTTGTTGGAGCCGAGCGGAACATAATGGGCAGCGGTAACTTGCAGAGGAATCTCTAAGTCGAGTTCATCTCTTCTCGCTGTCATTGATGCCGATGAAACTCGACCGACATACCTGAAGTAGGCTGGTTGAATTCCCCGCGGGGACAACCGTGCATATCCATGCGGACTCCAAGTTTCGAATGACCCCTGTGCTCCCTTGGGACCCCATCACGAGAGGACCCGTTCTCGATTTGCATCGCAACGGGGCCTATCGGGACCCACGGCCGTTTGTCCGAAAACTTGAGATCTTCCTTCGATCCAGAAAATTCGCTTGCTTGCTATGTTTACGCGAGAATCTGGTTTTCTGTGCGATCTATCGGAGGAGCAGAGAAAGAGTACAGAGCACAAACAGAAGCTGCGATCGTCCGAGGTCGGCAGTCCGAGTTGAAGTACAGAAAGGGGCGGCTACCCCCCGAGTGGAATTGGATCTCCACCAGCGCAGTCTTCCAGGACCGAGCGAGAGATTGCCATGAAGCGGATCGCCATGAAGCGGATCGCCAAGAAACCCCAAGGGTCGATCAGGAGCTCAGACGAAATCGCAGTGCTCTGTTATAGTTCCAGATGTAAGTGTGCGCTGCTTCATGAAACAAGCCGAACTCAGTGTTTGAGAATTACCTCCGATGTCTCTCTGACGAGATATCGACCCCAGACGGTCGTGATACTATATCCCGTATGAAGGCCCGTGATAGACAGAAGAGCTCCGAAGCCTCAGAAGAGATCACCGCTCCTCGGAGAACATCCTCGTGCCTCGTGTTCGAGTGTCGGAAACAAAGGAACGGAGGAAGCTTTCCCCGGATAACGATGGAGGCATCCCCGCGCAGACAACTTCGTTCAGGGTTTGCCTTTTCGAGAGTGACATAAAGAGAAACTAGGAAGCAGACTGTGATCCCGTGGTCCCCCATCCGTATGTGAGTCGGATGGCTCCGCTGAAACGGTCGAGCCGGTAGACTCAGACAGATATTCACGTGGAGTCTCTTTCCCTCTTACGGCTGTGACCGCGACGGGAATGACCTGATTTGAGCCGGATTCCGATGTTCTTTCAGGCGTACACAAGGAGGAGAACGCTTGTCTCACTCGTTAATAGCTCGAGCGTGAGTTTGTATGTTCTCGAATGGAGCCGTAGCTATTTACGGATACCGACTAGAAGGGCACGGACTCTGCCGCCGTTCCGACCCACCGGCAATGGGTCAGGGGGCGGCTTGTCTTCGGCTGTCGGTGGACACTGCCTCCGAGACATCTCTCATCCAGGCATCGATTAGAACGAGATCGGAATGAGAAAAATGGACGCAGTGATGCGATGACGGAGACATTCAGAGCCCTCTCGCAAATTTTGTGAGCGTTCCGTCGGCTCTCGAGCGTGGTAACAGTCACTTGGAATGCCGCAGGGCTTCGGGATAATCAGAGTCGATCGATCGACATATCGTTCTGACTTATGTGTACACCATCGGCGTGGTGGTCGGAAAGACTCCGAATATCGATTCGGTTTCGAAACCATGCGGATGGCTCCGCGTGCAGTGCGTCTCACCGATGCGGAACCTCGTAATGGAACAGGAATAAGATTATGAAAACACTCCGGCAGCTGGGGTTACCAGTAGTTCGTAGACAGAGTTATGGCGGTGGAGTTTCGCCCAGGAGTTCCATTCGACCGATCGAGCCTGTATCCCGGGCTAGATATGTCGGGCTCAAGGCGAGGAAGAAGAAAGTGTCTGGGAAGAGTGACAGTCTCGGCGGGCCAGTTTCGCGCTGCCCTTTTTCCGACAGGAATTTTAAGAGAGCGTTCGGATGCGTCCCGAACAATCCTCTGCGTCCAATTCGCTAATCGGCGAAGACTTGTTCAAAACCCCGAGCACTCATTTTCCTTAAGGGATATCGGGTCACGGTTCGAGACTTCGCTGCTTTCCCGCGTGGGTTCCACAAGTGGGAATCATGATTCGCGACCATCGTCCTAGATGGGACCAATGGAGGTCGCCGTCATTTTCACGATTCGCTCTGCTTGATTTCTGGGGAACTCTAGACGAACGTGATGCATGTGTATATCAATGTCAGACAAACTGCCCGTGGCGCCCCTTCCCGGGGGTCCCGACCCCCTGTAATTGGCACCTTGAGAGGGGCGCTGCTTATCCATTACCCTATCCTCCACGGAGCGATCTTCGCCCCTCCGTCGGAGCATTCTTGGATCCGGTGCTAGCTCTCCCCTTGGAAATCTGTCTTGCCTCAGCGGTCATGCATAGGGATCGCGAACCGATACAGAGTTCTCTTGGCAAATGATTTGCGACAACTGTTCTTGCGTCGAAACATGTACATAGCTCGCTTCAGCAGACGCGACGTCGCGCCAGTGCCGCGGAGCGTTGGAGAAGCGCTAGATATCGTTTCGGCGATTTTCCACGCATTGAATTTGCGAGAACGGCCGATCGACCGGAGGAAATGCAGAGGAAGCAGATGGCTTGTGGCGCACTTCCGCGCGATAGCGAGCCACGATCTAGGAAAAATTACAGGGGTTCGGCATCTTGGGGGTTGAGCCCGAGAACATGGGCGAATATAATAGATTTCAGATTCCAAGTCTGAAGATAAAATACGAATCGAGAGGGAAATTTCGCTGCTGGGTCGCGAGACCCCGAGGACTTCCTCCATGGAATTCAAGCCGCGTCGTGTCGGTCAGCGCCCGGCCGAAATTTCAAGCGACAGCGTCGATTCCCCTTATTTTCCCGCTTTTCAAATAGCCCTTCCTCGACGTTTTCTTACTCGACTCCAGGAACGCTCACAACTTTGAAAGAAGCTTCGGGGGCCATGGCATTTCCTCAGCTCTCTCGAGGAAACACAAGCGACCCGATGCGACTGCTAGGACGGTGTTCAAACAGCCTCCGACTGAAACGAGTCCCGATGAGCCCGAAATTCCCCACAGACGCCCACAGCCTCCGAGTACCTGGACATTTTGACCTCCTATGCACTATGACTTCAGTCTGCGGCCGAGTAGGAATCTCCGACTCCTCCCGAGAGCTCTTAGACAGAACCTTCATGATGGTTCTCATCAGATTCCTCCGCGATTCTTGAAACTGATCATCAACCGAAACAAGAGCAGCGCGCACAAAGGTCATGTTCGTTCCTTTCGGCTCATCCTCCGTGGCAGGGAGAGTCTCAAGGGACACCTTGTTTTCAGCTTCTCGAGCAACCTAGCTGAGCATGCTTATCGGCTGAAAACCTTTCCTGGAGATTCGACTGCCGTCCGTGAATCTTGTGCTTGGTATCGGACGCTGAGTGCAATGCCTAGCGTTTGAGCAAGACAAGGCGGTACAATGCTGAGCGGTGCGGGCTTTCTGGGAAGACGAAGAATGAATTGATTCGGAACTCGCTCGGCGGTAGAGTGATAGCAAGAACGCCATCGAGAATAGCAGATGAAATATTAATGCTCCATCTTTGCGAGAAGTATCGATCATTATTCCCGGGTGAGGAATTTGGGAAGGAACTCGAGTGCTCCAACTCCCAAGACGGACTTGGTGAGAGCGAGAGCTGACGTGAAGCACATCCGAATCCGTAGGTTGTCACAGAGGATCCTGTAGCCACGATCCCCGGTTAGAGTCCGACGTAAAATGTGAGCTCGGAATTCTCTGAGTTGTAGATTTTGGCGAGCGGGAGTATCACGGAGTCCATGGTCAATATTCGCGGTTAGGTCGTAGGTACAGTTGACGAAAGGTGGCTCTGCACATCAGCGCGAATCCCGTGGATCGAAAAAGCGCTCAATGTCACTGGGACAGGATCTATCGTGGGGTACTCTCAAGATGTAGTAGAGATTAGAAATCGGTCACCGAGTGTCTTTGTGTGCCGGTATGTGTGGTATCCCGTATCAGTCCTTGACGGGGAATCGGTCATTGCGCTGAAAAGCAGGTACATACGAAACTCCTGATGTACATAGAGGAAGCCGGCGATGCAAAAGATAATATCCTCCGAAATCTGTAGGGCAGACGAGATTCGGCGTTGTCACAGAGAGATTGGATTCACCTCGACAACCGCATGAAATCGGACTTATTGTCGTTGCTTCTGTGGATGTCGATCGTCGAGGTACCTCGTCGATGCCACGGAGGATCCGGAGGCCAAACGATCCCGATGGACAGTTGCAGGGAACCTGCTCTCCCGTGAGGGAATTTTGCGTGCCGCGCGGACGGAGACACCCTTCCGCCCGCTCCTAGCGACCTAGAATCTTCCAGTCTCAGTACTTCCGTCGGAGAATTATCGATCCCTGCTCGCTTGGTATATTCAGTGGAGAATCCCTGGATGAGCGCTCTAGAATCGAAATTCATTCACTGAAGGCAAGTTTGGAAGATTCGTGATTGATAAAGAACAGCGTTTCAAGATATTTAGCAAGAGCAAACCAGAGCAGAACAAGGGCGAGTATGATGCATGATGGCTGACAGAGTCAGTAGAACATCGAAACATATTCTCTGGACTTCGCCTCGATCGGGATGGCCAACGCCTCGTGTATTACCGCGTAAAGAAGCATATTGGGAGGTCTAGCTTCGACTATGGCACCCGGTATCTGTCGAGTAGCTCGATGAAGTTCTGCCCCTCGGTCTGGGCTCTGGGAGCAATCAGAGATCATGTGTCGTCGTGGGGAGTCTTTCCGACTCTACAGCCGGCTTTTCCGGAAAGCCTGATCCTTCATGCTACAGTCCCACATACTCGATGCTTTGAGACGGCCCGCCTTTTCCTGAGAGACGACGCAGGACAATTCCACCTGTGAGGGAGCACCTGACCCGCTCATTCCCGATCTGACGTTCCCTCATCAGAGTTTATCCTCGTATTTTCTTTCCGAAGACTGGGACAAAACCTATATCTTCAACCGAGTTGCAGAGGCGTCTGATCACTGATAGTTCGACGACCGCGAGACTTTTGTGCACTCCTCCACTCGATAGTGTGGCCCTCTACCCATCTGAAATGCAGGGTCAATGTCGACTGGTAGTTTGCGAAAAGCATGATTCCCGATTGGAACACGGCGGTTGGTCGGCGTCATGCATCGCCTCCTGGCCAGCTGCCTGGTTGGCCAGCTGCTCACCCATTCGGATGACTGTTTCTCTCCTCCGTGGGGCCGTCTCCGTTAGAGGAAGGCTTCTCTCAGAGACGGGATATCAGGGCGAAATTAATCTGGTAATCGAAAGTGCCCCCGATTCCTCCGAATTTATTTTCTATCAGACAGGGTATGCCTCGGGGAACGCACGTCGACCACGCAGCAACGAAAGAAAACAACCGAAAGTACGAGAAAGTTCCCGAGGCCAGCGGAGTTCTACAGAGTCTGAAGAACGAGGGAGCACGCGATTTGATTTCCTGTTCTTCTCCTTCCGTGTTTGTATCCCGACGGATTTACCCCGAACGAAAATCGAAGCTTGTCGCCAAGCGGAGCTTTACTTTACCCGCACGCGGATGTCATCTAAAATGCCATTGTGGGAGGCGTTTAAGAAGAACGAGGAAATATTCCAATGGCAGTCTACGCCCGAGTCTACTATTTTTCGAGGACTCTGATTGACGCCAAAAGCTTGCTCCCCCGTAGCTCACACCTATCCATCCAGAATAGGAGTCAGCGACGGGGGAGGAAGATTCTCGTAAAATTTACCGGAGCTCTTTCCGAGCTCTCTCGATATGTAAAATGTTCATTGATGATGGCATGCTCCTCGAGTGAGGTATACATCACATACAAACTCAAAGATCGATTCATCGAATTCGTCCATATACCGCAATACATGAACTGCAATTTCCGGTGATGGGAAGCGCGGATGATGACTTCCATCGCGTAGAGCTCTTAGGGCGGAATAGATATATACCTTCATATTCAGTATACGTACATGTATTGTCCCTGGCATCGAGTCAGAATTGCAAGTAGGATATTTCCACCCTATCGAGACTCTGAGATGAATTTGTTCCGGCATTCGAGACCAAATGATTCTGTTCGGTACCTAGTTGGCGGTCTTGGTAAGCATGCTGTCTCAAGTGAATCGCTCCACAAGACGTATATCGTCAACATTGAGAAAGACAGAGCTAAGTGTGCGGAGACGATCGTTCGGCCCTGTTCTCAGGGAAGGATGATCGGGATGCCTATTACTCGGTACTTCGCTTGAAGAGCGAACCTGCCCGAGCCTCGTCGTAATCCACCCCAAATTAGATCGCTCAGATGAATCTGCTCCGCTGCGCCTTTGTAGATCGGAATTCGGACAGGTCGATATGAAACGATGATATACCACTTCAGCCATTTTCCTGTCCGCGAAAACATTGGGGAATTTCGTCGTTGCCAGGAAGGTTCCGGTGGGAATCGCCACGAATTTCGCGGCCATGCAAACTTGATTATTGTTAGAATGAGACAAGCGATCCGAATGCTCTCGGAACACTGCGGAGGCATCCCAAAATCGCAGTAGATAGCGAGCCTTGGACTGAGATTTTTCATCTTCTCTTTCAGAGGTAACGGTGAACTTCATGGATACGACCTGATGACGTCCGAGCTTCACCAGAATTTAGACTCATGGAGCACTCCGAGATCTTCGTGATTTTTCCGCCTGTACAGTCGTTTCGGAGCGTGAGCTTCATCGATCGAATCGATGGAATCAGCAGCAACTAAGGACTCTTGATATCAAAATTTGCCAGAGCTCTGCGAGGATTGCCGGACCAGTCAAGCATAAGGCTTTCGGCTTCTTCCGAACATTCCTAGCCTATTTTGCGTGAAAAACTGGATAATAGAGCGCCCGGATGCAAATGGTGTCAACGTCGAAGCGAAAGCCGCCACGGATATCCTCCATAGGACAACATTAGACCATGAAGGGGGAATCAAGCGGATTTCAGTGACGATCCAAGTGCAACGCTCCGTGACATGGAGCAGCCGCCCACGCAGCTCCGCCATTTGAATGGCCGCGCCTATGAAGAACCGGTCAGGATACACAACTCGGTCGCATTCAAACTTGTCAGAACGGGTGAGTTCATCTCATTGTGCCCGAATCCGAGAGTGCGCCACGCTGATTTTTACAGAGGTCTGTCCGGCGCAGAAATCGGAGCTTTTAAGAGCCTTTCCTCTAGGACTTATGCGCGGAGCGTACGAAGGCATTAGATGCACCGCGCAATCGCAGTCGATCCTCGGTGGTCTATGTTCTCCCGCTATTCTTCGCTGATTTCCTCACGAAACTTATATGTCATTCGTAATCTTCTCCTCTTCCTGATCCTGCTCTGGCGGAAGATGCGTCTGACTGAGTTTGTAGCGAAAATCCCCCCACATATTTATAAGGAACCCATTTCCGAGCCTGAAAGTTTTCGCTATTGCGGAATCGTCATGGAAGCTCTCCGGAATTTCGGCTGGTCGAGTCGACACGTGGTCTCCGGATCTGCGCGCCGGGACCCGTGGCGCCGTCTGAGCGGTTTGTGGGAAATCTCTTCCCGCAATAAGACCTTGGTTCGTCACCTGAGGGCGACACCGGTCGGCTGCACGAAGAAGAGACACAAACTATGTTGGGAAAGCAGCAAATAAGCATTTTGAACGGGGAGAGGATCTAACCCCCATGCCGTCTCCCTCCCCCCTCCTCCCGACCGTCTCTGCTTCGCTCTCATGTCGTTCGCTGCTCTACGGACGAGATGTCACCCGCCTGCTGACTCTTGGATCACCGATGCCTGTGTCCGCCATCATGAGATTCCCGTCGGCTCACAGTCATCTTACATCTCAATTCGGCCATTTCTCCTCATCGCCGTGTGGAATCCTGGTCCCGATTCCGACGACAGCCAGTCAGGATCCCGAGTAGGCCGGGAATCTCCCTAAATTCCCCTTCAGATCGCCTCTTGTCATTCGCGCGACGCCAGTGGACTATGAGAAGTTCGAGCATCGACCACACTCATGTAATTCTTAGGACCTCGGAGCTCAATTACCTATTCCGGAGCGGGTCACGCGGGCTGCTCGGCTAGAGCCATCGAGGAAGCGACAACGGCTTAGATGGGAAACTCCACGACGCACCGGAGGGGAATAATCTTTCGATTGATCAGACGAGACTCCGCGAAATTCTCCGCCCAGGAGTCCGCCATGGATACCGCTTCCTGAGTTCCACCGCAACTACACAAAAAGGAAATTTCGCAGGTCACCGCCAGACGATGCCCATCGCAGCGATATTATACCAAAGTTGTTTCAGAACAGGGCTGAAGACATGGATTACCCGTCCAAGGCTCAAGTCGGTCACCCGCTCTCGGCTCAAGTCGGTCACCCGCTCTCGGCTCGAACGGTGACCTCGTCAGCCGCTGACAAGCAGAGGGAAAGGGTATTTTTCTATAGTCGACTTCGTTCCTCATCCATCGACGGAGACTTCGTTGCATTCCACAAGTGGTTGCTTGGATCGATGCCCGCGAGGCGGCGTTGTGATCTCTACAAGAACATCGGATCCGGTGACGAAAACAAGGGGATTACGGCGGCACGGCGCCTGCGATGGAGGTCCGGGAAAAAGGAGCGGTCTTCGCACAAGTCGCCGCTGGAAAGACGATTGCGCGCTCCGCCGATCTTTCGGCTGGTCTGTCTGTTTGCCGGACCGTCGATCTGTCTGCGGTTCTATTGCTGTTGAGTAATTCCGGGAGGATATTGGCATTCGTTGTTCACCCGTCTTGTCGGAGATATTTCCCCCATGTGAGAGAAAGAATCCGCCTGTTACCTACTTGAGCGAGTCCCATGCCTATCACTCCGACGTACTTTTCTTCGACGGAAAAGCAACCCTCAGGATGCGGCACCGTAGGTATTTCATCAGGTCTCTCAGTCGCTCTATTTCTTTCGCGGGTAACCTCCTCGAATTCCAGCAGCTAAACATGAAGGTCGCCAGATAATGATTGAGATGTCGGTCGGAGCACGGTGACCACCGACCCGCGCCAGAACATCTGTAGCCAGTGTCCTTCAATTGAATCGCAGGGGATGTGGGAAGTGACTTCGGCCGGACCTGCGTCGAGTGTCCGAGAGACCATTTTTTGAAGCTGGCCTGATCGGTTCGGAATCAGCCAACGCGAATCGTCGATGAGTTACGTAAGTCGCAGATTTTCGGTCGACGCAAGCCTCAGCCTCTGACCATATCCGAAGACCGATGACGTTCAGGCAGGACACGGGTGTCGTCCACCACGCCCACTGCTCTGGCTGGGGTCTGACGCTCTTGTCCGATTCGGACAGCCTTTCCTGGCTAGCATTCGAAGCTCACTCGGAGCAGAACTACGATCTACAGACCACCTCCATATTGAGCACACATCCTCGAGCATCTTTTCAAATCAAGAAACCTCGGGACGCGAACGAAGAATTGTGGCTCTCTCCAGGAGGTCACAGACATAGGAACTTTCATGCATTCGGGATGAGTCGATAGTGCCCCGGCAAATCGTTTGCCTTGAGGAGGAGTTGGAAGACTTCTAGTCAAATCTGGACAGAACTCCGAAATTCGAAGACTCCTAGCGAGGCGGAGGTCTTCAAGCAAGAGCTCCCTACGAGTTCCGAGATTCGTCGTCCAAATCGGGTTCCTCGGTGTCTTCCACCAGACGTTTGTGCTCAACTCTCCCAGCGGCGAGATTCCTTGATTTCAAAGCCGTCTGCTCGTCAGGGCATCCAATCCCACGGATGGCACCGACGAATGCTCGATAAATAGCTGTTAACTGAAACCCTCCCGATATCACCCATAGGAATGGAGTGTGATGTGGTCGGATAAGAGGATACGGCCTAGAACGTGTACCAGATGGGACGCTCCTTCTAAGTCCCACCTCATCTGCGGATCGGAGCGGACCAGAAATTTTCTCGCGTTCACTTCACCGGCAACGCACCGGCGACGGCGCCGTGATCACTTCGCGATGCTAACCTCCAATCTCGTCGTCGAGATCCTCCCTCCAGGATGCTGATTGAGCTGCCCTGTAGGAATGTAGAATGCTCGGCGCTCTTCATGCATTCAAGCTTCGATTTGTTGTACCTACATTCGCATGCAGGCCTTTCGGGGACTGTTCGCAGCTTTTCCGTGAGAGATTCGGTCCGGTATGATATCTGTATTCCAAGTACATTCAGCTCCTCCCTACATGCTCGGTCACGGGCCTGTCAGAATAGTTGACGACTTGCAGCTCGCGTCTATGCCGGTGAAAAGTTGGTCTGACACTCATGGCCTCATCTGTAGCCGAGCTCAATTGGAAGACGATGGTCGTATGGCGTGAGTCTTCCCTGGCGTCCCGTCCAGTCGGGAATTACCCGCCGCCTCCAGCCTGATTTCACACCGGACACTTCGTAGCAGAAACGGAACATAACTTGCTTCGATGTGTTCACTCGCGGCCGCGAAGACTCGATAAGCCTAATGGAAGGGTGGATAATCCCATGCCGGCGGTACGCGATTGGAAACCTGCCCAAAGGTCAATGAATCAAGGAGAGAATCGGAGCTCTCTCAAAGTTGATTTTCAGAAGTAAGAATGACGCAATTCTCTTTTCAACCGCGGGCGTCTCTTCTGATTCGTCTCGCTAACCTGTCCCGAGATTCTCGGGCACCGTGCGATGCTCGAGGGCCCAGCCGGCGCCGACAAAGAGAATCCATGTCTTCCCACCTGTACAGGGGAAGACATGTGAGAAAGGCCCTACAAGGATATTCACTCGGATTGCTCCCTGCTGGACATTCCCGACCTATTCATTCGCCGAGCTGCCGAATGTGCTCTACTCGCCCTGTCATATGATACGATCGACTCCTCCGATTGATACCGGGGTCGCAGAAAAGTCGCGGTTTCGAATTCGCAGCTTCGTTCGGGTGCTCCAAACGATTGATACGGCAAAGTTTCTGAAACTTCAGATATCTCCCCCGGAATGAGACTGTGTTCATAGCATTATGGTCCGTTCGCCGTTTCAGAATATTCTCAAGATCACCAAATCGAGATTATTTAGCAGCGGGTTCGTTTCATTAGTAACGATATGATTTATTCATTCTCCCCTCTTGCCGCGGAGTGACTGCCGTGCTCGACGGGAATGGAGCGATGCCGTGGATTCTCCTCACATGGGACCCCATTGGATCGAGAAAATATACCTATGTTCGTTGCAATGCAAGTTCGCTGCAGCGAAGGTTTCCCATCATTGTCTCTATGGCGAGCCTGCTTCGTAGAGGGGAAAATTGTTCCTTGTGCTGAAAAATCGTCGTAAGGGTATTCGTTGACCCGAGATTTCTCTGTATCTGCAAGAGATGACTGGCAAGAACTGTTTGCCCTGGCTCTGAGCGACCGCTGAAGTCGCGACTTGATCCAGTGGTGCCGTTCCAACGGTCAGCCGCTTGTATCCGTTCCCGTTGGTTCCCGGTGACCGCTCCACGGCTTCACTCACCGTGAAGCCCGCATCGTGGCAGACCTGTTTGGCAGCCAACGGGATAGGATTGTTCGTCAGTCCTTTCGGCTGATTGTCGTCGGTCACTCGATACGCAACAAAGGCAAACAAGCATCCAGAGGCGCCTCGGAGCGATGATGCTCCCTCCATTAGGTCTGATTACTTGGAGCGATCGGGGAAATTAGCCTTGCTTGGACGACTAATGGCGGCGGCGAAAGTTACCGGACGGCCACGACGGGAACAAGAACAGCTGAAACATCACGCTTGCTTCGTCATCGAGAAGACAACTGGAGGACGAACGGTGTGAGCTGAAGCAGGGGAAGGAAGGATTCTTACGACCGTCTCACCAGAACGGAAGGAAGGGACGAGCAAAAGAGACGACGACGAAGAAGCAGGAACAGGCAGGGGCTGAAAGAGAGCGCTCGAATGGAGGGTTGGCTCGCTTGCTCGTTCGTTCGGCCGCCGCTCGTTCGGTCGAAGGTAAGAACACAGAAGCCAACAGTTGTTTGCGAGAGTCGGTCTCTTTCCCCGAAGGTTTCCCTTTCTATGGGAGGCTGCTGCCCTTCCTCACGTTGGCGGTCTCTCCTCCTGTTGCCCGGCGCCTGCTAGACTCTACGTGTATTCCCGATTTTGCAAGCTGTGTGTGAAGCGTTCAACATGTTGTGTTCTAATCCTCGCTACGACCACCTTATTGTCGCCATTACCTAAACTCGACTATCGAGCAATCGAACTCGGAGGCGAGTGGCGACTGTCGGCTCGCGACAACGAATCCCGGGGAGCAACAGGAAAACGACAGCGACCCCAGCGATGTCCGAGGAACGCACTCGCTGACGACTAGCCGCAGCCGTAGAATAAACAGTCGACCACTCGTCACGAAGCCAGTGCTGATGATTTGGACGAATCTCGCAGGTGGCGACATGCCGGTGAACTGATCGACAGAAACTTCCGTGCCATTGTACTCTACGATGTAGCAACTGTGTAGTAGTTGTTGTTGTTCTGATCTGTGCGAACTAGTCCATTCACTCGATCGAGCCCTCGACCCCAATCTCGTTGTTGCCATTGTCGTTGTGTTTGTTGTTGTTGTCGTCGTCGTCGTGGTGGTTGTCCTAATTAACTATTTGTTGACTTAACCTGTTTATGGACTACAGCTGGCGTTGCTGTCGCTTTGTCTGGAGCACGTGTGCCGTGCATGTATTCGTTTCCGCTGCCGAGCAGTCCGCTTATATCCAAACGATTCAGTTCAACGAAGAAACCCCACAAGAGAGTCATCCACTCGACAACAACGACGACGACAGCGGCAACGACAGTCGAACGCTCCGCGACAATTCCGAACTTTTCGGTGTTCTGCCTATTCCTCTTACGACTAGTGTTCTCTGAATCATCACCTCGACAAAAAAGCCAGTCCCCCGGACTCATGCGTCTCTGAAGCGACCGCCCACGCTCAATTGACGCTCCGAAGAAGCTGTTTTCCGAAACAAACGCCCGATTCCCTATTTGCGAAATGGACGAATGATATCCCCAACGAATTGCAGTCCCTGGTCTGCTCTCTATCATCCTCTCAGTCAGTCAGTCAGCCACCCAGCCAGCCAGTCAGTCAGTCAGTCAGTTACTCAATCGGTCAGTCAATCAAGAGCCCGACGACAACCAGGCAAGAATCCTGCTCAAGGTCCCCGTACATGCTTCCTGTGTGGTGCCTCCTTAGCCTCAGACAGCGACTACGACTCAAGCGGCGATTCGAGTCGTTCATGAAATTCACAGCGTGCTCTCGAGCATTGATTGGAGCTCGTCACAAACGAGTCAAGTGAACCGGTGAGGAAACCGGAGCGGACGACTAATGGAGTAAATAAACGAAGGAACAGCAGCTATAACGGCCCAGGCACCCAGGCTCGAAGTTGACAGCTCCGAGCGTTGTCACGGATAGCGTCATCCGGGACGAACAACGCTGGAAAATGTCATCAGTAAATGGATCAAATCCGTTGTTTGCCACGGTGGGAGATGCCCGTAATAATCTTCGGACCATTCACGAGGAGGGAGGGTCTCGAGAACCAGCAACAGCCCGAGAGTCCCGTCCCATGCTGAGATCGACAACCAGTACAGGTTCAACTTCCAGCAGTCACCAAATGCTGCAGCACTCTTCACGCGGTTCGAGGGAGGATTCCCGAGAACTCCACGATTCACTTCTAGATGTAGCCGCCCCCTCGTGTGGTCATGTCATTATGGAACACAACCAACAAACATTCCGCCTTGTCAAAAACGGTGAGTTGTCGAATTCACAAGCATCGCTCGTACCGGAATCGTGGATCGAGAGGGAACGGATGATATCAAACATTCCCTCGCAATGACGGCGCCAGACTTTTCCCGTAGGAGATCACAGTTGCTGGATCTCTCCTCGGAACTTATTGTAGCCGGAGGACGCCGCGATGTTCGAGTATTTTATCGGGCAATGGATGAGCATCGCGGTCAATTTCATTCGTGCCGAATGATACATTATGAGGAAAATCGTCTCCGTAGAGGAGGCCAGTACAAGCCTTCGATTCCGTCTTCCTGGTTGCCCGGAACGCCTAAATATTTATTCGTCTGGGTCAACAGGAGCCCAAACACCCATTAGGGTCGATTGGCATGCACGCATCGGTCGCGGTAAAATAGACATGTCGCCGCTGTCATTCGGCCGGCTGTTGGTTCTTGTGCACTCTGTGAACCATGGGCCAATAAATCCACGGTGGCCGCGCCGCCGAGCGGATATCATAGGGACAGACATCTCGCCTTTGCTGGCCCCGGCCACGACTGTGTGAGATAGAGATTGTGCATACAACTCCCCCAGGAATCCTGTTTACTGATCGGGCTTGGCTACCACCGAAACAGCGGCGACAGAGATAGTGGCGCCGGTGGCGGCCGCAGCAGCAGCAGTGAAGAACGTCAAGACAACACCGACACCTGCAAGAGCGATGGGATCAACGCCATCACAAGGCTTCACGCTTAGTGGGGGGGGGGGAGGGGGTTCAGAACGAGAAGTTCCGTTTCCCAATGGCGAGCGATTCCCAGGCGCCGTGAACGACCGTACGAAACCGTCCTGTCTCTCTTCCGAAGGAGTTCTTCCGATTGGCGACGACTTCGCTGAATCTGAGCACGTCCCTACGCACTGCCGTGACCCCGACTCTGCCCGCAGACCCGTATTGGGGATGTGGATTGAATCTGAGCTGGCAGAAGTCACCGCGAGGATGTGACCAAGGTTTCTGTGGGTGTGTGGACGCTGTGTCGGGCTCGGTTTGGATGAACCAGTATACTAGTCCGCGAATTAGGGTGGGTGGCCACGTAGAACCAAAGCGACCCAGGAGCGGCTCACCGGAACCCCGATGACCGCAATCAAAGGCATCGATAAAAGCCGTGTACGTCAAAGAAATAGATCAGAGCATAAACAAATACTTGGCGAGTGCCTGGTGAGCGGGTCTTTGCGGAGAGGCTATCGTCAGGCGCTGGGAGAAAGCGATCGATTGAAGAAAAGTTCCTCAACATCACTCGCTTCCTTCCGGTTGGCACGAAGTTTATCGTGGCGGCGATAGTGATTGTGCGACAGACGATATTTTCGAGCGAATGCCACAAGCCAGCGCAGCCTTGCGAACTGGTGGAGGTAAAGCTCCTCTCACACGCGGCTAGCTTGCACTCTTTTTTTTGTCGTTTGATCGAGATGATGCGTGATTATGCGTCGGCATCAAATCTGGCTGCCTCTCGAGCTCTTTGTCAGGCTGTCGCTGTTATGTATCAGTTGACAGGGCGTGTAGCATTCATCATGACACCTGGACGGCAGCATAAGACCGTGTGATTGTTGTTGTTTCCGCCTGGAGGTATGTGAGACGGTTATCCAGTTTCTCCCGTCTAGTCCTTCCTGCATCCGGTTTTAATGAGGGGTGTTTTCTCTCTTGTCTTCTTCTTGCCTCCGGCCAAATACGGAATCTGCCGTTGATATAACGACAATACTGTCACTATGCTGCGCGATCTCGTTCCCGGAGCAAGCTAGATCCCGCATAATTGAGGCCACCGACAGCGTTGCTTGTCTCACCGTGCGACCTCTAGTTAAATAAAAGATGCACATTGACGCAAAGCGTACCATCGCTGTCGAGATCCCTCAGCCCTGTCTCCTGAGATCGACGAGGAAATCCGGAAGTTGAACGGAGCTCCCCCGAGCCTGTCGCCTATTGTTCTCCAAAAGAATCCCTCTCGAGGAATGGGTCGCTGGGAAGAAGAATTTGCTGTTTTAATCCTCGAACGCGCAGCGACTTTGATCTCGTCAATTCGATCTAGGCGCTGTACTGGTTTCCGGCGATCGCGCTTCGAATTCGTTTTGCTGCAATGTGTTCGGCCGCGCGTTCGGAGTTCCCGCTCACCCAGAGAGCCCGGGAGCGTTTGTCGCTGTCTCGTCCAAGACGTTTCAACGAGCCCCGAGCGAGCACCGGCTCATCAACTGTGTCGGGCGGCTCGGATCGCCGTCTAGCGGACTCGGCATTAGCGCAATGACATAATATGAATAGCGATCACTATTCGCTCGGCAAGCATTCTCTGGACGACGAGAGCCTCCTCGGACGTGATGGCTTTTGGGGCCGAGATCCATATGTCTACAACGCCCGCGCTCTGCAGAACCCCACGAAGAGAGTGTTCGTCGTGGAAGAAATCGCGCCAACGATTATTGTAGACAGAGACTCATTCTGTACGACGAGTGGGAGCCCCCCCGACAAATCTGTTCCAGCCGCAAGGATCGCGGAGCGAGTCCCATGTCTCTCGCAGAAAACATCATTCACGAGTGGAGATCCCGTTAGGTGTGGGTCCAGATGAGTTTCTCTTGGTCTTTGTCAGACCTTCTACCAGGGGCCAAGGGCAGGTAGGAGCGGCGGAGCAGCTTTTTTCGGGCAACCGCTTCAGAGCTGACCGAGCGGATGTGAACGCCGCGCCGCGAGTCTGACAGAGTCCGACGGATCATCCGGGCGAATGACTTGCCTGTCCGCCTACGTCACCTGAATCTTGCTCCCAGATCCGATCCAGTTTTCGGCAAAAATCCTCAATCCCTGTCTTGTCCTCTGTGGATGACGTGACCGTCGGGATTCTACCTATCAATGATGAAGCCGCGGGACCAAATTCTTCATCTGCTACGGCACGCTGCTCTGGGGTAGACCTGCGGGGAATGGCCTTCCTGGAATGGGGGCGCACGACAGATAGCCCGCCCGACAGGCTCAAACATCACGGGAGTCACGATCCATCAAGCCTGTCGATAGGTATCACCAACCGAGGTCTCGGACACCGAAGTTCCGTCGCGCTCCAAGCTCGTTCCGAGCCAACTCTTGGCAGACCTCCGCCGCAGCCCAGCAGCGATCGACACATGGAGTAAATATTTGTTCTGATCACCGACTACGATTTTGAGTGGAACCCATCTCGATGACACCATGGCTCTGGGTTCATGAGTGCGTTCTGATGAGGATAGCCACACAGGATGGAGGGTTTCATAGAACGAAATTAAGCAAGCACGAAGGATGGTCGGGATGGCTCGACGCCACATCAGTGCCCCAAGGATTCGATAACAATGACGCGAGCGGATTGGCATTTAGATCCAAATGGCTTCCCTTCGCATTTAGATCCCATTCGATCCGCCGTCAATGGTGAGCCACTAGGAGATGGAGGCTGCTTCTGACAGCACGATTTCAAGTCATTATGCGATCACGTTCCTGCTGGAAAAAGAGGGCCAACGGCGGTGCCCGACTGGTTGCGAATAGAACAAGAGGAAGAGACTCGAGACATAGCAGAATGACACTCGGAGACCGAATTCCTCGAATGGCCTTCTATGTATTATCATTTTGATATTTTGACGTAGGACTGCCTCCTAGGTCGCCGCACCAAGACACAGAGTATCGGTCAAAAGACAACTGAGACGGAACTTGTGGATGGGATACTGGAAGCCATACAGCGCAATTAGGAGCTTCTAGAGTCACACATCGGGGGAAGACCTCCCTGGAGTCTTCCTGCTGACTGAGATAACCAGCAGCGGCATTCGACGAACATTCCGCGAAAGCCCTCTGGGGTGCGCGGTGAAGGGAGCATGCGAAATATATGCGGCGCCGTATATTCCAACTTCACCGCGATCGGTCAATCATTCAAGAGGAGCGCCAAAACTCGAGGCCGCGAGAGAACCTGGTGGTGGAGGGCGGTACTGAGGATACCAGTTTCTAGATTGGTTGGAAACAGGAAGTGGGAATCCCAGTTTAAGGATCGGGTGCTTGCAAGAAAGACATCACGCTTTACGCGAGTGAACACACGGTAGATAGAAATAATGGTACCGAATGGAACACTGAAAGAATTCCCAACAAGCGGAAATCTTCGCAATCGAGGAGAGCTTGTACTCTGGCGGAGTAGATGAGAAAATTGTCAGATTTGCAGATCTGATGGGGAATTCTATTACAATCATAGCTAATGGGCAGAAATATACGGCGCCGCAGCGATGATCGTATTTCCTTCTCATGACGCGCAGAGTTTGGACTTGAATTTATGCGCTCGCGTTGCAAGCTTCTTGACATCGGCATGTATCGATCCATGACACCAAGTTTGACTTGATTCGGTGTCAACTCCAAATAATTCCGGGGACCACCAAGGATCGGGATCGATTTCTAATCATCTGCGGCACATCAATTAGGATGCGGGAACATGAATGCGCCTCATGAAGCGAAAATATCTGGATCCGATCAATGATACGAATGTTCCTGGGAGCCGCCACAAGACCTGCCAAGACTTGACTTCCATCGGAGGAATCATGACACTTTCATGAATCAACCTTATTCTGGTCAGGTATCACTATCCGAACTTCCTCAGCACTCATATATGCGCCGAAATTTCGCGCATATATATATCGGTCCCTCTCGCTTTCCGCGATCGTCGAGGTACGGCTACCTTGGTATTGAAGAGGACGTCTCATTATAGCCTGAATCCCGGTCGATCGAGATGGTATCGCCGACGGGCAAGCATGTATCTCCGAAGGCCGATGGTTGTCGAAAATCTGAATGCCTGGACATCTGGTATACGTGGAAAGCGAACTTCCACCTTATTCTCGTTCCATTCCTCGCTCAGGTCGATAGATAAAAATAATACCTACTGTAGTCCCAAATTGGGGAACGCTCCCTTCGAGATTATACCGTCCCTTCTCTTAGCAAGCTCTTACGAACGAAGTGTATCAACCATTCTGGGGCGAATCGCTCTCCAACACTCTTCGTCCTCCCTCATGCTCGAGAAGGCCGGGTTCGAGGGATTGTGCTCATCCTTAACCGATTCTGTCGGATCATCGTCGGCGTCGTCTCCGCGTCTTTCCGGAGGTAGCCTAAATTTTAGCCAGAGGAATCACCTTTCTTCCACTGTTTCTTGCTCAATACCAGTGATTCGCAACCAGGGTGCCGCGATCCCCAAGGGGTTCGCAGAGCTCATCCAGGGGGGTCGCTGGGCTCTCCCAATTTTTCCGCCAGCCTTGCTTCGGGGTGACCGGCTTTTCCGCGCTAATCCCGACGCTACAAAGTTGCGCCTCGCGTTCCACCGCGCTGAAGTTCCGAATGGGAAAAGGGTGAAAACGAGAGGTACATGACAGCGCGACGCTGGACGAAAACCCACTGTCAATTCGACCATCCGATTTGATTAGAGAACTCGTATAGAAAATTTTGGATCTGGCGACGTTAGCCACTCGAGCTGTCATCCAGTCCCCCCGAAAAAATAGCTTAATCACGGTGTTACTTCTGAAACGCATAAAACTGCTGATCCCCGTCACGGGAATCAGTGTGCCTCTCAGGGGGATCGCGGGGCAATGTGATTCCCCTGAGGGGATCCTGGGACCAAAAAGGTTGCGGATAACTACCCTATACTCTATCCCATCGGCTTCTTCCCCCTTCGTCAACTGCACCGGCGCTAGCGCTGTCTGCTCTCCCATCCTTGGATATATGTTCGGATGATCGCTCCGATTCCAGTCCAAGCATCGGATCGTATGGATATGTTCGCGAGCTTCGACATCACGCACGCTTCCGGGACTCGCTGGATTTGATTGTATTAGATAGAATACACCGGAGATGTCGAAGCTGAATTATGCTCGCTACGTTAGATATAAATGCTGCATCTTTAATCTCAATGCAGGAATGCGGGAGGCTGGTGCGGAGACAACTGTCATCGATTCGACCGCCGCGATGAGACGGTCTTGAGCATATCCACGTCATCGGTGAAGAAGTGATTATATTTGAATGTATGGCGTCTCTTGCGTCCCTACAAATTACTTGCCCAAACTTCTTCCTATCGACACCGGCACTGCATTGTTGAGACTTTCTGATACGCTTGGACACCAGGGGCGTGCCGAACCTTGGAAGAACGAACGAAAAGTGATAGAATCGCGGAGATGCTGCTTTCGCAGCCCTTGAGTATTCGATTTTTTTCGGCGAAACATCACTCAGCAAACGCATTAATTGAAAGCATTTGCAAAGACCTTTGCGTCATTCACCAAAACCGCTTGGTGGTTTAATTCATTTCATATGTATGAGCGAAGAGTTTCATTGCCTCCTTTTACAAACGTGACGTTGCTTCACGCACACATTGATGCGGCTCCTAGTCAGGCCGGCTGCGATTTTTTTTCATGGTCAGAGTGGTGTAGTGCCAATGCCGTCCTCTGGGGCCGTAGTTCTCGACCGGGGTACCGCTAGCCTATGCTAGCGTTCTTCGACTTGGGATTTTTCAACGGAAATAAAAATCAATATTTTCCGTGCTCTGATGCATGCAGTGCACTTCAGGCGATGGCGGTGGGAGGTCTCGCGGTTGCAAAGCAACGAATGTGTACGTAGATATACGGAGGTCACGCGGACCCCACGAATCGGTTCCGCGACACACGAGAAGCTCGGGGATCTCTCTCCGGGGCGCCAGAGAAGGTGCTGTGCGGAGCGGTTCGCCCCCGTCTCATTACGCCACTGAAGACGTACAACCGTCCTATGCGAGCTGTGCCCGCGATATATTAGCACCGGCAGAAATGACCGGTGGGCGGGCAGGCTGTTGAGAACACCGTTATATCACACGTTCTGAAGTACGCAGGGTCTTGATAGATGACTCCGCTGTCATCATTATGACCATGAAAGGATGAGGAAATTACTTCCCCCCAGGACAATGATCGGAGGCGGCCAGTCGATGCGTCTCCAAACGCAGAGCAATGCTGGGGAGCGATCCGAGCGCACATTCGGTGCTCCATATCAATGTGAGACTCTCGGATATTCCCGAATATGGGAAAATCGCTCCCAAAGATAGATTAGTCGTCAGGGACGGCCCCTCAAAGATCGGCGCGCCCCACGATCGTTCGTCGGCGAACGCTCCGAGCTTCATTCCGATCGTCAGAGCGATGAAATTTATTCAAATCTGTAAAAAGCAGCGAAAAGGTCACCTCGACGTTTCGCTGCAAACGCATTCGCAACCAACCTCGGATGTATCGTATCCTATTACTCAGATCAGCAGTCAGTCAGTCAGCTGTGAGTTCTTGTTGAGTGTGGGGGACGGAGGAAGTGGAACCATCGGAAATTCACGAGGCCCGAGAGATGTGTTTCGTGCGCCGGTTTCTGTGAATATTTTCTGAATTACAACGACCAACTTCATGCGAACTGAGAGTCCCGGGTTTCCGTGCTGCTGCTGCACAGAAGAAGGCCGAGAGGAAGACAGACATTTCTATCCGCATTGCTCGCTTCGAACGAGCAAAAAAATCACTGAATATTACTTCAGCGATCCTCTTTCCGTCGGCGCAAACGCTCAATCCTCGATGCTCCTCCGGAACTTCGCGATGCAGCACAATAATCGCTGCCTCTGTCTGAAGCTTCGATGCGCGGAGCGGATCTTTCGCTCCGTCGCTCGCATCGAGGATCATCTGCGCGGCCATTGAACGAAAATTCTTGATACGAGCGTTGAAGTTCCTCGGCTTGCGACGATATGGGAACCCTCCGGGCGGAGCGCATGCTCCGAGCCGTTCGCGAGCTGAAACCCCGCTTCAGAAGTCTCCTGCCCACTGTTCGCATCGTGTCCATCACTTTTGTGGCGAACCACGATAACTTTCCCCGAGAGTTCCGCGTATCTCGATATCCGCACCCTGTCCGGCGAGTCGGAATTCTGTTGTCAACGGGAATGGCAGACAACTCTGAAATTCCACTATCGAATCGCTCTCAGTTTCCTCAGACATGTCTAAGCCCTAAGCTCAGCTGAGATCTCACCTCAGTTGACTCGAGAATAATAAATCCTTCTGCTCCAGGATTGTTGCGTCGTAAATGCAGTAATCTCGGATTCCCTACTCCTTGCGGTCGCACTTGTCCAAGGACTGCCGTTATATGAATGGGTGAGTGGGTCTTTTTGTACCCAACTTACGTCCGACGAAAGACCGACACAAAAGTCTCGCCGTGGGAAGTGAATTAGGCCCCCGACAGGACCGCTGCGCAGGAGGAGAGCTTGTCGGCTGCCCTACGGCAGCGCGGGCCAGCACGTCTTCCCTGCCGGACTTCACTCCAGTAAGGCGTTCTTCGCCGGCTCGACTGCCTTTCCGGCTGTTTGCGTTTGGGTTATTCTCCTCGGAAATCTCGGAGTTTCTGCGATTTTGGTCTCATGCCGCTTGCAGGTTCCTGCCAGTCGAGTTCTCCGATTCGGAGAATCGTCACCAGGAGCACTGCCAGGGCACACTTTATGTCGAGACGAAAATCGACTTGAGCTCATGCCGTGGACGATTCGCGAAGGCATGACGTCTCCGTTCGGCTTCCTCGGATTGGTGTTCCATGAACTCAGGGAGCTATTCTGTGGGTATCGAGGGGGCTGCTAAATATTTTCTCGGTACACTCGGTCAAAGTTGATCCTAATAAGTGTACTGATGATGGGTCGATCACAAGGAAAGTGCTCCGACCGACGCGACGTGGTGATTTTCATCCGTGGAAAATCTCGGCCAAGCATCCGGAGAGCAGCTCACCCCCAGCCCATACGCGAGTTTCCTCGAAAGATCTTGCTCTGTTTCGACCGCGATAATCCGAGAGCATCTGCCGCCTCCGCGTCGCTTCGACAACAAAGAAGCGGTACTGGCTCACTAGCTCACAAATGACGGATCCCTCCTGATCCTCCCTCGAGCGTTCCTGCTCGATATTTCAAGGGACGGAAAGAACGACCCAACGCCTCGGTCTCCGAGTCTGCGAGTGCCACGAGGAGCGAATCCTTTCCTCATGGGAAAATTCCAGTCTCGAGGGTGTCTGGGAAAGGTACCACGCACTCTCGGTATTGAGATCACCATTTCTAGGGACTGCTCCGATTAGCCCCGAATATGGGCTACCTCGGATAGTGCGGAGCGGAGGACCCGTAGGACAGGGGGTGAGACCCAATATCGTTCATTGATCGATACGTCCATTACTCCAGAAGCGGTCGCTGCTCGACGGAAGCCTCTAGACTCTAGGGTGTTCGGAGCCGCTGACGTGAGGGACAACGGGATAACATCGCTCGGGTCGCTCGGAATCAAGGACCAGGGCACTCAGGAGCACGGCGCGGTGCAGCGGCAGCTTGAGGGGAAAATGCGTCCCGATTCAATTAGCTCACTTTTAGCTTGGGAGCTTTTGCGGCTTGTGCTGATTTCGCAGCCACTCTGTCCAGCACCCCTATCGCGAAAGAATCTCCGGTCTTCCGACACATTTCTATCTGATCACGGGCAGGAACGGGAGGTTGAACGAGTCTCCAACGAGAGGCTCAGTCAGATATACCCTAGCTTTTTTCGCGACCGTGTTCTCGGACTCTATCGGTGTTTTCCTTGAGAGTAGCAATGATCCGTGAAGCGAGATTCTTTTCCTCATCTTGCAAAGCACTTCATGCGGATGTCCGAGTCCGATACATATGCGAGGTTTCCGGGAAGCTGGAGAGTGAAGCTTCTAACGCTGATTTCGGAAAGGCGGCGCGAAGGCTGCGTTGCATCTATCCCGCGAAGGAGAACGATTAGGTGTTAGTAGTTGATAAATAACAGATCACGTATACACATTTAGAGTTATATCACATGATCAATGGTCGCATTTGCATCCACTGCTTGCGTCAATTCTCCGTTTGCGTCCAATCTTCGCAGCGAGCTGAAATATTTGAACTCTGCAGCGTGGTACCGACGAAAGCTTTTCCCACAGTCTTTGCACCCGCAGTTTTCGTTCGTCTCGTGGTAGCCCCCGGACAGACATTTTTTGTGGTGAAATCCATGTATCGCGAATCGGGTGATGAGATCTAGATTTTTGCGGTCGAGGCCCTTCCATGTATCATCCGTCATTGCGCGGGTGCTGAAGAAGTCGTCGTCTCTGTCGGCGAGCTCCCTTTCCGATGTTTGGAGACACTTCCCGTACGATACGCTTTAGACTAGATTGAATTGTTTCTGGAGATCCTCAATGAACAGGCTCGTGTCTGCTAGGCGGTAGACCAATCTGTTCCTGGAGGATCGGTGAAGTCCCATCACTCGCTTGAGGTACTCGACCTTGTTACGGTTTAGGTCCTCTAGATTTACCTCACTAAGGTCGTTCCAAATGATCTGGATGCCGCACGATGCTGTGGGCGCGATGGTGAGGTTGGACAGACGAATGGCCGTCTTCATGGAATCTTCCTGCGTTTCGCTTGAAGTGAATTCGAGAGTCCCTGCCTCAGCGGAGCTCGAGAAACGGACACCACCATGGTGGAAATCAAGGGATGCCCTCGATTCGCGCGATATCGGACCGGAGACACGGCGGACACCAGCGCGAATCTCTCGGATTGGCAGAGCATTGAAACTGATTGATGCTAGTCACGCCTGTCCCGTGAGATCAAATCCGAGTGGGAGGGCGATCTACGATGCGGGAACTTCCGCCAGGAGCCTCGTTGCTCTCTTCAAAAAAGCTCGGAGTTTTTATTAAGTAAGCCAGATCGGTTGCGATGAGGTTCTGTCTTTCGAATCCGCCTCATCGAGATCTCCTCCTCCGACAAGGAAGGTTGCTCTTGAAAAAGAGAGGTTTCGATACGTACCGCGAATGATTTCGCTCGATAACTCCCCGATTTCGGGGTAGCCCATGACGGGAGCAGGTTTGCCTCGCTAAAGTCATGGAACGCCCCTCTTGCCGAAATGCCGAAAAGCTGAAGCAGGCGCGCTCTCCGTGGCAATCACATGCCCAGTGTAGAAGGTCTTCCGCTTGTGAACAGTTGCAACTTTGGACGACGTGGTTAGGAAAGCATTGAAAGCAAGATCATTCCTCTGCAAGTTCGGGCAGAACGCTGATTACGCTTCGGAGTGCTCAGGTTTGCGCTCTGATTATCATCCTTTGTATATCATTCGCCGGATTGGCCGCTCCGAACGTTGTCAGCTCGAAGCGATAGCGAAATGCGATTGCCGAGCCCTTGGACAAACCTGCAAACGTGTCATGGTGTTCCGGGCGCGTCGATTGGCCCGGGAGCGCAGTGCCAAAACAAAGGCTAATGGCTTCTCCGAAAGCTAACTCGACAAGGCAGGCTTCTGCCGAATGCCCATCTCGACGTGTGGAGCTCTGAGTGAGATGAGACAAACACAGTGGGGACAGGTGAAATGAATGACCGGCTCTCCGGGACACTCTCTTTCAAATTCAGTTCTCTTTTCTCCGGACGTCATCTTCAGGCTAGAACTGCTGTTTTAGGCTAGATCTTACCTTGAAGAATTGCATATCTGCCTGCGAATTCCCGAACTGACAGCTCCGAAGCGAGGACGATTGTGAGAAAGAGTTGGAACGTTCTCAGAAAGGCTTCAAAATAGGCCAACCTCAGGACGGGCCTCGGGGCTCAAAATACCAGCTTCGAAGCTCGTGGACGTCTTGAAAACGAGCCCGAAAATCTCGTTTCTCTGGGAAACTCGCGAATGACGGAGGAGGAGTCTCGATCGATATCTTGACCAATCGGGTCGAAATATTTTCTTTCCGCAGATTCACTGATAATCGAGACAATGCGTCCGTCGGCGAACATGGAATATCCCGTCGTGCTTGGCAAAGATGCCCGATAAGCATATCGATGATTTGAATAGACGATGACAGTCGACCAGGGCGCGGCTCCGCCAGGATGAGAGAAAAGAGGAAAAGACACGTCAGCCTGTCCTTCACCGAGTTACGATGACGATGTTTCCGTTATATGAGGTGGTAGCTCTCGTGTAGAACGTGTGTCCCCGCTTTAGGCGTGATGTCCGCCGGCGTGTGCCGTTTGACCGAGAGAATGGCGTACCAGCCGCTTAGCGGCCTTCGGTCAGTAGGGTGGCGAGCATGTGATGGGCTGCGTGGCAGCACGGCACTCGCTAAAAATATTTGGGGAATCATTCAAAATCAGGGTCATCGGACGGGAATGCCCCGAGGAGATGCAGGGTACCGCCCTGAATCAATATCGCACATCCTCCTCCACAGAACCAGAATCGAGCTCAGGGGATCAGCTTCCGGGGGGTAAGGGCGGGCTCGAGCTCCTCTCACGGAAGACCGTCCTGACTTCCGCTGACGCATGAACGGCACATTGGATTCCTTCGACATTAGGTTCAGATCGAGTCTCTCGACTCGAATGAGAATAGGCAAAAGTAAGAAATGTTCCTCTGTGGATAAATTCCGCCAGATAAGTGAACCAGGATAATTCACGGGTTCGTCATTCCCCCGGAAAGTATCGATTCTCCTGTTCCTGTAGTCAGCCAGGTCGCTCACGAGGAAGACCGACGCCGGGCTTCTACGTCGCTCGGTCACCTGGTCTCGCTTTTACGCACGAAAGGACTCTCTTTTAAACTCGCTCCTGAAATCTTTGTCAGCTCTGGCGTTTTCCTCGGAGCTACTATTCCCACCGCGAGCCTGTGCGTATTCCACAACGATTATGTGAGAGCCGTTCTTGGTGTTTGTGCTTGGTTCTGACATCGACTGGGATTAGTGGCCATAATCGACTGGGGCACAGGAAGGTGAGCTGTCCATCAGCCTCACCATCAGCTCGCTAGCCGACTTGTGAATAATCACGTATCTTGCACTCCTCAAGCCGGTAGAGCATCATTCCGACGTCGCTGCTAGAACGGCTCAGAACAGACTGACGTCAAAGATGGCGGAGGGAGATAATCTACTTCGCTCACGCCTGATACTTTCCGAGTCGCTCTTCTCGCTGCGACGACCTCTCCAGCTCCTTGTGCCGACTTTAGATGCTCCTCATCGTCGTCGTTACGTACATCTCCATCAGCACCAGCTCGGTCTGAGGTCCCACTAAGTGTGTAAGCAGAGAATTCCGATCCTGGGCAGGGTCTCGGCTAGTCGACCGAGTCCTGAGTCACTTACCCCGCAGCCACGTAACAAGTTGAGCCAGCTAGCTTCCAGGCTAGTTGCTGACTCCTTGTCATCCACTGCTTGAACTTTTCTAGAATAGCACAGACGACGCTACTGCTGCCGTCTCTCGCAGAGACTTGCCGTCGGTTGTTGGATCCCCCGTGATAGAGGATCCGTCGCCCGTTCCCAGCTGGGAGAGTTCGGGACTCCCCCCGACCAGGGTTAGCTTTCGGCTCCAAGAGGAAGCGAGGCCTCGGCCTCAGCCTCCTACTGCGACTTTATCTGGGTGAAATATCCGACTAACAAGTACTCCTTAGGCAGTAAGACTAGCAAGGGGGTCGAACGTTCGCAGATGAGTCTAGTCTAATAGATCGGTAATTATCAACTCTACTGATGATTAATGATATCCACATCGATCGGGAGCGCTGCAACAGAAGCTGGCCCTTCCACAGGTGCTTCGGATCGATCCGCGGCAACTAGGACGGAGACGCTCGCTTGTCAAGAGCAGGCAGCTGTGCTCGTCCGGTAACTCTTTTGTCTACAACCGACGAAAGTTTTGTGCCCTCCCGCTGTTCCAAGCAACCCTTGAAACAAGCGATACCGAGTACTCATATGATTCGGGGAGGATCGATTCTGCTCCGCTTTTTGTCGAGCGTGTTGTCCGCCACCACGTCGCTTTACTAAGCACTCGCTCCGATTCCGGTGCTTGGTGGGAATGTTCGATCGATCCGATCTGGGAGAGGAGTTTGGTGAGACGATCTGTCGTCGTACTGCAGCCTGAGAGATATTTCAGAGACAAACTTAGACGATGAACGAGGAATCTCCCCGGATAGCCAGCCTCCCGTAATTTCGCGAATCGAGCAGGGAATGCCCGCGCTCCGCAGATGCATGATGAAAATTAATATTTTTCGGCGTTTGCTCGGACGAATTTGTGTTCCGCGAGTGGGTACTCCATTTCCTTCGTCGACAGAAGCGTCCTCAAGAGTGTCGTGCTACGAGAGACTTCCAATTTAGCGGCTAGCTGAGAATCCTGGACGTAGTTGGGGAGCATTCCTTTGTGAGTTAGGTTGAAATTCTAGCGTTCCCCGAATGGGGGCTCAGATTCTGAGAATGCGCATTCGAAGATCCTGAGCCAGTGAGTGATTCTCGGAATTTTCCACGACATTTCGAGAGCAGCTCTTCCCGTCTGCCGAATAATTATCGACCGGGAACGAGGCTTCTAGAACATTGCGGGTTCCGTGGGGACGTTCCGGGTGCTGATGGAGTCTCGGCGCGAAGAAGCTTCAGGAAGCGACAATGAATCACGTGGTCGTCGGGATTTCCTCCGTGGTCGGGAGACGTTGCGTTCGGCGGTCTTGCTCTTTTTGAGCGGCAGCTAAGAGGCACAAACTCAATGCGTGTGTTTTCTTCTTTTCCAGTGGCCGACTTCACGCAGCAACTGTCTTCACTGCACGAACAGCATGCCGAGGAACTTCAGCTTCTGGTCGAGTCCTTCAGGAAACGAAATGCCGAGCTCCGGAAGGAGAGGTACCGTGCCTTGTTCCCGGCGATTTTCCGAACACATGCATAGGTCCAACCCGCTTGTGTGTTATATAGAGCGAGCGTAACATCTACTCAAGACCTACGTCGCATGTTCCAGTGTATTGTTGTCCCGACCGCGCAAGAAATGTAATCCCACCTTCCAAAGGTATCCAATCGATCGCAGGAACAGCCGAGAACCTAGTCGAAGCTTTTTTCCTCTCTCTCATCGACAGCGAACACCGAAACGCACTACCGAGTAGGGAATGTGGAAATGTGACTGACATTCACCGTCGAACGCTATTCCGCATGTCCTTCCGAGGGAATGGCTTATGCAGCTGCGATTTGTTCACAACTCTTCACCCTGCATCCTGTCTTCCAGCTCGTCCGCTCCCTTGCCACCTCAAGAGGGAAGAGTCTCCCGGCTAACTTTTTAGAGGTCTTCAATGCGGTACTCTCCATCCCGGAACCTTTGTTTACCCTCATGCTCGATCCCTAAGCACATATTTTGGCAATTTCGTCTGAGTCTTTCGACCGAGAGGCCATCTCCGAACCGCTGGCCAAGATGTCTGAGCAATCCGTCAAACCCGAGGCAGCTGGAAAAACATTCTCCTCCGTCAATGCCGGCGCTGCGCTCCTAGTCCATTCGATTGACTTGATCCTTCCTGCGAGCTCAGGTTCCCCCCTTCATTCTTCATTTGCCAAACCCTGGTTTCATTGGCCTCCGTCGGCGTCGCTAGCGCACTCACTGCGCGCTTCCACTTGCCCTGGTCGGGCGCTTGAGAGCTCGGATCTGCGAGGAGAAAAAGAGATCGCATCGAACTCATATTTCGAGAGGAGCGAGAAGCAACCGAGAGGGCTTTCATTCTTATTTTTGGGATTTGATCGTGATCATTCTCATTTCTCAATGGTGATACATTTCGCCTGCATCCAACATACCTTACATGAGCCTCAGAGAACGACGGAGCGCTCCGCGCCATAGCTCATCGGTGAGGGCTCCATTCGGAGCTCAGGAACCAGACTTGAGGTCGAAGGAGAACGAATGAACGGACGCACGGGGAGAGGGGGTAAACATTGACAAGATGGAGCCGTACCGAACATTTCTATCGAGAGAAGCGATGTCATTCCTCCGGAGGCATAGGTAGTGAGCAGCGGCTGTAAGTAAATCGTTAATCCAATGAACGATGGCGCTAATCGAGGAGCACCTACCTAATACATAATTCACGAGATGTCCGGACAGCCGGAGATGATGCGGGTGGATGAGTGATCTCCCATACGAATGAGTTCTAGTCGCTATCTTACCGTTCGCAATTCCTGATGCGATGGCAAGTGTGCATGTGAGTGGATAAGCGAAGTTTATTCGGAAAGCTTTATCTCTCCTCTTAGCATTACGCAGATCGAGACTCTTTCAATGAGCCGGCTCGTCCAGTCATCGGCACGTCACTCCTTCAAGTGGTCACTGGTTTGTCGTTTTAGTTCTTCCCTGATTCGAGCAGCGCCGCACCATAGTATGAGGTTCGCTGAGCCTTGACCCCTACTCGATCGCCTACTCCACGCAGCGGTCAAAGTGGGCGGAGAGCCGGTTAGAGTTGGTCTCGCGTTGCTTCCCGTGTCCTCGAGCTCTTCCCGTTTTCTATCTCTGCGCTACTTGTGCACTTTCTCATTTCCTCCCCGTCCGTCGATTCGCTATTGCCATGAGCCCAGACTTTCGGCAGAATTATCTGTCTCCTCCTGAGAGAGCGGTGCACGAGCGACCGGCCGTCCCGTCCACCTGGCTAGATCTCCTCCTTTGAAGGAAAAATCATAAAAATAAGAGAAGTGATTCGGAAGGCCCCTGGATCCGCCCCCGTGGGGACGTGCTGTGTAAGCGCTTATTTGAGAAGAATCTTCGGTGCGACAGGGACAATCAGTTTCTTGGGAGATTCGCGAGCTCAAACAAAGGTGATACTCCGGCCGATGAAAAGAGCGCCTTATCAATCACTACGGTTCATTCGAGCTTGTAGACTGCAACTTTTGTATCCTGTTTCGAAATCAAGGAAAGCTCCGCGCACCGCCTGGTCGCGCAATCGGCACTCGTTTGAGCCGTAATTGAGCAGCTCATGCGCAGGGCCCGGAGCTTGTTGATGTTTTGAAGTCCTGCGATACGTCACGACGTCTGACACGCACTCGAGGGAAAATTGTATACTGTTCAAGGTACTATAATTGCGGTACTCCTCGCCTCTGGAGTGATTTTTATTCTTGGTCGAGGAGAGGCTAGTCGCGCGCTCACAGCTCAACGATTTGGCTGAGAAAAACGCTGAACTCAACGTTTCCGAAGAGCTGTTGTGAAGGATTCTCCCTCCCATCGATAGAATACTCATGGCCCTTCGATTGGGCATGTCATAATTATCTCTCACTTCTCATCGTCAGAGAGTTCCTCTGAAGCTTTCTCCACCGCGGGGATGGATCCGCCTTCGAGGAATCCGGGAGTTCTTTACGCATAGATTTCATCCAGGACAAGATTTGGCTCCAGCTCATGAGAATATCATCGATGGGACGAGCCCTTCTTCGCCTATCCATCTGTCTGTCTGCCTCTTCGTTCGATCATCTGTCCGGCCGTCGATTGATTCCCGTGTCCGTTCATCCGGCGACGAAGCTTCTGCCCGGCGATCATATGCAAACGTAGCTCTGGCGCATGACGAGTTTCTCTGAGCATGGACCCTGAGCGAGGTATTCCGGAGTTTTCGCGAAACTGACAAGGGTGACAGCTCGAGAAAATTGATGAGAAGCTCCCTTTGAGAAAAGAATGGATGTAACAGAGATATCGGTATAGTGTTTTGGGGGAATCACTCGGCTAGATTCCCCTGGTGATTGGAATCATGGAGGAGCTCATTCGGAGCTGCACCTCCCTCAAGTGAGTGTCCGAGTACAAGATGATTCGGACCGCAGAGTAGGGAAGGCACAACCCGTGGGAGTTTCGGAGACGAACGCTTGCATCCGATCCGCCCGACGTATTTTCGATCGACGTGCCGCAGTTGGTCGGTGAGCGACGGAAAGCCTTTTGGATGAAGGTCATCTCGTCGGAAGCGATCTCCAAGGGATACGTGTCGTTCAGTCACTCATCATTCACATTCGAGTGATTCACTCCGCAACGAGCTCTGTTCGTCCTCTTGTCAGCACCATAACTTCGATTGCCTGTTCTCGCAGGTCTGCCGCGCAGTAATGTCCAGTTTTACAGCCAATCTTTGGGGCCAATAAACTCGTCAAAATAAAAGCTCGATTAGAGCGGTGCGCGTCTTTGTGATTACCTCCTCGTTATTACGTTATGAATAGCTGAATTTCCCCGCTGATACAAGTATAACAGTCGTTATCCGCACAGCTTACCTAGTGAGCGGGCGGTGCGGTCGCCTCCGCGGAAGCGCGACCAGAGGAAGACAAAGGAGGCTCTGAGCGTGAAATAATCAGCTGCCATGGAAAAAGGTCTGCGTCCCGCGGACGGATCCCTGATCCTGGCTCGCGGTCCCTTACGGAAACGGAGCCGTCCCTGTGTTTTGCTGGAGAAGCGATTCGGTGGAAGTTCTCAGTGAGAGACAGAGCATCCGACAACCAGGAGCTAGATACGTACATGTATATCCGGGCGAAGAAGCCGACTTGCACGCTGGGAAGCTCAGAAATAATACTTGTTTGTGTGGATGAATGTACCCCATATCCTCCGTGCAGCATCCGGAATCCCGATCGCCCACATATCGTGCGAAAGCAATAGATCTAGCAGCTCGCAACATCTCGCACGCTCAGCGGAACGTCCTTGAATTGGATCTCGATCCACAGCGGCCGAAATGCAAAGCCCGATCCGGCTGACAATATATACCGATCTGGTGCCCATCGATTCGGCAACTTTCCTCCTCCGTGAACGTCCGTACTTGGAGCTGAACACTTGGATGAAGCTCTCGGACGTACGACACTGTAGTCAACTTGGCCGGAGATGTGGTCGTAGATTTAGGGTCGTACGCCGGGGGGGATCTGTTGCCCGCTCTCAAGTGGTCCCTTCGTAATGCTCCAGTACAGTAGCGAATCGCCATACTGGATTTCAGTCCCATACCCGATCTAGCCCCCGCTAGAAAAATCCTGTGGACGCCACTGCGTCTATTCCTTACTAAATTTAGGAGCAAATACTTTCTGGCTCACCCGTCAGGCCTCTGTATTCATCTTCGAAGAATCGGCTCGTTTATACTAGTAGTGGTAGAATCCGATCAGAAGGGTGGAGGGGAGTACAGCTTGCGATTCCCAGGGTTCTCCCTTTCCAAGTGTCTGTGGAAGAGCGGATTCAAATCCGTGTTCCAGTGTTTCTCGGGGCGGAAACCATCAAACTCAGAGCCTTCATAGCGTAACTCGGGTTTGCGACTGTACATTCAATGCGTTCCGGGTTCCAGGCCCATGTGGTCTGGAATTTCGTCAACGTGGGCTACTTCTCGCTCAGGAATGTTTACTTTCCAGCCAGTTTCGATCGAGATCGCTTCTGCTGACTCGGACTTAAACGATTGAAGCTTCGACCGGCCAGAATATGTAACGGCAAGCAGTCGATGCGGGGTTTCAAGAATCCGAAGGTCGCTATTCTGTGAGCTCTGCTCCCTTTGATCTCCTTCGAGATCAATATTTTTCACCCCTAAGTGTATTTCCCCCACCCCCCATTTACTCCCGGCTCCGAGAGCTGGGATGATCTCTTTGAGAACTTTCCCCGAGATCCGCACAAAGCAAAATCAGCTCCGGGCGACGACTCGTAGCGAAACTCACCTCAATCCACACTGAGAGGGGAAAATACTTTTCGAGACGTCTCGGTTGACTCCGTTCCTTCTACACGTTCCCCAGGACTCGATGAGCTTCATGGAGGTTACGTGAGAAAAATCCAAAGAAGATTCCGAAATGTTTCGTAGGAGCGACGCGACGACGACTACCGCCAGTCTCCTTAATTGTGCGGCTGCGTCACCGAATCGTCATTGATCCCTCTTTTCTGGGACGATCAGCCGAACGCTCTCGGCGCGTCATGAGGCCGAGATCGCAGTGCCGACCGCCGACCAATCCTTATCCACCCCCGACGATCTCTTCCTCACTGAATGGGCCGCTAAGTGCATGTCTCTCCAGATTTCGGTAGATTGTCGTATATCCGGATAGTTTCCCTCTGGCTTGGATTCATCGCTTGGAGTCGCTTGGATAGATTCGCTTGAGAAGTTTGTGCAGCAGCGGCTGCGAAGAATCTTGGGAGCGGAGTCCCTACCAAGGAGTCTACAGTCATTTCTCGATTTAGTGAACACCTCCGGGGAACGAGATTTTGTTCACTAAATCCTGGGGTTCACTAAATCGCGAGACTCCATTTTTCTGACCATTGAGCTCGAATTCGCCCGGAAACACTTATGAAAAGGAACAGATGTCGAAATCTATTTGGGGAGTCGAAAAAAGTTTGGTTTTGCGGTAGGATAGAATTCCGGACGCTCCGAGCCTCAAAGGCAGGCGTCATCGATTGAGAAGAATTGAGGAGGGAGGAAAGAGAGACGTCGCAGGGTCTCGACTGTCGTATCGGCTGCTATAGTATCAGATGAACCACTCGTGCCGCAGCGAAGCTGTTTTCGCTGTTTTGTGCTAGGCCAGGAGGAGACTCCGCCTTCAAAGTTGACTGAATCGGAAGAAATGCGTCGCGGGACCCAAAGAGCGCTTCACTAAACCGCGAATTCCACTGAATGCAGATTGTCTAAATCGAGCGGCTCCAACATTAGCTGTCCATAGATCGAAGCCGGGACTCAGAGTCGAGTTCTCTAAATGGTGATTTTCACTAAATTGGTAGGTTACTAAATCGAGCGGTGACTGTACATGTAGAGTAGCGGCTGTATAGGCAATCTATTTTCACCCGAGACCCACAAGAATCATTCCTCTGCCACTATCATCGGAACGATCAGGCATGCCACCTGTAGAAATTGGATGTACTGCATCGATGTTGACATTTTAATCAGAGAACACATTGTCGAGTCTGAGCGACTTCGACCTGAGTCGCTAGCTGCAGAAACTCAACGCATAATGTCCGCGCATTTTTTTCTCCCATTCAAGGCCGACCCACACGAGCAGCTTGTTCAATTGTTGGGAAATACTTCTTCAAGAAGTTGAAGTTGACTCTCAAGTTCATGGAGACATCGCACGCTCCCTGAGCCAGAACGTAGGAGTTATGCTGCTTGAAAAAACCTTCTTCCGCAAGATTCAATCACGAAAGATATTTTCGCATCGCGAATCCTTCGAGACCATTTTGACCAAGGCCGAAGAACTTCTCTCCAAGGTAAGAACGATTCCTCCTCGCCACCTCCCTGAAACCCGTTAGTTGGAGATATGAACTCAAATTGGCACTGCGGCGCCGCTGCTCTCCACCGTGCCATACGAAAAGTCCATATCTCAGCGAATGAACTTGTAGACTACATGGATGTCGACCATGGTGAGCATATTGGCTGGTAGGTCGGACGGTTGGCAATCGAGCTGGGAGCCAAACAGAAGCATGCATCCATGCAACGAGGCCGCATACCATTGGCGATCTGAACTCTGCTTGCGATTCCAGTGCCACGATGACTACAGTGTTGCATACGCTGCCTTTGCGCAAAGTCGGAGCCCTCAGAAACTGGCAGATTACTACGATGCACATAACATGTATGTGCAGCAGTTGCACGCAACCAATGGCATGATAGACCAATACTACACCGTGACTCTGCCGAAACTCCTCGAAGAACTGGAAGACGTGAGTAAAGTATTCCCCTCGGCAGTTTATCGCTGGAGCGCCCCTCCTCCGAGAGTCGAGAATTTCCCTCGGTCCGGGTTCTCTCAGGCTCGAAACCGACACTGAAAGTCCCTAACCTCTCCCGTCAGGTGTACTGCGATCTCAGCAACACGATAGCGAACTCGATTCTATCCGCTACAGAGCTGCTGTCTTGCAAAGCGCAGGAACAAGCGGATCATTACAGTGTGGTCGGATCCGCGTGTCGCAACGTCAATAGCCGCGCGGACCTTGCCAACTTTGTACGCACACTAAGTGTGGACCGCAGTAGCTCTCGGCAACATGTACGGCATCAATTCCAAATACCGAAGGATTTCCATGAGACCGACCCATCGCAGCCCCTTGTGAGTATGAGAGATCTCGTTGTGCCCAAGCACGCATACAAAAATCTTCCACGTTCCACAGAGGCTCCGAGTGTGTTAATTGTGAGAATCACGAAATACTCGTTGCAACGATTTCAATCGAGTTTTGAATCGTGGAGTTCTGAGAAAACTCTGACTTTCCATTGTTCGTTTCATCCATGGAGACTCGTCCCGGCGCCCGGTGCACAAAACGAGTTGTTCAGAACAGAGGCCGAGCTGTCTACGTAGGAGAGCGTTGAGCCACATCAGTTGAGCTGGAGCCAAGATTAGTCGCTTCTGTGACAGTAATGCTCATACCCTGGGGATTGCTACCGCTTCGGGTTCCAGCAGCTCGAAATTGCTCAACTCTGTTGATCGGAACTAGGTACTAGTATTCACGGAAGGAAAGATTCCAGAGCTGTCTTGTGAGGTCTCGAAATTTCTGTAGGAATAGATAATGAGAAATAGTGAGCTCCGCTCGATGGTAGCACCGCTTAAGGGGATCCTTTGCTCGCTCAATCGGATCGCTCGCGAAGAGTCCCGATCAATCGGGCTCCATTGATTTAGGCTCCGGAATATCGGACCCTGCCTTTATTCGGATCAAAATTTCCTGGTTCCAACATGTTCCAATTCGGCGGAGTTCACTATGGACGTAGGAACGTCTTGGGGAAGGTTTGGAGAGTCAGGATACAAGCGGGAGAATATCCGCCGCTGAACCGTCGCGACGCGTCCTCCGAGAAAAATTCCTTGCTGCTTTCCTCCCCGCGCTTGGTCTCCCAATGTGAGGTATTTTCGAGAGATCATGGAATCTATTTACCTACTTCATCTCGCTCCACCTCTAATATCCATGGTGGGTGACAAGGGGAAAAAGGGGAACCATGGATGATTTCATAGGGTGAACAAGCATCGTAGAATGCTGGCCGCCCCTCGACCTTTTCGCGACGGTGAGCAAGGACGTTCGGGCGTCGACTTGTTGAAGTTCTGACAAGGGGTAAACGATAGAGACGTCGGAACACCCGAAAGCAAGGGCCAAAAGAGAGTATTCTATTCCAAGAGTCATTCGTCAAAGATGGGGTTTCTAGGTCAGCGCCCCGCCAAAGGGTCGCACACAGCCCCCTTGACTTTGGTTTTCGGATTTCCATGCGGAATTAGAAAGGATTGCGACTCATTGACCGCTCGCGCCTCAGTCGTGCCATGGTTTCGGCGGCGGCGGGGCGAGCCGCCACGCGGACCCGCGGCCGAATCGGGCTACCGCAGAGCGTGGGATTCCGAAAGCTGTCGCGCCGCCGCACGTTCGAGCTCCGAACGAATGAATGCGCGGAATTGATTCTCTTTTTCATTTCCTCTTGGAATGACGGTCTAGCTCAATTTCCGGGAAACATGAGACAGTACTAGCCACGTGTCGGCCGGAGATGTCTCCCGTAAATCGGTGAGATGGCATTCGGGACCCTCGCTAACTCTAAGCCTGTGGGCTCCGGACGGCTCGGAGTCGACATGGATCTCGGTCGGCCTGTCACTCGGGCAGGCCACCGGCGCCGCACGCCTATCAGCTGCCGATATTTTGGAAACTCGGCGAGCCTCCTGCGCTGCATACGACTTACGAGGAGAAACTCAAGTCGACAGTGCTCACTGTCAAGAAGCCACCGTCGAACACCGCGAGGATCTCTCGCGGAAGACAGTTACATCGAAGGCTCGGACTTTGATTCCACGCGAGAGAAAATACGCACACAACCATGGCTCGCAACAACGGTCGAGAATCCGACCGACCGGTCGGACGCTCCTCTATTGCCTCTCGAGCACCGATTTTTCCCACCTGACAGCAGACAGCTAGAGCTCATTCGGAAGTGCTATTCGCCTGTGTGAACTCGCAAAGCTGATCGCCAGGCTTCTTTGATCAGCTTTGACGGCCCGCTAGCCAACGGGCAAATCGAAATTCAGAGGATCGTTTCCTGCGTCTGCTCCTCGGAAAGATCCGATGGAAGCTTCGAAAGTTTGTCCCTCGTACCATAGTGAGCTCCCCTCCGATCAGTGACTACGTGTGAGCTCGCCCGGTCCCTGGAATATTTGGGTCGCCGCCTTAACGAAGGTTTCGATAATGATCATTTGGGTCTTCCGCATTCGACCGAGATGACTTCTGACGTTTCATCGATCGCCCTCCGTGTCGGGTCGTGACGTTTTTCTCTGATCCTCAGGACTCGTACCAGACTCTGGGCGACCAAGTGATCGTGGACCGTTTAGCTCAGTTGCAGTTGCCGACACGAGCGGAAGCACTGCGCAGTGATCTACAGGCACTCGATGTGCAGGTGCGTCAGCTGCAAGAAGCTCTAGATTCCCTGGGTCGACTACAGCAGAGGTGTGTATGATACTTCCCGTTTCGATAAGATACGCTCTGATTGTCAAGGGATTCCCCGCTTCTGCTCAGTGTGATGTCTCGAGCTTTGAAACGGGCACTAAATATTTACTCTCCGCGTCACAGGAGTATCGAATCTAACCTTTTCAACAAGGCCAACGAGCTCCAAGAGGATATGTGTCTGAAAAGATTCGATCTTCAAGTCGCTCAAATTCATCAAGCTGCTGTTCGAGCCCAGCTAGAGCTCTTCCGAGGTAAGCTGGACGGATTTCCCGATCACAGCGGCACCGCTCCAAGTCAATCTCAGCAGCAGGCCCAGGATGCTACCGTGAGTATACATACATACATACATACATACATACATACATACATACATACATACATACATACATACATACATACATACATACATACATACATACATACATACATACATACATACATACATACATACATACATACATACATACATACATACATACATACATACATACATACATACATACATACATACATACATACATACATACATACATACATACATACATACATACATACATACATACATACATACATCAGCCTGATGGACAAAAAAAATAAGGTAATTAGCCGCTCAGGAGCGATACTCGCCGAGAGCGATACTCGGAGGTAGGCCGCCCGATAACATCCTAGCATTGCCGCGTTGGACCTCAACAGACATACATACATACATCTGTCGCGCTCATTGCTCGAATGCGGCGACCCGCGGCTCCGACGGGAACGAATGATAGTCTCTATGTCAAAAACCGTTGGCCGAATTACGAGTCCCCTGTCTGATGGAACACGATTCTGATGCGCCGGATCATCTTCCGCGACAGCTTCTAGCAGACGGGAAGAATCGCTCGTGAAGCGATGCCCCCGAGTCCATCCGGCGACAGCTGCCTGCGCTACCCTAAGCTGTGGGATCGCTCCCTTCAAGACATACGATCTCAATAGGATTATAAGTCTTGTATTGTACATGAGAGGCATCGATGTCTGCGTGTGTCGCGCATGCGTACAACAACTGATGGCTCCTCAGCTTGCCTCCACCATGATATAGCTTCGGTGACCAAGCCTCAGGCGAGTGAGCCACCGGAACACTGGAACGAAATATCATGGCAGAAAAGGAGCCACTCTTGTTAGAGCCACCTACCAACATCGAGGCACTAAGAGAGCTTTTTTCACTACTACTGATGAATCGTCACCTCATCAGTCTCACATGGATTTCCAACCCTGCCCTTGTGCCCTCAAAAAAATGATAACGATTGTATCGCTGGCGGCTAAGTTTTCCCCCAGAATCCAGACAGAGCTTCTGCACGATGCCTCGTAGTTCTTCGGGTCCAGAGTTCGAAGATTCCGCCTTGAGCTTCACAGCGGAGCTAGCACCCGAGAGAATGCGCGGGAAATGAGCTGAGGGACTCTCTAGCCGCTGGGGAGGGATAAGGGCACGCACGAAGAGCCACAGGTTGTCTGAGGAGCGAAGAGTCTACGAATTTCGACGGATTTACATATCCATAACATAATTTCATATGATGATGGATGAGGAGATCCTCGAATGTCTAGGGGGCCCTAGAGTAGAGAGGATCGGGAAGCTTGACTGCAGACGATTCACTTGTTCGATTTCGATTCGCAGAGTCTTCGTGACGGCCGTGCTACAGGGAAGCCTCCCGGAGGGACGTACGGCACACAAATGGCAGCCCTTCAGGCAGCTGCCGCGGCCTTCCAACAGAACGCAAGCGGAGGCACCATCAAAAACAAATGGCTCAAAGCTTTCAGAAGCCTCAAAACAGGTGGAAACAGTGGGGCCTCTGATAAGTAAGTCCCTATACTGATGAAATCTTCCGTCGATCTTCTCGATTTATGAAGAACTCCGGGCAGCTGCGATTACACAGCCGTTTCTGGATCCGGTGACCTTGATACGACTCTGTCAGCAGCTCTCGATTCCGGAGCTTCTGGCGGTGGATTCGGGCGAAACAGTCTCATTGAATTAACTTCCCGGCCGCATGATATATTCTCGGCCGTCGCGTCGCGTGCTCCTGGATCGAAGAGAAATGTCCCGTGTCGAAGTATGAGCGTGTGGAAAGACGCCTTGTCAGATTTGGTGCACCGATTGCTCCGCAGGAATGTCACGATCGAGCGGCTTGCCCTCCGTGAACTTGTATTTCTCCTCCCGCCCCCGGAGCGCCGCTTCGATATTGAGGAAAAATCGCGTCCGACTCCGAGACCGATCCAATATCATAGTCCACTCCCGATCGGATTCCATAACCTTCGAGGCTGTCGCACCGCCCTGCCCCCTCATTCTTACCGACTCGAAAAAGACTTTGATAGTGATCCCGGAGCGGAACAAGATTGCATAACCTTCCGGTCGGATTTCGCGTTACTCGAGCGAGATCCAGACAGCGGATACTCCGCTGCATGTGTAATTTCCGATCCTTCCCTCTTCAGGCTTGAGGGCGGAATCGACAAGAAGGCGAAGTTGGCATCCTGGGACAGTGGACAGCATATCTTCCAAGAGTACACGTACAAGAAGGTGGCTGCATGCGATGTCTGCAGGGAGATCCTTCGGGGTCATGTGAGACAAGGCCTCAAGTGCAAGTTGTGTAAGATGAACGTTCACGCAGAGTGCCAGGACAAGGTACCTCGCTGTCAACCGAAACCGAGGCTGCTCAGGCGTCAAAGAAGCACGTCAGAGATCGAGAGCAGGATCGTAGTTCCCACCGAAAACGAAGACGAAAGTATGTACCTAATTCGGGCTCGCTGCGGAGGAACTTCCTGACGCAAACTGACCGACATATCTACGTCGGGACGTTTGGCCCCGGCTGCGTATCGGACTCATCTCGAGCGTACTCATTCCCCTCAGGACTACTGGCGATGAATAATGGTGATTGTGGATTAGGAGCGGGAATCTTTGGTGATCGAATGACGACGTACGGCGTCGGATGCGGCGCGGGAGGTAGTGTAGGGGGGCTCACCGTTGATCCCATCTACCAACTGCTCAAACAGGCGGCAGAGGTCGGCGGCGGCAGTGGAAGCAGCAGACTCAAGGAAAGCGGCTTGAGCTCCTCCGCAACCTCCTCGCAACGAGGTGACAACAATCTCCAGACGAGGCGACCTCGTTCAAACGCCTCCTCGACTTCGTCATCATCTCACATGCTCACTGTTTCTTCACACGCTCCTCACCACTCCTCCTCATCAGGTAGGTGTGAAGGGTGGTTTTTTCCAAGCCGGTGGAAACACAGTTTGCCGGAGGTCAGAACGGGCGCGAATGAAGATCGGATCGAGGAGGTCGCCTCCTTCGGGATCCGATGTGTTCGAAAATGTCGCAAACCCCGATACATGCCATTCGAACAAGTACCTCTGTGAGCTGACATCGCGGTTGACGTTATCAAGTGTAGTTAACCTAATCTGCATTCGGTGCTCGACATAATGTACCATACGTATCGATCCGTAGAGCTTTCGATGTGGCCTAAGCAGATCTAAACATTTTGTTATCGTCACGTTCTTGTACGAACATTAATCATCCTCCGGAAACAGCTCCGTGTCAGAATTCGGGAAAAGATCACATAGGATTCCACCGAATTATCCGATGCGGCTGGATCGGGAGGAGAGGAGGGCAGCTTCCTCTATCGGACTGGAGCATCCCCGATGCGGCTCGCTTCCTTGAGCCCGAACCTCGGTCCTCTCTGAATGAATTGGGTCGAATGGAGCTCATCTCGACCTTTTGCGATCGAGACCGCACCACAATCGCAAGCGGAGAATTGGAAGGAGATTCGACGCTTGTATACACGACGTAGGGCATGTGATGACTGATGCCGCGAATGTTCGAGTCATTCCAGTCCTCGATCAGAGGAGCATAGATCAATTCATGTGGTTACCTTCGCGTCCCAGATACTCTTATCGGAATCAATCGTTATCGAGGCTCGAACAATCGTCACCTCGAGGAAGTTAGAAGAGATTCATGCAGGGCTTGTGATCCATAAGTAGACGCCCCGCATCTCCCGATCGCCGCGGGGAGCTAACGCATCTGGCAAGTGGGCCGCTGCGCGTAGTACAACTCCATGGGGGAGCAGAAGACATCCGACTTCTCCTGCCGTCAAGAAGTTTGCACGGTCTTGTCCTCCCGTTTCCAAATCATTCCCCGTTGTTTTTCTTCAGTCCGTCACTCCCCCGGTCGTAGCCTGAGTGTATCCCCTGACCCTGGATTCCCTCTCTCTTCTGGGCGGCGCGAGACATCAGGAGTTTCTATAATGATTGGTTTGCCAACGCGCTTGCACCTTAGATGTTCCATAGATCGGAATTTTTACTCGTGGCATTTTCAGCCCGTCGCGGATAATTTTGTACGTTTTTCCTTCTCATACTTCCCGCGCCGGAGGAATACATAGATACATCCTCTCTCGAGAGTTCGAAGGGACCTCCGGAGGAGAGGCGTCCATCGGTAACGAATAACACGAGAAACTGTTTTTTCATGCTCGTTCCCGTCGCGCGAGTAGCCCTTGCAGATCGAAGGCGCCAGATTGTCTCAGGTATTTTTGGAATTTTTTGGAAGTCTCTGTCGCGGATTTTCCGCCCCTTTTTTTCTCTGACTCCGCTTTTCGTAACATGGTTTTAACTTGAGCCTCGATGGTTGCTCTTCACGATCACAATTTTTGCAAGCTCACACGCTAATTCCTCATCCACCCCCTGAAACTGCACTCCGCAGCCGATTACACGTGGATTCAGCTTATTTTCCGCGAAGATATTCGGCAAGGATGGCCGAATATCGACTTCCCAGAGCTTGAGCCTATGCGATGCCTTCCCCGTTATGCTCCTCTCGAGGATTTTTCTCTTACTGTTTGTTGGGGCTCTAGAATAAAAATAGAAGCGGCCGGAATGAGCAGTGCCGACTCCCGTGTGACTGTACGCGGTTTACTCGGAGGGGAGACCTCATTCGTCATCGAATTCCATACCGAATCTGACTTGAACACTAGAGTTTCCTCGATCGATTCATTTCCAATCCGGATCGCCGCTTCTATATCTACTGCGGACCTCTAGAGCTCGCATGGGGATGTTGTTTGAGCACTACGCGTCGCTTCCGTCCATTTGCTGCTGTTTGCCGAAACATCCATTCCTTAGAGCTCGGGAACGGCTCTGCTCAGGGCCACTACCCAGGAGCTCCTCGCACGCGAGACTTCAGCATCCCTCTCTATTTGTTTTCCCTCTTCTTTGTTCAACAAGTGACGAATCCATTTTTTCCCGGAATCCCATCCTGGAACTCGAGAACTTCTTCCCCGAGCTCGTTGCTCATTGAGTGCCTGGCAGCATTTCCGAATGGACATCGGATTTTCGAGGGTCGTTACTCGATCTCGTGAATGCGATTCCTGAGCGAAAGCATGTTCCACCGTCGATCCTGCATGCGACCGAATTTCATTGAAATACACCTCCGGATACGTACCTGCCCATGGTATTGTTGTTATTATCTCCTCTTTCCGTTCGTAGCTCCCCATAGTCCTCAGAGGAAGAGGCTGAATCTTCGAATGAAGTCGCTCTCGCTGGACTCACCGGATGTCAATGGCGATCCACTACACCGTCGAAGACAACAACAACACGGTCACCATGCGTCCAGCTCACACGCAGGCTCGCATAGCCAGTGTAAGTCTTTTCGCTGACGCGGGGGCGAAGTTCTACGATTGCCGCGAGGAAAAAAGGAGTACCGCCCATGATGGTGTGCATCGGTTCGCGTGTGATCTGCGAGCGATCGGCGACAAGTACCGCGATTGGAGCGGAATCGACGGCACCGGACGAAGAAGACGTCCAGTCGAAACGTCCAATGACCCGAATCGAGTCGGAATCCTCACAGCAACCCGGACATCGGGACAATCTTTCGGGATCAGATTATTCATAAACACATTGTTAGCTTCGATAGAGGTCTGATTCCCGATTTCCCGCTGGAGAAAAAGCTTCGGAACGCTGGTCGTGCGCTGCGCGTCGTTACCTCCCTCCCTCTAGTCGACCTCGACATCAAGGCCCCCTTTGACTTCACAAGGCCTCGTACTGGCTCAGAGCCCGTAGGTAGGTTGGCGGGTTCGTACATACTACTACGTACGATGACCTTAAGAGACTCTCGTGGCAACACAGCGGACTCACTTCAAAGGAACGATATATCCAACGCCGTCACAACTTCTGCATTAGGCGGAGCTCCATGACCAACTGAATCGAGGAAATGCGCTCAGCGTATTCTCGACGCAAAGTCGAAAATCCAGTCTCCGTGTCTAACGTACGGGAAGGGGGTTTCTCCCAGATGCTGCGTAGTTTTTCTCCTTGATCTACCCCGCAAGCCCAATGTCGCTCTCCCGGACTCTTTGTAACTCCACGCTTGGCTTTTATACAGCTCCTCAGAGCCCAGTGACAAACAGGCGGCAATTCTTGTCAGCGAAGACGGTCCGGATGAGTTCAGTGGATCTTCCAGACGACAACGAGAAGTCTTTAAGTAGTGCGTCGACATCGCCTTGCCCGTCACCAGTAAGTTATCGCGATATATGCATGAGTCGATGGACTTCCTCCAAGAGATATCCAAGCATCGATCAGTTGAGCTGATCATCGACCACGAGCTCGAGGGAGAGGATAATGTTCGAAGAGCACTATTTCATGACCGAGAAGCCCGAGAGGAACTCGGCGGAATCTCTGACGTCGATCGATCTTATTTCAGAAAACGCATCGATTGTTGCCCACCAATATCTACGTCGTTCTTTACGGGTTCCGGAGTAGACATCAGGACGAACTCGATCTCAAGTTTGTGCTCTTCCGCTTCGCATATCCTCCAAAGAAATCGCGCTTCATTTTATGCAGTATCAGTCGGCTCTGAGCAATCCTTAGCAAATCACTGGGATGAAAATTTTCTTTCCTTCGCCCCACATTCATTGAAAACATGAAACTCCTCCGCCTACATGAGCTCTCTTCCCTCGTTCGCAGGGCGGGCGATACAATCACCGTGATCGATACATCGGATCCGGACTGGTGGCAGGGCAAGTGTATGGGTAAGGTAGGCTTTTTCCCCTCCAAATACGTTGCCAAGCTTCACCCCGGGGAACGCGCGCTACAGGTTGTGCATCCCATCCAAGTCGCGGAAACGGGACTTCTGTCCGACTCGAGTGGCCCTTCCAGCGGATCCCAGCCGCCGCAACAACAGACGAAATTCGTGCGCGATCAGGTAGATGGAATCCCACAGTAGATACGCGATATTAAAGTGTGCATTCCCTGAGCGATCGCGGATATTCGTTCGATATCGTGTGACTGTGGAACACCTACAAGATCTTCCTGCGTCTCTTTACAGATCGTGATCCAAGTGGGAGAAGAATTGGAAGGTGGTCGTGTACTTGTGCGTACGGGGATGAACGACAGAGCGTTGCCTGTTCCCTTGAAATACTTGCAGGAGATATAGATCGCAACGAAGCTTAAAAGGGAGAATCGGATCTCCCGGTGCTCGAGCTACGGATATCCGAGAGACTCCGGCTCGGAGGTCCCCCTCGTTTATACTGCTGTTGTCATTTAATCGAGATTAGAATCACGATGCCTTGTAAGATGAATACTTCTCGGAAGTCCATCAGCGACAGAAGATGAGCATCAGGATGCCGAAATACAGTGCAAATGTACACGAGGATTCTCTGTTCGTGCGACGAGATCTCAACGACCCGTTAAATCGAGTACGGACATGATTTGTCCATCTGAGAGCGGCCTTCACGGCAAAGAGGGACTCGACCGTTGCTCATGTCCCAATTTGTCGATGACGAAGCGCGGTACGACTTCACTTTTCGCGCGATCATGAGGGGTCTCGTAGAAGTTGGATATTGTATAATAGGGTTACATGGAGTAATAATTTCCCTTGAGCGTCTCCCCACGCTTATCCAAATGGTGGCGACTCATCGTCGATGAATCGCTCAGCTCATGCGGAGCGAACGCGCTGTGCTGGTGCAAGCATAGCAGTTGATGTCATTGTGAGAGCTCGCACCTAGTTCTTCCACACGAAGGGGTAGGGTCAATTCAACTTCGCGGAACTCTCAGAACTGGAGAACTTCCGAACGACCTTTTTCTCTCACCCAGTCGATTGAGGCCTGTTGTGAATTAGCCTTCAGCGGCGAGCATAGTGTCCGATTCTCGGATGATGATCGTTATGTTTTTGGTGAGACTTGGAGGTCCCTCGACCGATATCGAGACTCGCTTTCATTATACATAGGTAGCCACCAGCACCGATCTAGACATAAATGTACCTTCTCGATGTTTGCGGAGAGTTTCACGCCAAGGAAAATCCTCCGAAAAATTCTCCGGAGTGGTCCACGGGGCGCAAGCTCTTGGTAATCGGCAGTGAAATTCGCTCAGTCAGAGCCGGTTCGTGATACGTAGCAGCTGCAGCGATGAGAAAGTCGACTAGAGTTTTCAAAAGGTCGCAAGAGTTTGCCTCGTACGGCATTCACAATGGCTGGTCGGAAGGACTGCGTCAATACGACGACAACCCGTTCTATAGCTATTCAACACCACTCAGAGAGTCAAGAATCTAGATCCAGCGGAACCTGGATGGGAACAAATCTGAATGGAGGCTTTTCCTTGCTCCCACCTCAAGCAGTGGCCCCCTCAGATCCACGCCAGTCGCAATTTCCCGACGTAGCACTTTGATGAATGATATCGAATATGTCCGAAAGAGTTTATTAACGGTAATCAGGACCTACTCCTCGGCCGAGGCAGCTTCCCCGGGAGAAAATCCGCGAAATAGCGTCCCTCATGATATAGAGAACCGACTGCGTCTCATCTGGAGCTCCGATTCGAGAAGCGGTATCCGGGAGCGTCGCCAGAACAAGGGAGACGTGAACCGGTGGAACGAAGTCGTTGAGCGGTCGAGCGAGCCTGAGAACCACAGTAGTACCGAGTACACGAGATTACATAGGACAGAATCTTGCACTTACCCCGAAATGACTTCCAAGTCGATCCTCAATAGCGCTCCAGCGCTCCCACACTACGTATCGTCCTGCGCCCATGCCAAACGTGTCTGTCTCTAGCTACGAATACGTCGAATTAGTGAGTCTATTTTTCCTTTCGCTGCGGCTGCGCTGCCGAAATCCGATAGGTAATGCAGGAGGGCAAAGTGGCCGTGATCGCCCATCGATGGTCCTGCAACGTACAGCTCGGATGTTTTCCGAAACGTTGAATGTTCGGTTGGGTATCCAATGAGATATTTAGTTGTTGCCTATGTATGTACGAAGGTACTAGCTTCTTCCATTTCCAATGTCACCTAAAGCGTACAAACGCTCCGAGAAGGATCAAAAATTGCCCCATTGGAAACTAGCAGAATCGCAGATGAAGAATGGCAGAATGAGGTACGAGAGTGGCGGAACGAGTAATTCCACTACGATTGATCTGATCACCGCATAGATGGAAGGAACTCTAGACATCGCATTTCATCAAATCACTAGTGGAAATGTGGTCATCGAGGACTGAACTCGAGAGAGGGCTCGCGAGGGAAGAGTGGAGAGTCCTTGGGAACGCGGGGGAATTATAGGCGGGAAGCGGAAATCAGGGATCCTAGGAAAAATATGATTTTAGACTCGAGCGTCAGTCCAGGGGCTCTTGAGAATATCCTACTACATACGCATCCGTTTCCGAACGCGATAGCTAATCAGAGACACTCGTGCGAGGCAATGTTTTCTCACCACGGAGCAGTGGAATCAAGTGATAGAAGACTGGACTTTCATATCAAACTGCTCAGTTTGATACCTATTCGAGAAGGACGTACCTATGGTCTTAGTTGAGTCTCTACCATACATTATTTATAAATATATCATCGAACAATGCAAATATCATGGCAGATCATCATCAGGCAGAGGTGTGGGGAGACAAGCGAGGATCAACAAGAGTAGCAACATCGAGATTGATAGACAGTAATCGTGCACTGTGAACTCTGATTCTAAACCTAATTATTACGGTTGAAGTCAATACAGACTATATGTTGTAGAGCCTCCACATGTTGTCTTCGTTCCTCCGATACCCATATCGACCGTAGAAGTGACTTCCCTCGCAGATTGCCATCAACATATCCAGGACTGCCGGTTTTGTACTGTCCCATGGCCGTCCATATGGTCCCTTGAGGTCTGGGAGTGGACAGAGCTAGCGCTCTCGAAGGAAGTTTTCTCGTGAGCTTTTTCGAGCAGAATTCTCCATGACGGAATCGTAGGAATTCCTTCTGCTCCGTCTCTCAACTTCGCGAACAAGAGGAATATTCAGCCATCTGTTGAGCACTGCCCAGTGTTGCACACTGGCTCACTCTAGGCTTCACCGAATGGTTAAAGCCATCCGAGGAATTTCAAGCTCGAAGCACCTGTCACGAGCTTCGCTCGCGTACCGACAGACGGCGCTACGGGCCGCGCGGTTCAGCCCGATGAGGAGCGCTTGGAACCAACAAACGGGAGTCCAGAACAAAACCTCATTCACTCGTTCGGTACAAGCGAGCGGAGAAGTGCTGGTAGTGTGCGCCGGTCTGTGGCAGTCGTGAATGGAATTGGCAAGTGTGGCGAGCTGCTGACGCCGCCGGGTCGTAGTGAAAAAGTGGACTAGCAGCAACTCTTCGGCAGACGACTTCGCCTCGGATTAATCGTTTAGGATCCAAGAGACATAGACCAGGTAAAGTTCTTCTTCCAGTGCAGAACGCGATTACTGATAGATGGCTGCGCTTACCGCATTCTAATCGCGAAGCTCTCTTCTATATCACTCGAGTTCGGTATATGCCTCCGCTCGCTCGTGTTGGTGGAGCTCTCGAGAAGACCTCGGACATAACCGTCCCGGAACACTTCTTCCAGCCATAGTCTTCGACGTTAACGAATCTCACGCCATACTACATTGTATTCGCTTTTTCGAACTCATTCATGCGGGATATACATAGACCTCGGTGTGCGAGATCGACGTCCCAATGCTGGGAGTAGCTGCCGTAGAGGCTGAGTTGTATTTCTCTAGAATTCACGCGTTCGAAGAACCTTGTCCCGACCGTTTCGACATGGGTTCATCGTCAATGCCGCTGTCGAGAAATATGACTGAAACCCTCGAGTACTCCGACTCAAGCATCGCCATCGGGCTGATTCGACTCCTCCTAATAGACTTGGTCATGTCGCGCCAGAACAAACTGACGGGCGAAACGGGGAGCACCCATGGATATGTAATTGACTCCAGGGGGAAGAAACAGACGGCCAGCAATCGATGAGGCTCGATCGCCTACTGGATCACGACGTAAGTCCGCTGGAGGACCGGGAAACGTTTTGGTTGGATGGGGAATAGATGTCGCGGAGCATCACCTCCTGTGGTCGCTATTTTTTTGGTACCGCCAGTTAGAGCCCTCCTGGGCCAGGGATTACGAAGCGGAACCTTTACCTTCTGAAATTCCCCCGTTTCTGATGATATTTTGCCCTCTTAGTTTAACGTCATCTCATACCTGCGCCTTGTCGCGAGTCTTTCCAGCTATGAATGAACAAGAGACAACGGGCTCTCTCTTTTCCATTCTCGCTGGCTGGCTGGTTGTCTGTCTACTCGGTCCCCTGATGGAATTGCGTCTCGTCTCTTTCAGATTTTCGTTCTTCTGAACAATGACAGCGATTTTGCTGCGGTTGCAGCGGTGCGAACTGCAGCGGTCGTTGAAGATTCACTCCACCAAGACACCCACCAGGGTTGCAGGTTTCTGACGATGTAAACATCACGACTCGTCAAATATTTCGTCTTTCTCGGCGCTGTCACCTTGCTTCTTTTGAGTGCCTTTCTGAAATGTATCCCTCATTTCCCCTAGTCTTCCCGTCATTGGACGTCTAACGATCCTTTCTCGGACGCTGGGGAAGGTCGTAGCCGACGAATTTGAGGCGGCGGCGGTGACTTCCTTCGTCCGCCCCTCCGTTGTCCATTCGATCGCTTCGAATTCCTCAGGATGCGTATCCGATGCGTGATCATCGAGCCACCAGTTACTCAAATATTTTTCACACACGAGCAGATGTTCTCACAGCACGATTACCTGTTGAGGAACTCCAGAGCAATGCAACAAGAGCCGCTCCTCCTGCGTGGAGCTTGCTCGAGTACACAGCCACAGCGATCTCGTAGACTGTCGTCCCCTTCATTTTCTCTTTGTACTAGAACGAATTCCTCTTTGTGTACCTGTCCTTTTTCCCGAGGATATTTTGCGTGAACGACAAGCATCCACCGGATCAGTCATGTGGCGAGCTCGATTCTGAGTGAAGGCTCCGGTTTCATTCTCCCGTAGCGGTCACCTCTATCGAACCGGATGAACGTACTCTCGCAATCGAAGAGAAGCCGCGGATCCCGGCGGCAACTCTCAAATTCATTCAGGATACGGTGTCGCTGTTTGTCGGGAGGCTTTTCGCGGAGCATATCCAGGGATCGAGCTCAAAATGGGTCTTGGAACGGGAAAAATTTAGTCGCGGCCAAGGCCGGTGCTCAAAAAGTTTACGAGAATCGTTGACCTGATCGCGGTAGGAGAAGACGTGTCTGTTGCAGACGCCAGGTGTAGAAGTTTTCGATGGGAAGCTCCCCAACGCATGCCGCATTCCAAGCCGATGTCATCTAGAAGCCCCCAGTTGAACAAAAATGCTCGATCTGACACTGCAATGCCTGCCAGAAGCCCCTGGCGCCCAAGCAGCCCGGACTTGCATTGAAAACGCGGGTCCGCCGTGGCCACCATCTGGCACGCTGTTCTGAGCGACCGTCGAACGATCCTCATCTGCTTCAGCTTCTGGCCCATGATTGGACATATGGGCCAGCACAGCAACAAGCTCTTGTGTTGGAATGTCCAGAGCCAGTTATCCTTTCCTGGACTGGAGCTGGCGTCCCGGGTTCCCACGGAATAGATGGGGATCAATGCCGAAACTCGACTAGATTCGATTCTTCTCGCACTTGAACTTCGACCTTGGGACTCGAAATACTCATGGCGCACACGCGACAAACTACTTTTCATTCCTTCTTGTAGCTTATAATTCGTCTTAGCCATTTTATGACTAGACTCCGGACAGGAGCCCCAGTGGGTTCGCAGCTCCCAGGCGGCACAACCTTACGCTTTGAATGATCTAAGCATCCGTTCCTTCAACTGGTTTTGACACAGGGTGAACGCTCCCTAGAAGCTAGAAAGAGCGTACCTGTCGGAGAGAACTCTCAAAGACATTCCGGGGCCCGGAAGACATTCAGTGCGGAGCACTTGCGCGCCCCACGGAATCGAGGTCTTTTGAAACGGATTTTATTGAATCGCGAGTCTTATGAACTGGCTTCTCGTTGGATTTCACATCGGAATGTTCCTCCGGACGGAGTGGACTTGGGTGACTGCGAATCAAAGTGCTCCGCGGACAAAGTCCTGATTGAGAGAAGATCCGAGAAGCTCCACTGCAATGGCGATGACATTATCCCGGCCGCTGGGGCTGCGACTCCAGTTTGTGCTACTGCTTCATTGTGAGCAAACGACAATGGGAGTTGCTGATGAGCCAGCCAGCCTGCCTGTCAGCAATCATCCAACTAGCCGGCCAGCGGACAAACTATGCAGTCTCCCCGCAAACAAGCGGTCAGACTGAGAATTCAATAGAGTCACAGTGGACGAACGAGATCCCGGGCTACTGCCGATTGGGAGTTGTGGGAGAAGGGTCCGTACCGGCGCTTCAATTCCGCTTAATGTCCCCATTCTAGGAGCTTTTGTGCCCGCTCATGGGGTCGAGCCGACGTTCGCCTGCTCTTCTCGCGTTAATTCCAAGCACCCTTCTCGGCGCGGACAAATAGTGAAGCGTTTGATCGCCGATTGACCACAGCGAAAGCGAAAGTACCTGCTCCGCGGCGGTGGTTCATCGTCCGCATGTCGTGGACGGTCGAATCCTCGGGGATCGACCGCATCTTCGAGCGTATTACTCGTTCGTTCCCGTGGAGACGGACGCCGACGTTTCGGTCGAAATCAGAGGCGAATGGTCGTGTTGCCGGAAACGTTTGGCAGGCATTGCGAATATTTCACTGAAACAAATAATTCCGCAGAACCACAAGAGTCGACGACGTTTCCTGCTGGCCTTGGATATCGCGGTTGTTTGTACTCGTGGAGTGTGGCTATGAATTTTCTGTCGAGGTTTCTTAATGCCACCGAGACGACTCTTTCGCACCTGCTGTGGCTCGCACCATCTCACCCACGTGTCGGTCCGACCTACGGGCTCATGCTCGCCTGTGATGCGATTCATCGAGCGCAAATCGCTCACGAATCTCAGGCAGGTCGCAGGATAGGTGGGGGGACCCGTCAAGCCGGGGAAATCGGGAAGAATCTCGTTCATTCGGCATAGAGGCCGCGAATCCAGGACGCTCGTCTTCGAAGTGCGGGCCTATGTCTAAAATACCTGCGATCCGGTCGTTCAGTAAAGTGCATCGGTTGTGGCAATAGATCGGTCAATATCGATGCGCATACCGCTGGCTTCAGTCCTGGCGTCCAGGTTTGCGTTACATTGAGTCGTTTGATCAGTCGGTCGTTCTTGGACCGACGAGGTCTCCCTTATCAAACCCACCATGTCCCCAAGGTCGCCGGAGGAGGTTCAGTGCGTGGTTTGTAAGCAGAATCAATTCCTTGATAACAACGGAGCCGTGGTCGTCAGAGTTTGTGAAGCGCCCCATTGCTTATTATTGAAATAAATTCGCACTTTCCGCTCGGGTTCCGTGATCTGACGCCGACCGAGCTGTGCCAACTTCCTGAGCGTCTGAAGACTGATTGAAGCGAACACGACGGATTCTATCGACGTCGTCGATCTCTCCAGTTTTCGATTCGTTCCGTCTGAGAACTTCACGCATTGATTCAGTCACAAAACTGTCTACCCAACGCCGTGATCGATAACTAGGCAAGCTTCGCGTCGCTGCTTGTTCCTGTATGGGTCCCCCTTTGATTGCATTCACCCCGAATCGGGGGCAGCTTGCGAAATTATTCTATTCTCCCCGCAAGATGAGAAACCCGAACGAGGTGCTCAAAACTCCCAAAGTCGCAGAGAGACTCGCGACATTGGATAGCCGTACCGGAGTTTACCCAATGTTTGTGGACACGAATCACCGCGTCTTTCAGTCGACTGTCAATTGGAAGCTAGAGAAAAGTATTAGGTACCTGCATAAGTTTTTAGCCCTCTCTGTCGATCCGCGATATCTCGGCTCCTGGAGGCCGTAGAAACTTCCCAATACATGCGTTTTGCGCGCAAAGAGGCCAGCTTCCACACAGACTGGTCAAAATTGTGATTGGACGAGCTGTTCTCGCGGAATCGCCAAAATACTGAAGTTTCCGAAATGGGCAAAATTGACTTCCTGAGGTAATTTTTTCAAAAAGTCCGTAATCCCCCGAAATAACATGCTCATTCCAAAGCTCGTCGAAAATGCAGTCGATTCATTTTTTTACGAAGGATTTTCGCGCATTGGAAGATCTCGCAATCGAGATCCGAAGGTTGAGATCGAATCATAGCGTCTCGCCGCTCCCGGCTTTTCCAGGTCGCATGACGACATGCGCATCGTTCTCCTCGTGGAAAACGCAGAAAATATGGACCCCAAGATCGATTTTTCTCCATCTCTAATTCCGTCTGGAAGTCCCCACTTCGTGCACGGCGTCTAACGTCAGCAGCGACCGAGGAGCGATGGGAACGCAACCCAGCGTGCCACTGGAAGCGTCACTCCGAACAGGGAAAAGGAAGAAATCAAAAAAGGAGCCAGTCCGAAGAGTCTCGAGCTTTTGAATTCTTCGCGCTCAGGCGGTCTCTCTCTTTTTGAGAGAGGGCGGTCGGGATTCGGCTCGGTGGACGCGCTGAGAGCTATGATTCGCTATGAGACGCTATGATTCGATCTCAACCTTCGGATCTCGATTGCGAGATCTTCCAATGGGCGAGAATCCTTCGTAAAAAAATGAATCGACTGCATTTTCGCCGAGCTTTCGAATGGGCATGTTGATTCGGGGGATTTCGGACTTTCTGAAAAATTTACCTCAGGAAGTCAATTTTACCGATTTCGTGAATTTCAGTATTTTGGCGATTCCGCGAGAACAGCTCGTCCAATCACAATTTTGACCAGTCTGTGTGAAAGCGGGCCTCTTTGCGCGCAAAACGCATGTATTGGGAAGTTTCTACGGCCTCCAGGAGCCGAGATATCGCGGATCGACAGAGAGGGCTAAAAACTTATGCAGGTACCTAATAGAAGTCCGCTGATGGTCCATGAGCCAGCAAATATATATAAATCTGTATTTTTATTGTAGCTCTCCGTAGTGCTGATTGCGCTGACAGTGCGCCGGTCAGTTTGCGGGCTGGCCATCAATGACTTGATGTGGGTGGCGTCCGGTCCAACCCGTCGAAGTCCCTTGGCCCCCAGAAAGTGGCCCTCGGCCGGCCGTTCGGTCAGACTAGCCCTTGTGTCAGAGCGAGAATTCAACTCCCAGCGGTGGTTTATTCTGCTTCCCTTTGTTCAACGTCCCTAGAACCTTCGCATCCATGTCGACAGTCTCAGGGATTCTCACGCGATTCCAGGAAATCATGTTGTCTATCCGGTGGCAAAGACATTTATCATTCACCTGCTTGCGCTTAGTTTCAGTTGCTCAAATCCGCTGGGGAACTGATTTTTTAGCGTGGTGAGCAGAAACATGGCGTTATATGGTAGGAAAGTTCAAGTAAATTAAACATGAAGCGAGGAAAAATCCCTCCTGCCTCGTTTAACAGAAATGAGATTGATTTCTCGCTTGGTGCCCGTAGGCACGGCTCTGACATGTGCTGATCGCGGTAGGGATGGATCGATCGGAATACGGCCGGATACCCGAAGGTAGATCTTGCACTCATTCGCGCTGGCAAGGACTCCGCCTTCTACGTTTCTAAGGTCCTCTGTTACGACGCCGACCCCAGACTGTTTCGGTGGCAATGTCTCGAGCAAGAAGCAGCGAACCGTTTTTCAATTGTGTGTGATGACGGCGCTAGCGACTGATGGGACCGTGAGCAGATGCCGCTTTCGCGCGGTCGTATACGGCAAAGATGTCCTCCGTTTTCCATTTTTTCTCGGTACTCCGCAAGTCGAATTCCTTCTCCTGATTCGAAGCGCGGAAAATTTTTTTCCGTCGTCGACTCTTGAGCTGAAGAACATCATTCTGACTTTTAATCGCTATCAACCACCCCGATTGACTCGAAACCGAGCAGAACAAAAGAGCTCATCGGGACTGTTCTCTAGAAGGGTTTTGAATCCATTCCTGGGAATGACTATCAATCGAGCTTCCTTGTTGACAGAGCGGGGCGACACCGACATGTATCGCGTGGTCTGTCGTTGACTTATCTCTCGACTTGTGGCTGCAGCCTGCTTGTTGCCGCTCCGAAACGTATTTGAAAATCCCGATCTAACCATAAATCATGGCCAAATCATCCACACCATCCTCACCACCCTGTCTCCGATATGCGGAATCATACTCCGACGTTAGCTCTCGCATACATTTACTTAGTCACCTACGGCTCGGCAGCATTGAGCTAATTTCCTTCCGTGAGAAGCAGGTCTCCTCAATTTTGTCTGCTCCCACGATCAGCGAAGTTTCTGTTGACAGCGCTTCAGGCTGAGATGGAATGAGCTGGAGTGGCGCGCAAACACACAGGGTTTGAAATCCCGCCGCACGAGAAAAGGGAAACGATCCGGCGTCGAGAGCCCGTTCTTCACAAACTTTTGCTGACTCTGATTCTCTCGTCAAGGGGGACCTTCCCAAAGCGGAAAATTTAAGGTTCATAACTGCAGCCGAGGAAAACGCAAAGGTTACTTCTTTGTTAGGTTCGTGATGTGCTTCGCCCACCAATACGGGGTTCAAGGGCAGCGACGCAAGCAGCAGCACCGGCTGACGCTCGTCTGTTGCAGTTGCCCGCCGGTGCAGTGGCCGCTATCTTCGGAGGATTAGGAAAGCTGTCCGTTTTGAATAGAATAATGAACCTCCGCGCAGAAGATATCAAAAGCTCCCGGTCGTTGGGGATGGCAATTCCACGACCGGCCATTCCACCGAACCATACATGTCCGCAGAGAATGTATCGCGAATACAGACGGAGCTAAAGAGAAAATAGCTGATCATCCCTCCACGGTAAAGTCCCAATTCTGGAACTCTCCGCAATGTGAAGGAGTTGAAGCCATCCGCTTAAGCGGAGCGTACGACTCGAGGGACCGATTCCACGGGTCACCGATGATCCCTGTGTCTTCGGTGTCGGGAGCCAGAGAGAAGTCCTTAGGAATTACGCGGCAGAATGGAACGCACACTTTTGTGCCGAAGTTTCCTCTGTAACGGTCAACAATAATCAATAATCAAGAGCCGCTTTTTCATTATCCGATCCCATGATTATCCGATAAGCGGCAACACGAATATTCTTGTCGTTTTGACGGTCTTCATCGTTCGCTCTGAACGGCTCCGTCCGTATCTCTTCGATTTTCGTTGTGATGTTCTTCCCGCGTAAGTTTACGCTGCCGCCGTTCCCTGTGAAGCCGACAAGCGAGAAAAAAAACGAATGGTACCGAGTGGCTCTTCTTCCAGCACTTGAGGTGTTCAGCACTCCGCGAAGAAAAACGCAAGCGTTGTTTTCATTCGTTAAGCCCCTCCGACGGTAACTCGGCGTCACTTCGCTGTCGATGCTCGTCCGTAGTTTATGTCTACCTGTCAGCTGCCAAATCCATCCATCCACTCATTTTTCACCCATCCATCGATCCATCCGCCTGTTGCTGCCAACAGGATCGACATGTTGCGGATGGTAGTTTCGGTGCGCGTAAAGCGCGCAACGAGCGAACGGAGAAGTTAAGACGTTTTGCGCTTGGACCCAGCTCACGCGTCGTCCTCGTGTTCGACCGTTTGCACTTGGCAGTGAATCCCTATGGGAATCGGCGAAAAATTCTAAATGCTGTCGAATGTGGATTCAGCACGGCGCAATTCAACGGGAATCTTCCGTCAGTCAACAATCTTCTGGGTCCCACCCGTTCTCTATTGGGGCAGAGTGTTGGAGATTCTCGAATTATTCGAGCGATGTCCCGGCCCTCGCACGTAATGCTTCGCAATAAAAGAGCGGCGAGACGGATCGATCTGCGACTTTTCTTCCCTCAAGATCGCTGTAATTGTCCTCCTGCTCTCATATGCGTCAGGCCGCATCCCCAGGAAAATCGCGAGGTCGATGTCGACTCTCGATACGGTGTCGAGCAGATCGAGGGGTCTGACTGAGGCAGACGTTTCCGGAGAAGCTCTGGGGACCCCAGAGCTTGTGTTGTTGACGATCCCCATGTGATTCATTCAGTTCCGAGAGAAGGAATTGGTTAGCGGAGTCTTCAAGGGATTTTAATGTACGATACGAACCGAGATTCTATGTAGTATCTGGTATCTGCCATTCCCTTCGGGAGAGCATCATTTTCGCTTTGGTGGTCCGCTCGGGATGGACATCCTTGTGATTGGAGCCCGTTGTCCGACGATCTCATCAACCGAATGAGGAATATCTGAAGAATCTCAGATAACATTGTCTACGGCCACAGTTATCTTACGCGGTACTCATCGGCTTCCCACGACGGCAGTACTGCCTAGACGAAGCTCAGTCCACGGAACTCCCGGAAGCTCGAGCCGCCCCCGGGAGCCTCCAGCTCCGAGAATCGAAGGGAATGCTGAATATCTCAGGAGTTAGGAGATACTCCCCGAAACTGGCATCCCTTGTGCGAAAAGAGCGAAATCTATGAGCGGAGAAGCGATCATGGAGAGGTTGTCGACATCTCGATCGACCTTGGTGTCTATTCCGTGTTTCGCGCTCACTAGCTTTCTTTCTCAAGACTGCTTTGCATTGACAGACGTCTGTCGGCACTCGGCGTGAAGTGTGCCTCCGCCCCCAAGGTTCTGGATGTCGAGAATGAGGTCACACTCGAAGCATCCATCCAAAGATTCCATCGAAAAGAAGATATTTCTCAGAAGCCGAGAACATCTTCTGGAGCCTGCCTTGGCATCTGACGGAACACTTACCAAACAGAAGCATTTATCAGCCTGGAAAAGGATTTCCCGAACAATGGAAAATGCTGAGGCCGCATCTTTGACTGCCGGATGAGCCGGACGATCTCGTCCCATGGCTCTTCCAGTGAAACCTCCGCAGAAACTCATCGCTAGCGAGTCTGGTCGGCCCCCTTAGACTCTCCCCGGTTCGAGTCACGGATAATCATCGATAGCTGCGAGCTAAGAGTCTTCCCCCAACCCACGAAATAATTTCCAGATCAACGAAGTATCGCTAGGTTGTATTCTAAGATCGATACGCGGGCGGGATCGCGATGTTCGCCGTTCATGCGAATGCTAATTCCCCTTTGAGCCAGGCACGAAGTTCTCCCGAACCGAGGATATTCAAAATCGTACCTATAGTGATTTGGGAGTCGAAATTCGGAAAAACTCCTCATAAGCACAGCGGTGAGCTCATCCCGCAGACGAGGGGAATTCCATTAGGATCTGCAGCGCTCTATCGTGTAGAACAGAAGCCGGAATGCAATATTGAGTCGAGCCAATGACGTAATTCTTGAGGCGGCGATTCCAGAACTCGTTTCACGAAGAGACGGAGAGTCTCGGCCGGGGAAAAACCGTCGGATTGTCCGTGAGTAAAACTTGTTCCTAGTTTCGGAACTCCCGAGACTCCGTACTCGATCGAACTTCAACGAAGATCCCCGTCCGTGAATTGTCGACATGTGTTCGCTTGAAACCTTGCGTCTCGCACAGGAAAATTATTGTCGGAGTGAGTTGGTAACTGATGACTCAGGGTACCACCCGTGGATAGCGATTGTCAGTGGCGGGGATAACGTTCCCTTTCCAAGACTGTTTGGACTCGTGCGCTTCTCAGTCGAGCTGTCACGGAAAAAGAAAGAAAAGAGAAAGAAGCGCCTCCCTATGAGCGAACGGAAATAATTGTTCTTTCAGACTTGGGCCAGAATTGTTTGGTCACGGCGAGAACACACCGATGCGATTCGTCGCAGCGGAGTTGAGTGTATACCGAAATCCGGATTCTCGGTTAAACTCCCTTTCTCGCGAGAGACTGCTGCTTCCCTGAAGATGAATGGGACACGATAGAATCAGGAAGTCAGGAAAGTTTCATGCGAATCACTACACCCGAAATAATCGGCATCCAGACGATTTCGAAATCGTACGTGGAATCGAGGTCCCGGTGGTGAACCTTCAATCTTTCTTCGATCTAACAGCTGTCAAGCGCATGGGAGAATGGCCTCATAAATGCGCTTGAAACAAGAAATGAATTGTATCCGGACGTGAGCAGTTTCTGAACAATCATTAGCTCGCTCGCTCCCTTGCCTGCTCGCAGGCAGTCTACGTAACTAAGGTTTGCATGTGTTTTTGCCAACCCTGACACCGTTGTCGCGCTTCGTAGACTATGGGCCTTCGCCGGCGGCCCTCGGTTAGCTGGTAGGCCTGACGACACGCGGTTATGGACTGCGTTCAATTGATAAAGATCATGAGTTACTGTTTGTCAATTCTGAACCGAGGCTCGAGCTATTTTTGCATCATGCTAATAGCTGTGACCCTTGTAGCTCGTTGCTTCGATGCCAAATCAAATGTGACAGCTTATCGCCCGTCATTAGTGTGGGGCTCCAATCTCCGTTATCGCACGAGGCCTGTCCCTCAAAAAAACTGCATCGTGTCTGAGAACTCGACCAGACTGATTCCTCAGGTTTCGAATGGACTAAGTGAGCCTTCACTGACTAATGTGTTATATATTTGAGGGTGGGCTCAAGCAATGAGCGAACATAGGAGCTGACACGCGATCGGATCGAAGGACGACGGTCTGACATAGATTTCGTATTGTTCATATTCCCCCTGCAGCAGCCTATTTCGGGACAAATGACGATCACTTCTGATGGCATATGATTACTGTGTCCATGGATGGGTGTCCATTACGATGCCTGAGAAAGACGGCTCGCTCATATCGGGACCCTACGCGGAACTTTTGAAAATCACGGTGTTGGAGCCAAGCTACCTCACGGCCTGATTGTAGAGAGAAATATTTGTGAGCTCATTCTTCGCCACCCGGAACTCATCGCGAAGGGCGGCAGTGCAATTCATACAAATCTGAATGGGGAATGGCAACATCTAACTTCATTTTGAAGCTGAACATCTCTTCAAACACGGATGGGCGATCGCAGCAGTCAGACCGTCCGCAATCGGACGAACTGAGCGGAAAGTCTGGGGACCGCGACGGGGTAAAACTCCAAATTGACTCGGGATCCGCTCCCCGTCTTCATCTGAACGGCGATATTGTGAATATACTATCGCATGGGTATCACCCATGCTCCAGAGAGGAACTAAACCCATATTCTTCGGTCTGCATGAAGCTGAAATCACTCGGATGGATCCATCGCAGTCAATCCCTGGCATATATCCGCGGCCATGGCAGAGGTGATCATCAACACATTCGAAGAGCCCATGAGGATTTTTTTTTGATCGTTCGATGGACTGGACGCGATCTCGATGAACATCTGAGAATTCGCTCACACCGAGCCTCAAATCCGGGGAATTTGACGCTCAAACGCAGTGGTGACTCTTCCCGTAGCAGAAATCGTCCCATTGCGAAAAACAGCGAGCGTAGCCGAGGCGTCAAATTAACGGCACAATGCCGCCATGAGCGTATTGTACCAGCTTAATCCGACGTTCTTCCAAATCTGATAGCCGAAAGCTCAATCTGATGTCCCGATACGGCGGCGGCCGCGACATGGAACGAGTCACGCAATTATGCCATGGGCTTTGCGACGCTATATTCCAATGACACTTCCAGTGCGCCGCCGCTGAGTAAAGAGCTCGATCTGGTCAATAACGTGATGAAATCGAGCTGAGCACAATCGTTTGAGCCAGTCTTCGCAAGGGCGATCCGTTCGAACCTCGATGAATTCAAAATGTCTGGAACTAATTCGTGCTCGATTATTTCTGGCTCCATCCGAGCAGAGAATTTCGGAAATTCCCACAAGGGATCCCCGCCGGGGACGCACGTTATAGCCTTTTTTCTTCCTTCCCCGCCCTTATAGGCTTCGAAACCTAGGAGTGACATGGGTGCTCCGGAGCAGGATAGATTTTCGCGTGCGGTTCCGCGAGCGGACTCATTGGCAACAATAATTGATGATCAGCGGAGCCGAGCAGCTAAAGCGGGTCTCGAGACACGGAGATTGTCGAGAAAGAAGGCGTCTCTCACTAGAAAATACTGTCCGTGTACTCCTCGGAGCTCTCTGTCCTTTAATCGCCAGTCCTTAGACCTCAGCTGATATGAGTAACGCGAAATGCCGATCGAAGGCACAGGCGACTGTTCTGTACCCGCGTCCGCACCATTCGACAGCGCCCGGAAGAAGATGTTTCGGCAGAAATGGAAGTCGTAAACGAAGTCAAGCGCCCGAACGGAGTCGCATTAATATCATCGATGATTTTATCTTTCCTAGAAGAAAAGTGCAGGCGACATGCGACCAAGGAGCGAACAACACCAACATCTGAGAGAAAAACGTCGATGGCGGCTGCGGCAACGACACCACAATTCGTAGACAGGCGGAACTTGCGGAAACAGAGACGATAACAGCCCCGCAAACCATCGAGATAAATGTACCGGGAGAGGAATGCATAAGAATCCAATCGACGACTGACAAAGCGACATCAACAGCCACCGCGGATGTCGGATATCTGAGGTTTTATCACTCATTCGATATATTTTCACTCTATCGGTTTGTTAAATGCTGCCTTCCGACTTCCCGTCTGCTGCATCAGTTATAGACTCGAGAGCCGCGGATAAAGTTATTCTGAGAAACTTCGGCGAAGATGAAGGAACCGGAATACGTTCTTGAAACCTCATGTCTGACTCATTATCGGTGAAGCCCGGCTCTACACGCCCGGACATTCGGTAGAGTTGCGTGAATGTTTCTCAGTCTCCATCGGACGCCAGAGGCGATGTTCTTCGTATAACCCGGATGACAGCTGATAAGAGCGCAAGGACACCCGCGAGCTCATTGTTTCGGAATCTCCGTATTCTCACCATACGAAACCACCGATGAAGACTCCAGATGAGTTGATGTGAGAAGCGTTGTCGGGATCATTATCAAAAACCACGAAGATTTTCTCGGCTTCGTCAACAGCAACAGCTTCCACAATCACTGAAGCAACAGGGTTCTTCCGTTCAGATTTTGCGATTCCACACAAAGCTCGAGAAATGGGCGAATGGAGAAACCTCGTTCTCTTCTTTCCTCGTCAGCGATCCGCCGCTAGCGAGCAGTGCTTTGGACGCCCATGGCCTGCTTGGTATGGAGCCTCGGCAGTCATTGACTCATCAACGCCCCGGAGTTTTCAGCTCAAGAGACGTTACAAAATTCGATATAAGTCACCACAAACCATTAATTCGTCGGTCGTTGCAAACAGTCAGTCAACCCGAAGTCTGGACTTATTGCATCAGCTGCAATTATAGAGAATCAGAGTCGGGGGTGTTGGCTCCACGATGTGTCGCCTGGACTTCGCGCTGCATGGGCGGGAATCGATGCGATGACTTAATGAGGGAGAATATCAGAACAATATGGTGACAGCAATAAGGAACAAGAGCCGTTTTAGGGGAAAGGCGGTCGGCATGCTGTAGTGGGTCGCGCAGAAGCTCACTTTGACGAAAGTTAATAATCGCCAATTCCGTCGTTTCATCTATGCTCCGACTATGGAGCTGTTTGTCCGATAGGCGAGCATGGAGTCGAATATTGCGGTGGCGGCGGTAAGGTTGGTCGCTGAGTGGTGGCATCCCCCGAAGCGACAGGAAGTGGACCAAGCAGGCCAAGGGCACGCGACGCCCAAGCCATTGACAACGGTTCTTTTTTTTTCTTTCTGACCGTATGCCGGCTCTGAGCCGTTATATCGTTTCTCTGTTCCGTTTACTGGTTTCGTCGTTCTCCACGATACTGCTCGGTCCGCCAAGCTGCTGACGCTGCGGAATCACTTTGGATTTCCGTCTTCAATGAAGCCCCAGAGCTCGCGAACTTCGCTCTCGTCGATCCTTAATGGAAGTCATTATGGTCGATTAGAAGCGCCGTCCACGATCGATATCCTCAGGGCTGAAAAGTCCTTGGCCGAAATTCCGGAGGCACGAGGAATTTCGAGTTCGCGAGCATTCGATAGAGAGGAGATGATTTTCTGGAGGATACTCCTTGAGCTCCGCTGATACTCCCATCATTCCTCGTGATGCGGGGAGCAAGGATCATTGAATGAATCTATCAACTCGCAAATTAGACGAATGATTTAATAATGAGCTCCCTTGATTTCTCTCCAACGATATTACCGCATCAGCGTCTTTTCGAGCTCACAATAAGTCGATGTGTGAGGAAAGCGTGGCCATTGAATATAAATTGTCCCAAGCGGTGACCGGTGAGTGAGTGAGCGAGTGAGTGAACGAGCGAGTCAGCGAGCTGTCTTTCTTGTCACTCCGCGCCGTAGGTCTCTCTAGTGAGGCGCTCTCTCTAAATTGCCCTGTCAACGGTCCCTGGTATTGAATTGAGTGGATGCGTCGTAGTGGACGGTGGGGACAAAGATCGGCGCTGCTCCTGATAACAACTCCCCGCTTTCCGAATCACTCTGGCGCTAACTCGTTTCTCTTCGGTCGGCGAGCAAAGACTGTTACCGTAGTCTGGAGGATTTTTCCCTATGGAGAGACGAAATCCTCCGAGCTTCCGGAGTAACTTTCGTCGTGCACCATGATCCGCTCCCAGCGAGTCCCGTAAGTCCACCGTTTCGAATTCACACGCTAAAATTTCTCATCCCGAACGATCCGCGACCTCAGAATCCGGATCTCGGGAACTTCGCCAGTCGTTGGACTCGCCGGATGCTTTCATGTTGGTTTGTTTTGTTGGAGCTTCGTTACCCGATCTGTGATGGGGATATCGGGAGAAAAATGTTTGCTTGGCTCAATCTCGAGAGGGGCATCCGGTCGGCGCAAGGCCTCAACTATGCATGATCGTAAGTGATCCGTAGAAGGCACGACCCGAGGAATTCGATATAATATTCTCTCGAGCTTAGTTTTCCCGTCGGTCCGACGAGTCATCGTCCTCGAGGAGCGATACGCTGGCTTGCAGCGCTTCTTACCAATGCACTCGAACGCCAGAGCGATGCATCACCCTCTCGAGGGCTTGATTCGAATCTCGGTAATTGAATCAATGCAAACCGCGCCCCGATGATTCGAGTTGGAATATGGAAGAAATCAGAGGGAGCCTCATTTTCACCACGGAGTCGTGAGCCTCGCGTCTACTCAGCCGCTGAGGGAGCAAGATTTTTGGCTTCACCGTGAAATTCGTTTCGTGTAAGCACTTGACCAATGGCACCGCCCGAAGGGTCTCCTGACCTTCGACTCGCTCTGTCGGCAATAGTGAATGCGGTCACTGTGGATTTTTCGTGACTCTTGGAATTTTGGTCAGTAGAACAAGAAGTGATCGTGCATATACAAACTCACAGCGTAAACTCTCCGTTCGTTTGTGAGAACAAAACCGAAAATATTCATGGAGCTGTGCGGAATATTCTTCGCAGAAGTTTCTTGTCATCGGCCAGCGCTTCGGATCATCGGGAAGCATGGTAATACTTATGAAAGGAGCTTTCTCGTTCTGAGGGAAGGGTACTCTTGGTACTTTCCATTTTGGCAAGCCTCTGTCAAAAAATGAACCCTGTGTCTGCGGAAGGAGATAGGGATAGCCTTTCGCGTATGCTCGTCAGAGTAAATTTTAGCGAAAATATGGAGTTACAGGATAAAGTTCCAGTCTTTCATGTCCGCCATATTCCTGACTGTGGGCTCAATATCATATTTCCATCGAGCGGATATTGAAGGCCGCGGACGCCGGTGGTGGTTTCCGGTGATCCAGCTTGACCCGCTGTCCCAATTGTTCGTACAAAGGAGCCTATCACTATTTAGGTTGCCCCCGGAGACGGAGAGCTATCATTTGATCATGCATATCATCATTTGATGGAGCAAGCCGTACTCTCCGCGAGAGTGAGCAGGAATCTCATTCCACTTTATGTCTCGGAGCTGGAGACCCACCGGGAACTACTCCAAGCAGATCCTCGATCTGCAATCGTTCTCCGCGATTGTTGATTACCCAGCTCGTTCGGACTCCTGGGTGGGATCGTGTTGAACGGAATTCCGGGACATCTTCGACCGGGTATGAGTTTATTCGATTGACATCTCCCGTAATGTGTTCATCCGAGCTAGAAATGACCGAAACTTGATGTCTTCGCGGGAGTATTTTTTATCCGAAGCTCAATCGCGTGAGAAGCTTACGGAGTCATCCCACAGACTTAGGGCGACCATTTGGTTGCCAGAGTCAGAGACGCAGACCACCGCGGTGTCAGCCGCGATCGGGAGACTTCAAGCGAAGCCGCTGCATCTCCCTCGCCGAATGGCAGATCACATCTGGAAGCCGTCCGCGTAATCGGCATCTAACGATCGAGTGGGCAGCTATCATCATAGAGATGTCATAATCACAAAGTTGCCGTTAAGAACTTCTGAGGAACCACAATATGTCCGCTCTTTCCCGTTTGCGATCTCTGCTGCAACGGTTCCAAAAGTTAGCCGACGCGAGGGACTCGATGGAAGATTCCGTAGCCTCGACAGAATAGCGGATATGTAGTTATAGCTCATGGGAATTCATCTTCGGGGAATCGGTCCATCTGTGGTCGGAGTTCATCGCGGGATGACTCTTTCCAAGGTGATCGCTTTAACGAGCACGTCGCCCTCAACAAGTTCCGGGGAATCTCGGAATGCACATTCTAATGCCGCGCTTTTTTCCTTGCAGCAAATGATGTATTCATCCTACCAGAAGCATTATCCGACTGAAACATTATACTGCACTTCGGACATCGTTAAAGGGACAATGGCGTACAATGAGGAATTGTCTCCTGAAGAAGGACGTCTCACAGATTTCGAAGTCGATCAAATCGAACATTGCTATAGGAGCCAGAAGACCAGCGTTTACGTCGCGAGATGCCTCGCCAATTTATACTTCACCAGAGCCGATCAAAGGGGAAATCCGGTTGCTTGGGAACTGAGCTCTTGTGGAGTTCCAGTTTTGATTCTCGACAGAGGTAATTACTGTCCTGTTCGTTCGAATATGAAACATCGAAACTCTGTCTCTCCGCTTCTTTCGACGAGAAGCGGAGCGGCATGATAGTCGGGCTCAGGCGGCTCGTGTACGCCTCAACACTTTACGAGTCTCCGTCGTATCCTCCAGGTGAATCGAAAGCGCGATCGACCCGTCAGCTGCAGATTATTCTCGCGGAAAAGGGCACGGGCTTCGCTCTGTGGAGAGACAAGATCGATAACTTGTCACAGTACAAGTGTCCCGGAGAGGAAGCTTCGTTTCAAACCATGTATTTATCGTATGATCACCGAGAAATGATCGGCTTCAGTTTCGACTTGGAGGGAGCCGCGCAGGATTTCTTCGAGACTGTAAGTGAATCGGAATCTCTTCCCCTTGAATCATCTCCGCAAACTTCCCACCCCGGCAACGATAAGAGCTGCGCGACTCGATTGTTTCGAGTTACTCACTCTGAACGTCCGTCTTCCGAGTCGCTAAACTCACTGCACTTCGACTGCTGATACTTCAGGGAGCCGTGCCCGGAGGATGAACGAGGTCTTGACTTTCGCAAATATTGAATGATGAAAAACTCCCTCTGTTGCAGGTGTCAGATCTGTGCGCAGATCCGAAAAATATCAGTCTTTCGATGCCCAAGCTGTCTAAGAAGAAGTCGTCGAAGTCGAAGAAGTCGAAAACACCAGAAAAACGTCGCGTCGTCAAATCGGAAATATCGACGCCCATTTGCTTCCAGCACGTGACGTCAGTTGACGTCATGGACCGCGAGAAGCTCAACTCGTTAAGCTCTTTGGTGCAAACCTTGAGTTTAGATGTGAGCTCTGTGGAGAGTGCGAGCACATCGGGAACTTCGAGTTCGAATTCAATAACCTCGAGTCATCTTTGATGAACCCGTGGATGATCTTTTAGAGCGCTTTCATGTATAAATGCTCCCACTGTACATAAGATGCAAAGTGATTACAAGCCGACGAGGTGCCAAGCGGACGTTTCCTCCTTATGTATATAGTACTTGATCCTGATTTGGACAATGTCATTGTTGCGATTATCGGATATGAATGGATCGGTAATAAAAACCCTAATTATTGAGAAGAGGACTTATCTCTATATGTATATTTCTATTCGTGTCCGGATGTTCCTCATGCGCTGTTCAACTACGCAAGGGACCACTCTGAAATTCGGCACAATTATTCGTTCCGGCGCTGGGAAGCTTCGTGGCGAGGAAAGTCTCCTCGAAGCTCAATAAGCTCTCTGGAATATCCGTTTCTCTCCGTTCCGCCTCCCATCATCGTTTTTGATCGCTTGTTACGGATTGTTCAGCATGCGATCTCCAATAGGGAGATTACTTGTGAGAACGAGAGACTAGGAGGCCGACGAAGACAATAATCGAAATTGGGAGGCTAGGAGGAGAGTAGGGAAGAAGTGAAAAATGGGAGATACATTATGGGGAACGAGAGGAATGAGAAATATCAGGAGATCCGAGAGCAGAGGAGGAACGGGAAAGAAGGACCAAAGAGCTTAAGAAGAGGCACGGGAAAAAAGTACAGACGAGGTAAAGAAGATGAAGGAGAAAAAAATGACAGAGACGGGAGAATAGCAGAGATTCTGGGGAAGGGAGCGGGAACAGGTAGCGAAAAATGATTGGAGTTTTGTGAGACAGCGGGGGATGAGAACGGGAAAAGAGGAGGCAAACGTTTACAATATCATGAGAAACGGGAGCAGAGGAGGGGGAAAGGGAGTGGGTAGAAAATTGGAGAGATATGGGAAATGAGAGGAAGGGTGAAACGGGAGGGGCAGGGGAGAACACAGGGAAGTGGAGGAAGACAGGAAAAAGTCAAGGGTGAGTTAAGAAAGAGAACGAATTCTGAAGAGCAGACGAGAGGGAGCCTGTAGGGTGACGGGTTAAGATCAGAGATCAGAGGTTCTGGAGCAGAGAGAAGAAACTCGGACACTAAGGGACAAGAATTGAGGGAATAATTCTATCGGACATCTATCTCGGACATCTGCTGCCGGAACCCCAAATAAATAGCTCACCATGTCCAGCCTTGCATGAGTCGAAGCTGCCTTCTGAGATTTCGATTTGCTTCCACGCATCCGATGACGTGCCATCTGGAGCTTCCAACTGCGACCGGAGGCTCGTTTTTTCCCGCAGCGATTCCGCCCGCAATTATCATTGTCTCGCTCGGCGCTCAAAAAAGCGTGTCTCTGAGAGTTTCGTCGCAGAATTGTGAAATTCACGTACAGGTCTTAAGTCAAGTTGCCCTTGAGAAAAGCATATACCTAGGGCTCTGAGGCATGCCTCGTCCCGTCATCGGCGCCTATTCTATGAATGACCTGCGGCACGACGGAGGAGTTGGAGATCATCATATTCCACTTCTGAGAGTCTGGGAATCGTTTCCCGGGGGATTTACGGGTGTTCTCAGTAAACCAGACGCGGAATCTGCCTCGGATCGAAGCACCAACCTCCTTCGGGAGGAGACCTTCAATCTCTGCATCGATGTCTTCTGTCCCGTCTCAGCGCTCAGTTGTGGGTCTTGGAACGCCTTGAGTGCCACAGGCGGGGAATTGAGGGACGCCGAAACCCAGAAACTTTCAGGTTCTGATCCCCCTCGACCACTTCTGTCCATTCTTAATGCCTGTCTCGAGGATCTCTGGTGCCTATTGGCCTGCAGATCTCTGATTCCTTCAGTGCTTGGAACCCTGGCTCTAGTCATCATAATTACTCAATTCCAACTCGAAGCATCCGGTCGAGCGAGTCTACGCCCGGATACGGATGTTCCGATGTGATATCACGGCCATCCTAGCGGCAAGTTTGGAGTAGATCCCAGTGATCCGTCGCTGATCCCAAGCAGTGGCGTAAGCAGGGTTCCCGAGGCGCACTCTTCGAGGGGTGCGATTTCCGACCTCGACGTTCGAAGAAACAGAGATTTCTCGACAGGCGAAGCACTCCATCCGCTACCATCCGCATCTCTGCCAAGCCGCTCGAGATATGTTGAACTTTTAGGGAAGTCTCTGCTCCGGGTCGACATTCACGGACGTCATTCGGGCTCGATACGTCATTCCAAGCCGGCATCATTGATATCCATGAAAGCATTGCGACGGAATCAACAGTCGATATTACATTTAAGCCACCTCTTTCGGAGGAGGAGGAGGATGCTCCGACTGACGAATCTCCCTTCTCGTGGGAAATTGGGAATCGGCACGAATTGAGCGAATATTCCGCACCCCTCCGTTTGATTACGACCTATCGAGGTGATTCAATCTCTGAGGAGCGCCGAGGGGATTCTCTCAAATTCTGCGGTCAAAAAACTGGCAGACTCCACTACAGAGAAGCGCCTTTGAGCATACCATCTCTTACATGATGATTGATTTGATTCGCAACAGCTCGGCAAAAACTTCGTTAACATACTTACGTATATCCGAGGTCCGACCCGCCGTAATACGCTGGACTGTGACTTTGCGAACATCTATCTACATATTATCGCGAATTCCAGCATCTTAATCCGTGATTTCGGATTTCGACCGAGACCGGACCCCTCGTCAAGCTCGAAATAGATTGGAGCCTCGAACTAGCTGTCGTGCAAGTTTTTACACCGGACAGGCTTCGTTGATCAGAGCCTCGACTTCCTTGTTCACATGTGGCCGATGTGAGCCGGAAGTTCTTGGAAACCGGAGATTGCAGATTGCAGACTATTATTATTCCTGAAGAAGATTCCGGCCTTCCGAATTCAGTTCAAAAACTACCTGCAAAGGGCCGACGGCATCTGGTGAGTGAGACCTCGACTTGTCAGAATTGAAGTGCGGCCCCACGCGCATGTCTCCTCCTAGGCTCGAGGGGGATCTGAGACTCCGCGGCTGACCTGGGAGGAATTCGTGGTGAGATGGTGGTTCGGGAAGGCCTTATACTGTGGGAGTTTTGACATATTCGGCCATGTATCCCAATATTCGGTCCCAATAATCGTCGACGTCGGACCCCGGTAATAGAGGACGTCCCGCCTCAGCTAGTTCTGTGGAACCGTTAGAACTCGAGGACCAAATCAGAGGCTCGTGAATCCCGAAGATGAAATTGAGCTTTGATCACACTAATCACAAACAAAAATGCACCCTTCCGACCACACATCGATGATGTCGTGTAGAATTCGGCTCCGAACAGCGTATCGGGTGGCCGGTACCACAGAGTCACCGCTTCGGCCGAATAGCATCGATCCGGGATTCCGAATGCGCGAGTAATCCCGAAATCAGCCAATTCGAGTTCCCCGTTCGGGGAAGGAAAATCATCTTCGAGGCTCTCTTCCGACGGTGGAGTTTCCACGAAAACAAAGGCGCCAAGCAGAAGCGTTTTCGCGCGAGGGGCCGTGATTTCTGAAGTTCTCAGTCGGAGAAGAAGACATAGAATTTAGAGAACTTCCGGGTTTCTCATCCCGGAGGATTCCGGAGTGTCGTCAGCTGTGCCGGGCTTACCAGAGCGCCGGAAGCATACAGACGGGTCATACAGGTAGACAATAAATGATAGCCGCCTACGCTTGCGGTTCAGCGCACGGAGTTTGAGGAGAGTGTAGTTTTTCGGTGTGACATATCCCGAAACGAAAACATCATATCTTCTGTCAGAGATAGGCATCAGGAGGTGGATGACCGCGTCTTTGAACGCTTATTGTCCGAGGGGCATTTTGATGTCTTTTTCAAAATGCGACAATCCCCCACACGTCGCGCTGCGCCCTGTTCCCAATCGAGCAGGCTAAGGCTTCGTGGTTGACCATTCGTTTGCGTGGCGAGTCGCCAGGAGAGTACGCGAGTCCCAAGCTCTCCACGCTCTATTAGGTATTATGTCAACTAATCCCCCCCCCTTAAATTTGTCGTGTCGGATAAAGGAGTTATGAAATGAAATGAGAGTTCGCAAGAGAGCGAGAAGGTTTCCCAAGAATGTCCCGAATTTCTCTTGGATTCCGTTGTTTACAAAAAAAAATTCGAATTTCGCGCCAAGTAAACCGATTCTTCACTGACGAATGACGAATGCTATTTTGTGTGAGCCGATTGAGACACCGATCAGTTGTCATGCGGCCGACGCGTAGTTGGGGAGGGAAACGGTCAACCGGAGTCCGACGCGATGTCACCCGATGCTAGGAGTACACTCCAATGTATTCGGTGCTGCTGACTTTCTGCTGCGGTTGTGAACGCGCGGGTCAGGTGTTGTGACCGCGGCGTCTGAAAGCGGAGACCCACCAGCCGATTCGCATGCGTTCGACGCAACTCCCGCGCTTCCAGGTTCCGGATGCTCCTCGGAATTACTCCGTCTCCGAAGACGTTTCTTGAGTTGTTCCCGTCACGGCTGTCACATGCTACATGGCTTTTGCGCACGAAATGATTCTAGGAGGTAAACTTGATATGCTACCGATTCGAATCGGAAGAACATAAGTTTCGTTTTGGCTCCGAGCGAATTCGATCACAATTTCGGTTCGAGGGGACGACGACGGTATGGAGAAAGGTCGCTGTCAGCCGAGCGATCGAAATGAAGAGCAACGTTTTTAAGTTCAGGGAGGTTTCGAACCTCAAGGTCTTCGCTGCGATTCGAAGTCGGAGCTGGAAACTTCCGTTCCGCATCCGATCCTATGACCTGAGGAGACTCAGGACGTTCTCTCGGCTCCGAATATCGATGACTGTTGACTTCATTTTCGCTCTGACAGGTGAAACTACAAACATCAAAGAGGAAATGGATGGCCTTGGTGAGGGTGAGTAGTCCTGATCGGTGAGATGGAACCGTACCCCAGAGCGAGAATTATGTGTTTTACTCGTTTAATGGCTTATGAAGAGCGGTTCCATGAGATGTTTGCTTTGAAACAATGTATCGAAGAGGCTCATCGTCAAGAGTTCTGCCGTTCGGGAGGTAGTATTCATGAACTACGTCGGAAGAGACAATATCATGAAAAGTGGTGGGCCTCGAATATGCTGATAGCTTGGCATGGAGGGGCAATTCAATGAATCTGAGCGTAGACTCCTCGGAGAATCACGGAGCAGAAAGAGTCGAGGTGGAGTGGGGTAGATGTGAAGTTCCCAAGCTGAATCCCCGTGAGCAGAATACTAAAGAGAATTCCATTTCTTTTCTTGCTTACAGACGCCGATTTGAAAGAAGATCAAATTGACTTGCCGTTGAGTCAGAGTAAGTGCCATTCCACCGATATGTTTCCATAGTCAGTGTTCGGCCCGGTCGAGATTCTGTTGGCGCCGCCCTCCGCTTGTCCAAACTTGCCTCATCATTGCACGTTTCCAGTCTCGAAGCGGGTCCTGGGCTTTCGGCGGGACGTGTCGAGACAAGTGCTTGGAGCTGGCGAAGATCCGTGCGGAATCCTCACCTCTCTCCCCGCGCGGAAACACTTCAGGAATCGTTTTCTGATTCGGCTCGTTCTTCCCTTTCAGACACAATGAGTGCCTTGACTCGCGACCTGGGCTTTGAGAATCTCGACAACATCATTGTGGTGTCCCAGGGCTCATCGCAGAAAAGTGTCGGTGACGTCTTTGCCACAATCGCTGTCAGCGCCTTCGAACAGCGGAAAGTTGTCAAATCAAGTCCTTGGGTAAGCTGCTCCTCCTCCTCCTCCTCGAGTCAATTCGTAGGGCCAAGGAGTTCTCTGATGCCGAACGGACGGGAAGTGGCCCTCGAGAGCGGGCAGTCCATTGAATGTCTCCGGCCCGATCCATAGAATTCACTCAACCCGTCAACTATTCTATCGATAAGCAATTTTCGGGTGACTTTCAACGTCCATCCTCGACCGTTCAGGGACGAATCTCTGAGGAGGGAATTCCCGATCCAACTCTCGGCTAGCGCTCGTGTCGTCGGGACCCTGATGTCCAGAACGAGAATACAGTGCAGAAATTGAATGTCGATCCCTGAAATCGAGAGTATAGTGCTATTTCCCTGAGAATTCCGAGGAGCGCACATATCCTGGAGATCTCGGAGACGCGGGCGCAGGCGAAACCGACAAGAGGACGTGTCCCCCGAGATTGCAGCTTGATACATGCGATGTGATCCCCGGAACGATGGAGTCGGCGTCGATCCGATGAGAAAACCTGATTGAAAGGAGCTCTCCGTGTACTTACAGATTTACTCAAGCGTACTGGAACGCTTATTCGTCAAGAACAACGAGCGGGTACCGCTGCTGGTTACCTGCCAGGGAAACTTCCATATAGCAATGTCGATATCCGCCTACGTTAAGTTTTACGATGTACAGTATCTGGGTTCCGCGGTCGAAGTTTGTCCCAACCATGTCAAGCACAACGAAAAATTCAAACTGGAACATCCCAGGCACATGCTGCAGTATCAAGGAGACCGTGTGGTCAAGTACACCGAGCCCCCGGAAACAGGTGAGCTTTCAACTCCAGAAGATTTGCTTCAAAATCATTCCAGATTAACGGAGACGCTCAAATCCTTCCAGCGGATTATTGTATAAAAATACCCGTCCTGCCAGACGCGTTCACTCAGGGGCAGGCTGAGACGTTCTTGTTCAGCTGTTTGTCGTCGTGTGTGACCGTCGCTAGGAGGAATGTTTCATTCTGTGCTGAACTACATTACAAGGACCATCTCCTTTCAAAGGTAATCGGTCTAATTCTGATTCGAGATATTGCATTCCGCCAGGCTATACAGTGCGAGAAGAGCCTTTTGTGTTGATGTTCCCGATTTTAGGTGCGAGAGATCGATCTGAGATTGATCTGAGAAGGGAGTCTCGATTGATTCCCCCGGCCCAGGTGTTCTGATGCCAAGGTTCTCTTTAATCGCAGGTAGAGATTCCGCTCAAAATAAGTGCTTCTCCGATGCGAGATATGATGCACCTCGAACAGAAGAGTAACGGACGTGGAGACAGAGTGACCGCGCCTGTCGCAAAACGGACGAGAAAGGAGGAAACGAGCAGCACAGTCCAAGCTGAGATTCTGGTCCGCGTCAAAGGGAGGAAGCATATAGAAGATCTCAGAGAATGGCTGGCCAATAATGTGTCTCATGATCATTACGTTGTATACACAGCACAAGACTGATGTGACTATCGATTCCTCGAGGCCCATGAGAATAGATGATAGAATTTGTGGGTGAGGCGGGCCGGAGAAGTTTTGTGACGACCAGAAGCTAATCTGGAGCCTTGTACAGAGGAGTGATCCCTCCAATTGGGAGGGCGAGTCCACAAAGGGCCGGCAAGACCCAGGCCGTAGTTCTCATGCCGCACATTCTTAATACCTGTGAGCCCGTCGACTCGATTTCATTGTACAAAACACCGGGTATTAGGTCCAGTTCGGTTTCCGGAGCACGTATTGCGGATTGTTTGTTTTCTTTTGCCGCCAGGAAACTGACTCCGTCTAGAGTAAATCTATGGGAGCAAGAACACTGTCCCTCTGAGAGAGAGGGGATGTCTGAGCATTTTGAATTGAGAGATGAGCTGTCATGACGAGATTGACGCGTGCCTATCGTTGGGAGAACAGCGGGCGCGACCCCTTTTGAAAGACAAATACGGAACTCGGACACCGGTAGGTTCGATAGGGGAAGGGGTTCTTACCTAATCGCAGCTCTCTGTGCCTACTTCTATTCTTCTCCCATTCATGATTGAACGATCCTTCTAAGACCGCTCCCGAAAGAGTCGTTCTTCCGCGAGCTCTGGAACAGACGCTGCTGCACGCTGTCGAGCATGACATCAATGAAACTGAGTTTTTCTGAGAAGAAACTCGATTTTTTTCTTATTTCGCCTGACGGAAGATCTACTCCGACGATTCTCTTGCGGGTTCCCGCTCGAACGGACTCCTGATTGCCCGCTGTAGCACTTTCGGAGGAAAGAGGGAGTTGTCCATAGAATGCTGAGCCTTCTGAGAATAATTTCTATTCCTTGTGTATATCCTGTGAGATCGGAAATGGTCGCGAGCGGCACGATGTTCTTTTTCTATCCTCTTTCTAGCTCCGGACTCCTCGTCTACGTGTTCGCTGAATCTGAGTCGGGCCCCTCGATTGTTGCGCCGCCGTGGAAGATCGAGCTCCGACCCTTGCCTCGAACAAGAAATGAGAGGAGACCTCGCCACTGTGACCCTACACTTGCATCTCCACCGGGCTGAATAATCTTTACCAGAACGCTCCCGAGGAAGTCGTCTTCTTGCGAGATTTAGAAGAGACGGTAGAGGAACTGGAGTCCGTCGGAGCTGAAAGCGAGGAGAACGCCTGGGACGAATATACAGGTGTTCGCTGGGGGCGAACATTTATTCTTGACTCCGTTTCTTCGCATAATACTCGATTCGGGATTCTAGACTGTCGCAGGTCTCTCTTTCGAGGAGGGGTTTATGAGTTCTCGATCGAGGTCCCGGGGATAAGCAATCGGCATGATTTCGAGGATCGTATTTCGAAATGGAGCAAAGATCCTTCACCATCGAGGATATCATGGCGACCCTGTGCGGCGGAGAAAGAAGAGATATTGATCGAAGGGGAGAAGCTGAGTCTATGAGCGATGGAGGATTACTTTAAACGTGGACCTTCTTTGGACTGAGGTCACGGAAGTGCGAATTGTTTACGAGAAAAACGGGAACTTCACATACTTGATGGAATGAAGGCTCCACAGTCGAATGAGACCGTCGATCACAGAATTCAGCACCTCGTGACAATATATCCATTCGAATGAGTCGTATTCAGAATCGTAGAGGCAGAGCGCGACCTCTGAAGCCATCGAATACTGCGGTTTCCTCGGATTCTTCCCCACGTCGAGTAGATCGCTCACTATAGATGGCGATTCTTTGCCTGAGGGTGATTCATCCAGGTAGCAAACGACACTGAAACCGCTCGAAGAGGGTCAATATATCAGCCCAGAACTTGGATCAGATCGATAGAGACGGGGAGAGAGAGACCTTCGCCAACCAGTAAGAGAACAGCGACGATGCATCTGATCTGATGCCAGAGGAAAGCATTGCTCCTAATGACGAAGCAGCACATGTCCGCAGCTTCACTCCTGCAAAATTAAGCGAATTCCCAGCAATGCGATTTATCTGGGAGAGTGTGTGCTTTTCCCCCGTATGAGAGCGTTCGCAAATCATTCTTTTATGAGGGCATGACCCACCCATCAGGAGCTTCGATCCAACATTTTTCCACTCTCCGACGGAATTGGGTGACTCCGTTCCCGACGTCCATCTTGCAGAGGTTCCGGAAGTCGTTTTCACCTTCGAGCAACCGAGAGGCCTCTCTCATGGATTCAACTTTCAATCGCCCTCGCGGAAAGAAATACCTGAATTTGAGGACGTTCTCGAGTTATGGAGCTCCCTACCGGGCGCGAGTCTCGCGCGCGCCGCTCGAGATGATCTCAATCACCGCTAGGAATTTTTTTGGAAGATTCAAGCAGCGGAGATCCGAAATCAAGCTCGATGCGGCAGAGGTGGATACAATGGAACTACATTTACCGGTAGCTGCGCATTCGACAATCGAATCTAGCCGATAGTCTCGGATCCACTGGTGACCAAGCGATCATCCTGATTTCTGCCGGTAGAACTCGATTGAGAATCTTCACGTAATCGATCTCTTCTCCGGATATCTGAGTCCGGCCCGCGCGGTAGTCGGGTGGAGTCACAACTCCAACTCCGTCCTCCAAATTACTTCGGAGATCCAATGTGATTACCTGTGATGTTGAATCGTTTGTGAGAAGATATTTTTCTGATGAAACTATGCGGTAAAATGGGGGTATGACGTCGGCTCGACTTCCCTCTGTACTCACTTGGCTGAACGCTGACACTCCTTTATCTGTGCGGCCACACCTATGATAGTTCGAGGTCTCCCTATCCCTTACCAACTTCGTTCGGTAGAGGGCTTCGAATATCACGGCTTCAATCGTTCGATCGGTGTCGTCTTGGACAACGAATCCCTTATAGTCCCAACCGAGGTACAGGAACTTGAGCGCTACGTGTCGAAGTTTGAACCTACAAGAAGAATGGAGCTCGTTGAAAATCCCTGTTAAGAAGCCGGTCGACTGGGATCAACGATCGCCCGATGAGAGACTTTACTGGCCTCGAGAAATCGAAACTCATTCGATTTTTCCGGCGCTTGGCTTTCGGATATCTTAAATCGGACGGTTTGTCCTCTGGACCAGCCGGAGAGGTTCCACACTTCGTGCTTCCGTGCGCCGCTTTTTTGAAGTCCTCAATACATTGTCTCTGAGAAAGCGCTAAGCGTAACAGGTCCTTGAAATAGGAGAAATCACCCAATCAATATCAATGGACTGTGGGAACTCTCTTATTTTGAGGGCAAGGATGCCGGGATGCGTCGTTATGATAGTTATTCACCTCTTTGGACAAGCCCTTTATAGTTTCGTCGTCGAGATCGCTTGTCAATGACTCGGCGTCCACACGTAGCGCTCCATCGTTTCTCCCGCCTGATTCAGTCGGTCGGCCCTGCAACTGAAATTCAACCCCATCCAGAGTGAACCCAATGGATGCCGCGGATCGATGCTAGTAGCCTCCTCGCAAGGGACGATTTATGATTCTACTCACTTCTTCAATCGCATCCATGAGATTCTCCTGGTTAGGAATCACGCTCAGCTGCCCGAAACCGCCGGAGGAGCTCCGACGTTCGAAATGTCCCGTATATCGGGGATCCCGACGGAGGGGAAGCTCTCATTCGACAACACCCAGCTATGAAGCCAGAACAGATCGTGACATGCTCCCTTCTCGTCACATAAAATGAACGTGGGTCGGAGTCCTAGCTAGAGCTCGATGAAGAGTGACACTCACGAAGCACGCTGATAACCAGCCGGTCGCGGCTCGATGTTTCGAAAACTCGCGCCATTCGACTACGCTCGCTCGAGAGCTGACACAGTAGGTTGTCGGTGTCAGTGGTCAGCCTTCCGCGTCTTGCCGATTGCAAAGGCTCGAGTCGAGCAGGGGCATATCGCCGGTGGAGAGCCGAGCCGTATGATGAGGGGCGGACAGACGGAAAGGGAACTGTCTGGCCCAGGGAACGACGTTCTGCCTCGTCGCAAAACAGCGATTCCACCTGTCGGATTCTCACTAAGCGATGAGTATCGCTGATCGGTACCGAAGACGAAACATATCTCGTCATAGCTCTGGAAGGCGCCGATGGAGAGCACGGGCGGTGATTGTACCCTAATCCGTAGAATAATTCGATGCTGCGCGGCTGCACGCGGGCAAGGCAGATTCCGGAATGGATACGTCGACCGATTTTGTTCTCGGCGTAGATGCTCTCCCGAGCTCGGAATATGAAGAAGACGAAAGCATCTTGCATATTCTGGACGAGCTGCTCAAGCTACCTAGGATGGGGCACCGCGAACAAAAATTAATCTTAGGCGGGGTATATCCTGTCTTTCATCCTTTGAATTTCGCGCCACCATCTAAGTTGTTGGCGGATTAGCGCCTCTCTGAACGCGTGGAGCACTTGTCGGGAACTCAGTAGAGATCTTCCTTTCTAAATCTCGCTATAGAAAGCTAGAATTGACTCGAGCGAAATCGGGACATACTACGATCGCATGCTCAGAGGTGCCGTGGTGGTGTTGACTGCCAACGTAACGTAGTTCGACGACGTTGTCGCCTCCGTCGTCCCGAAGGCATCATCATCGTTGCCCGCCGTTGTTCCGCCGCCGCTGGTCCGCTGCCGGAGTCTCATTGCTATCCGTGCCGCCTCCTGAGCTGCCGCTGGATCTCGATCGATCATCCAGAGCTCTAAGATCGAATCGACGAGCATCTCTCGTGGGACTCCTCGTGCGTACCAGACATCGCGGTAGCCTCTAAAATGGTGAATCAGGTCTCCAGTGCGGACGACTTCAAGGCTCGGATCAAAACTCCCGGCAAAGTCGTATTCGTTGACATATTCGCTACTTGGTGCGGTCCGTGCAAAGTTATCGCACCTGTTTTCGAGAAGCTCAGCTCCGAGTTCCCCGACTGCGTTTTCATTAAGGTATTTGTTGTCGATTGTCGATTCTTCGCTTATTTATTACGATGCCGATGTCGTCGATCACTGACTCATCAGAAGTGACATGTGTTCGGAGCCTGTACAGGACCCCTGCTGCAGCCTCAGGAGAGATGCATTGACGTTTCCCCAATGAAAGCGCGATTGATCTTTGTAGCCGAATTCGGCACGCTGACGGAGCGCCAAACGACGGACGATTATGGGTGGTTACGGATCAACGAATTTCGCGCCCCCGATTACGAGGCTCGATTGAGCTGAATCACCGGCCTGTGCGCGCTCCGCGTCACGCATGTCTACGGTCAATAGCAGAGAATAAGAGCTCCTTTCTACAGAGCGGTTGGACGGCGACACATGTGGTCGGAGTTCAGCCTTCGGGTGGAAAGCGTGACGAATTGTGTGACTCGGCGGACTCGCGACCCATGCTCTTATCGATCGCTCGGTCGTGCAGTGTGAGCTCCTCCCTGGACAAACCTCTGGGTGACGATGTTTACCCCTGATGCAGCTCAGGCATGGCTTATTCGAAGTACCTGCTTCCTACATGGTTGGCTAGGCGAGTCACTTTTCTGGGTCCCCGGAATTTCTCCCGAACAATGGAACAGACTGTAGTAGAATGCGCGATGGGCCCGTCAGAAGGCTCATATTGAGCAAAGAATCCGTTGCCGTATGTGAATCGAGGTCGCGGCAGGAAAACGTTTGGTGGAGGATGAGGAATCAGGCATTCCCCAAATTAGGCTCTCCCTCTGATATTTCCCGTTTTGTCGAGCCAAATGAATGAATTCCATCCGGGACAGACGTTCTTCCTTACACGACGATATGGTACCTACATGACGTTTCGTAGCTGGAAGAGCTCGTTCCAAGTATAGCATGAGGTGGCGCTCGATCTCCGAATGAATTATCATACCTCGGACGGGACCTTCCGTCTACGAGGAAACTCCAAGAGCCAGGAAATCGTGACGAATTCGGGACTATTCCAGGTGAACGCCGATGAAGTTGAAGCTGTGACGGAGGAGTACGATGTTCAAGCGCTACCGACATTCCTGGTCTTCAAAGAAGGAGCACTCCTCGACAGAATGACCGGATCGAACTCCGAGAAGTTGAAGCAGCTCATCAAGACTCACGCTGAAGCGTAGTTGAATCGATCGTTGATTGAGTCAAACGGGTTAAGCAGATTCCTTGATTCATCCGGGCATTTGCGCTCCCGAAAATGAATCAATAAATTCCTTTACCACCCCAAAAAAAATCTGTTCCCTTCGGCCTCTCGTACTGGGTTCCTTCCGGAGGAGGCGGGGCAGGCTGAAAAAGTCATGATGATGATGTTGCCAGGCCCGGATAGAAACTTCCCGCACTACGCTGTCTGAATACGGAGAAATGTCTAGAACAGGAGAACGAAGGCGTCTCGTGGAATTCTCAAGCATCCGAATGAGGATGTCACATGATCAGCGGGGGCGCCAGAATGAATTCAGGAAGCTGGAGCTTCGTACGACCCGGATGTCATGGAGCTCAGCTCCGTCTTCGCTCTGGTCATCCATCGGTTCCCTTATCGACCGTCTTCGAACGGTCAACCATTCCGACTTCGCGAGGACGACGCGGAATTCGAAAAACCCCAGATTGGTCACAAAATCTTGCCTTCGGAAATTCAGAAAATAATCCTCCCGAGATCTTGCTTGAGACGAACTCTGTTTCCGTAGGTATGACGTGTGATCGAAAATTCGTATCTGATTCCGAATAGACCCTGGACCCCAGGCTCTTGACTCATGTCTGCAGGTAAATCGTGAACCATATATGAGTTATGCCCAGGCTTGTACTCGCTTCAGTGAGTTACCCCGAGAATTCACTGGAGATCTTCAAGATGGGTGCCAGTCGGAGCGAGACCGGATTCCGTTCGGCAATCTGCAGCATCGCATGAGAGAGCGGCTACCGCCGCTACTGCTCGTCGTCAATCCCATGGATGACCGTTTTTACTTTTTTCTTACCGTTTTACGAGTTTTCGCCCTGAGGACTACGCGGCCCATCGAGCTCTGACTGACTTCCGTCCAGGGGATTCCTGGCTTTTGAATCGGAACCCGATGCAATGAGCAGCTCATCTAGGAAGGGTACATCGGTTTACTACGCTCCTCTCCGGCTTCAGGATATCTGACTTACCTCACATCTCAGTGATAGATTGAATAACGATACGCCTGTCTCATTCTGAGGGAAGCGAACATTGCGAAGTCAACTGACTCGACGAAGGCATTCATCGGTCAACCGGTCTAGCCTAGCCAGACATATGTATATGTACTACATCCTTGATCTGACGGCTCATCAGTAGAGAGGAATCGGCTGAGCGTGCCTGATCGAGAATTTCTCTCTGAGGATCTGCGAGCGTCCCGCGATGGATATCCTCGTCGTTAGTCGAGTGAAAAGACCCGATTTGATAATTCTCGTCCTGATATGTCACCCTGTATTTTGTCGTCGCTTCGCCGTGATTACGACAGAAAAACGCTTCGAACTCTCCCTACTCAGTAAGAGTTCTCAGCGGGGATTCCAGGTTTTCCCTCGGTGCTCCTCTCGGCCGTATGAATCAGCACTATTCTCACACAGGGTTTTCGGTACGCCATCGTGAAAAAGTCGGAAAACTTGCTGAGCGCCATTTTGGAAGAGACAGGGGGTGTCATCTCATCGCTGCAATGGTCCCATGTGCGCCCGACAGCAGTCGCGAGAAGCTCCGCGTGGACAGACGAGATTTGTGAAGCTCCAAAATCTGGTTCCGAGGTTCGAAATCTGGGCGCGTCGTGAACACAAATCCCGAGACTCTGAAGCATTCTCTGAGGAGCCTTTCTGGTGGCTAGCCGATGAGCCGGTTTCCCATGAACTACACTCAAGAAGCTATCCGCGAAGATGGATGACGTTCTTCCACCTCGACACGTATCTGCTCTCCCATGTCGACGCGACAAGAACTCCCGCGATACAAAGACCGCGGTCTTCGATGTGAGCTTTCTCGACACACTTCCTCTCCTGTCGTCATTCAAGGAGGAGATTTCCTGAAACTCCTCGTCGAGATCGAGGAAGATCTACGAACGACACTCCTGGTCCTGCGACTGCATCGTCCCGAGCTCAGCGACGAAAACTTCGTAGGAATCCGTGAAAATCTCAGAAAGAAGCTCATTTCGACATCCGATTAAATGGAACAATTCGGGTGTGGGCCCGCATCTTCGCCATGCATGAGACTTCGAGCCGAGATCGAGCTTCGGAATCCAACGGAAGACGAAGGTCGAGCACATGCCTGCAGCTTCTAGCATCAGCATCGCGCCTTGCGGCGTCTCTCCGAGGTTTCGCCCAGAAGTCTTCTTCGAACGGTAAGTGGATTGAGGGACACGACCGATCCGAACGCGCTGCGTAGAGCCGCCATGGCCAACAAGTTCCTCGCGGAGAGGTACTTGGCTTAAATGCTCGACGTTCTGCCGTCTAGTCCACGGCATCGTATCGTCCCATCAATACTTATGCAAAAATACCAGGCTCGGATACCTACCCTCCGTTCAACGTAGTTCTTCAGGCCACCGAACAATGCTTTGCCCAAGATCTAGAGGCCTCGGAGAGATTCACTCTTGCGCACAGGGTAGACATCTTGGGGCTTGTAAAAGGAAAAATGCTGCTTTCCGAGCAGACCATCGTCTGGATGGCCTCTAGCCGCTGCCTTTCCACCACCTCTTCCGTTCGTTTGAAGCTGGCTTCCGGAGAAGGTGCCCTCGAGATCCACTGGGAGAGCTCGAGCACTCCGTCAATGCGATTCTTCCGCTCGATATAGCTCGAACTCGTCAGGGAGAGCTGAACTTTGATCGAATCCGAGATTCAGAGGTTTCGGAAGGAAATTCATGCCCTTGATTCACCTCCAAAGTCAAGCCCCCCAAGGTCTAGTACGAGAATATCCTTTCCAGCCTGGATCGATAGGCGGCTTCTCCAGCGGATCTACGCGAAACGGGAATTGTCTCGATTATTACGAACGAGATATATTATTTGTCAAGATTATTCATTGTAGAATAAACGATTGAATATCTGATTGGCGTCTGATTGGTCTCAATCTTCTGGGTTTCTCCGAGCCCATATTTGCCAATGATGACATGATCTGGGCGATTGCTCGAAGTCCCTGTAAGTTGGGTTGCATTGGATCATCGATTCACGCCTGCGGTCATTGTGTGCTAGCCAAGATGAAGATCTCATACTGACTGCAAACCGAGAGGTCAAGAGCTTCTGCTCAATGCGACGTCATATACACACACTGATACGGATCTAACGCGACCTCAACGAGATTGCTTGAGGGGGACTCGCCTCACAGAGCACGCACAGATGTCTTTCCGCTCCGGGCTCCCTACCCTGTGGCTCACCAAGAATCTCTCTGCTTCGATCTCTTCGTTGCGGCTACCGTCGATTGGAGGGCCGTTCCTCGAGCGATTGGAGGGGGGTGGAGGTGGAAAGGGGGCTCGCCTGCCTAGGGAGCGCGTAGCTTGCCCCTGCCAATGCTTGAGCTGAAGGCGCCCCAGCTCAAGAGGGGGAGGGGGCCTCGAGAGGAAGACTGCGAAAAAGATCTTAAACCACTGCTCTATGCGACGGAGCGCGGGAACATTCTCACAGAAATGTTTCAAGCACCGTGATTAAACGACTGAGTCCACTTATATTTCCTGCACAGAACGGCAAGAGACTTCGTGCAGCCAATCACGACAATTTCTGCAGCGGGTCCTTGACGTTATACTCCAGCACAAGGTCCCTCAACTTCGTCGGCGGAAAGCCTTCAATGACTCTCCTCAGCTCCTCTGGTTTTCCTTGTACACATTGCGCCGTCAGAGCTGCTTGCAAGATCTGGACGAAGCGCTCAATCTGCAACTCGCTTGGTTTCTCCAGGGCCTCGAACAGCGCAACGAAGTTATCGACCTGGAATGGAACGGACGTCGTTCTCACTCAGACTGTCTGCGCGTGTTGGGACGGGGATGTATCGCAAGTTCCGAGGTATTCTAGTTATTAACCTGGATAATTCCCTGCGGTGCCTTGAGGATAATTTTCAGCAGTGCCAGATGCAGTCTGTTCGTTACCGAAGCGTCGGTCTCAGAATTCGGATCCGTGAGAACTATCCACCTAATCAGCCCCGGTACGAAGGTCTGTGCCGTGGGCATGACCGTCTCGAGAGGGACGTAGCTGAGATAGAGGTTTTCCTCGAGCCATGTGGCTAGGAGCTCTAGTAGAGCCTTGGGCGGGAGACGCATGGAGTATATGAATGTAGTGGCGGTCACAAAAGTCGCGCAGAACGCTGGACTCGTGTTGACCAGCAGCGCAGGTTCATGGCTGAGGCACGGAGAGGTGCCGCTTTCGAAGAGATCTCGCAGCAAATATTCGACCAATTGGAGGGAAACGGTAGTCTTGATGCCGACGACGTGAAACCAAAAAGCTGCGCAGTCCAATATGGTGTCGACCTTCGCGTGGGGGAAAAATGCTTTAGCGGACCTTCAGAGGCAAGCAATAACTTCGGAAAACAATACTATCGTTCAGATCACCTTCAGAGTTACGGCCAATGATATGAGCCGTGTTAGTATCGGCATTCGCTGATCCAACAAGCGTTTATCTGTCGGTGGGAACATGACGAAAAATAGGTTCCTGCAAGACTCTTGGGCACAGGTTTGGAACGATGCGCAGATCAAGTCCAGAATTTGTATTTCTCTAATTGCAGATAGTTTCTTGCGTTTCTTCTCGAAAAACACGAATTCCTCGAGCACTTCGTTACACACTTGCACGACCTGCGGAAAAGATAAGATTCTCTTGAGGGACTGGGGATTCTTGAGCGGAGATGCTCATCTTTCGTCGCTCCGAGGAGCTTCGCTCGTTCCATTTTCTGTGCAGGAGACCATGACGAACCTGTTGCGGGACGCTCATGCCGACGAAATTCGCCAGGATCTTCTGTAGTTGGCCGATCGCCTCTATTGCAACAGTCGGGAACTCTTGTTTCCGCAGAAGCTTCTTTATGTCGGAAGCGATTTCAGTCGTCATCGCGACGCCGCCTGTCGAACGTCAGGCAACGGAACTTTGACGGGAAAGTATCAGATACGAGCACGAAAGACAGGAGTCGACTTTCTCCTCTTAATGCAGAGAGAACATTTGCTGTCCCCCCAAAAACTCTCCTCGGCCTTGTCGAGGACTAATTCTGGTCTCCGTCAGCTTCCGATTGATGGAGACATCTCAAACCCCGAAGCCGCATACTGTCATCTCACATTCACCACGACAGGACTCCTCAAAACTTGCAGATGAACTATCAGAGGCAGAAGCCGGCGTGGTTGAAACGAGCTATCTGCGGAGGAACAAGTGCTCGAGCGCGCCTGATTCTGTTCGACGTGAGCTCGGATTCGGACGGTTCGATTTCACGACCGCTTATTGAGAAAGCGCGAAATCGGCGAGGAGGAGGGGTGGACAAAAATCTCGCGGGTAACTCCGAGAACATGAGTACTCAATTTTCGACGAGAGAGAGTGTGCAGGCATTCGGGGCGATGATCTTTGCTGAATGCCGGGACCGGGCCGTACCACCAGGCAGCGTTTCCGCCCTCAGGGAATGGACTTTATCTCTCTCGACGCTGATGGTGACTCCGGGCCTTCTCCAAAGACAGGGAATGATTCCGGATGCACCGCTAAAGGACCTGTTGGACGAGAGCTTGTTAGCCTCGTCGAGAGGCGCGCTCGGAATTCCACTCAGCCGGCGGAGCTGTAAAATCTCGTATTTTGAGCGTCCCGACGAGCAGGAAGCCGGCGCCCGATACCATTCAGAAGGATCCTGATCAGCATGATCCATGGCGACCCAACCTTCTTTCAGGGAAAGAAGTGCTGCTATAAACCGAATGCCCGAGTCGAGAAAACTCGTTCGGTGTTCCCGCTGCAGAACCTTGTCACGATTGGTCCTCTTACCTTACAGCGATACTCTCAGCACAGCGGACGGCTCCCCCTTCATCAAACGGCTGACTACTTGCCGACTTAATGGTTCAACGAACCTGACGAAGCTGAAATTCTCCATGAAGAACATCCTTAGCCTGCGCCGGAATGTTCGCCGTTACGAGCCTGTATCTTATTGCCTATAGGTTTCTGTTCTCTGAGAATCTTGTATGCACTCGAGAGAACTCGAGAAGCTCTCCCTCGAGCGTCGACTAGATGCCGCACCCGGTATCAGGGGGCCGCTCGGCGTCACGCTGCGCGAGAGAGCGTCAATTCAGCATCGAGTCCGAATTGCTTTACGACGAGCGCGCTAGGAAGAATCGCTCTTGCTCTCGCAACAGAAAAGTCATTTCACAGAGCGCAGCGTTCATTTCCCGAATCTCTCGCACCTCGGGCCGAGCCTGATCGCTGCCGTTTGCTCTACCCGATCGTGGTCTATCTCATCTCCGCTGGAGGACTGTATCCCCGTGGATTCGATAGTTTACATTTGCTCGGGGCGGTGGATGTTCACTTCAGGCTGCGGATTGTTGAGGCTGTCTCCCTCACCGACTGACTGTGTATGGTTTCTACAATCGCGGGGCGCACCGGGACAGAAATGAATTTTCGCCTGCATTTGAAGAGCCAAGGATCAAATCGCCGCATGTCTGTAGGAGCTCGTATTGCGGAAGTAGGGAAACGAAACCCTCGATTTCTTCCAAGTCACCATGTCTCAGTAGGTTTTCGGAAGTCCGCTGCCGGACTTGGATTCCAGAATGTGAAGAAAAATTGCATGGGCTCACAAAGACCATCGCCACCCGAGAAAAAAACCTTCTCTCTCGTCTGACCGGCGTGAGTATTTGACACTGGTAGGGATAAGCCGATTGTCGCGTAAATTTAGGTCAAATTATCCCTCGCGACGCTAACGCTACAGCGATGGTGGATTCCCGACGATGGGCGCCCGAGATTGAATGCTATACAACTTATATAAGCCAGAGATGATTTGTGCCGTACCCTCTGCAGAGCTTTCACTTTCTACGAGCTAGCGTCAACTTCAACTAGCTTTATGCGTATATCGTCTCCGATTGAGTCAGCAAGCTCATCGCGTCCCGGCGACAGCTCTCACAGTCCGACGGGCAATAAGCGAGATTTTGCAGCAATCGAAAACGATTTGGAAGACGAGGAGTCGATCTTGCTCCAGATGTTCAACGGAACCGTCAAGCCGAGGTCTTCCCTAGGTGCTTTCTGATCCTTTCCGGCCGCAAGCAGGGGGATTTTTCACGGGATAGTGTCACTCTTGATCACAGAAGTCAATCATTCTGGCTTTATTTCAAGACAACATTGCACCCGTAAAGCCGAATGACACGCGAATGCTTACCGCAATAAGTTTGGATAGTCCCAAGGGCATTATCACTCGTCAGCGTAAGGCGAGACAGTTCATCGACTCACGACCCGATCGAAGCCCCCCTTTCGAGGTTCGCCACGTGCCTTCATTGATGGTACCATGCGTTGAAGCAATGCGTGGATCATTGAGTACACGATACCCCACTACCTGTCGACGTCTCGTCTCCGGAATAGGCCGGGGAAAGCGAATCCTCCTTGACTTCCTAACTTAGGGTCCCTAAGACGACGACAACAATCGATAGGCGAGCGTCGCAAAGCAAGGAGCAATGAAGCGAGAAGCAACCTTGGGCTCCCGCTCGACTGCGGGACTCCAGTTCGCTAGATTGCCGCGAAAGCAGCCCTTCTTGTTTTTCCGTCCTGGTTGCCATCGCATCCACGCTCGAGCATGACATGAAGAGGGCTGCACGCAACTCTCAAGGCGAGTCGGCCGCCCGCTGAACGAGTAAACGACTTCCGGAGGCGTGACAAGCCTTACTAAACTCGCGTCTTCTCAACCGAATTCCTACGGGAGCGAGGAGTGAAAGGGAATGTTCTCGGGAAAAACGCAGCTTGAGGCAGGTGGCACCCAGCATTCCGTGCGTTCGAGGCCCTTCCGCTGCTTAGCGACACCTCTCGTTCCTTACGTCAAAGCTCTGACCGTGACGTGGCTCGACTCGGTGTTGAATACAGCTTGCTCATATCCGGGAACTTGCCAGGAGATTCGCAGCTTTCGGTTCGTAACAGATCTCGCTTCGAAGTATTCTCAGGGGACCGCCCGGTTCCGACCGAGTTCGTAGGCAAAAACCATGGTTATCATCGTCTTCGATGCCACAGGGTACTCTCCAGAGAGCATGCTCCAGTCTGCATTCGCCGACAAGCCGTGTTGCCCCCAGGCGAGAACCCGCCGGTGAGATATCCATGGGGAGCCGTTCAATCGTCTCGTCATGGGAAATAAGCCTCCCGCTACCGGAGGGCGACGGAATCTGAGCACACGTTCCGAGACTTAGCTTGCGGCAGAAAAATTGACGGGCGCCCTGGTGTTCTATTCCAGCTCATACTTCTGCAACTTTCCCGAAGTCTTCAGAGAATCCGATTCGTCAATCAGACTACTCTTACGAAAATGTGAGTCTCCCGATGCTTGCCGTTACACTCCGTCGAGCCTTACGCGGCACCTGTTGAGCTCACTCGCTGAATCAGGCAGATTTCTCGAACCTCGGGAACTCCGCCGGAGTCGTTAGCTTGCTTCGATGACATGATGCTCATTCTCGATGCCATCTGACGGAAAACTTCTGGAAATGATCTTCCCCCTTATCAATTCATGACCTTCGAGATATCCAGGCTAACTGTCATTTCATTGCATCCGGAAGGAGGGGCAGACTCGGAGCAGGCAAGGCGAGCTCCACAACCACGTCAGGGTAAGCGAATCACGTGTCAACACTGCCTCGTCTATCGGTGTACCATACTTGCCAGACGAGTCTTGGGGCTGGGTGAACTTGGGACCTGTGTCTTGAAGTGTCTAAGCTCGATGGATGAACCCAAGAACGAAGAGGACTTTTGGAGGCAATGCTCAACCGTTGCTAGGAAATTTGAGTCGACTCGTTCCAAGAGTCTTTCGGCCCGGCTAGAGCGTGGGGCGGCAACCTGAATCATTGTGTTCCATCCTGCATTCGCTCCGTGTGGCGATGGCTGTGCCCACAAGAGCTCGTAGGTATTTTCTTGCCATCAATCCCGGAGAACCGAGAAACCGAGCGACCCGTCTCACCTCCGCATCGGTGCTCATCTTTCGAGCGTGATGATACCGGATCAGAGATTTACTCTTCACTTGATCTCTAGCTAGAAGATAGTTGCCTCGCAGAGATCACGCAGCATCAAAACTACAGAGAATACCTTTCTTCCCCTTGTCCCGGCAATGGAGTGATTTTCCTGGAAGTTCCCATTCGGTGCCTTGAGCATAACCTTTAAAGCTTCACAAAATTTCAGTCAGCAAACCTTGACCGTGACCGACGACAACTCATATTGGGACAGTGGACAGTACGTGCGAATTGATTCACATCTCCGGAGCTGTAGTGCCGTATTCTCCCTACGGGTCTTTCTCTCATGTCCACTACTGTCGTCAGCCATCGGAACTTTCGAATGATCTTCTTGCTGTGGAGCATAGCCTCGATTCGCGACCTCGTAGATCCCTATTGGCCCGGGACCTCCGTGTGTCAACACTCGAGGCGCTCGGGGCACAGTCCGTCGGGGTATTCTCCGAGTTATTTAACGAGAGAGAACAATCGAACGACGTGAATGTCATTTCGTCATGCCTCTTCGGAGCCATTAGCCCTCGAGGAAGTGGGAAGGGGATCTGGGGGCCATCAATCTATCTTAAATGTATAGTGCGAGGATTGCATGTTAGTCTGTTATCTATGTTCTTCGGATTGTGCCGGTGCTGGTGCTACTGCTGCTGACGATGCTTGCCAATTGAACAGGTGTCCATCATCGGGACTCCAGAGCTCCTCATCGGATACACCGAGAGATGGAACAGAGAACGGATTGCCACAATCGTGAGTGAATCTTCCAGAAGTTGTGGAGAAGAGCTACTCCCCAAGCGAGACGCCCGATACTTCGGTGAATGCCACCAAATAATTAATTCATTAATTCAATTTGTCCATAGGAGCGCCGATAATCAGACGCCGACGGATGACTCGTGAGTGTTCGCTTATTTTTCGGGACCACCTTTTGCCCTCGATCAGGAACTCTTTGTTTGAGCCAACTTACGTCGCTTTTTCAGGGACGATTGGGCTCCACCACCGTCAGATTCGTGAGTAGGGCTCTAAATCTTTGACTCAAGCTTTGTATTATATTGACCAGGGAAATGATTCACTGTCATTTCTCTGCTTCTCGAATTGGTCCTGATCACCTGTTGCGAGATGCGAATGAGAATTATCGCTGGATTTCAGCGATGCATTTTCGGAGCCGCAATCCAATGGGTGAGTTTCCCTCCTACGCCCCAGTCAAGGGGCTTGCGTTCATTAAGAGTGCCGTCGATGCTTGAAGGTACGGGAAATAATGATCCTGTCCAATTTTTTCTCGACAGAGACTTCTTCGACACAACGAACCAGTGAGTGACTTTACATCGCTCTACATATGAACATACATATGAACTTATTTCCCTCGAGAGCGTGTCCACTGAGGCGAGTCTGTGATTTTCCTCGACAGGGGGAACAGCTACGAAAATTCAGTCTCTGGCAGAGGTAGGTGAGCAGGGCTCTCGAGTTTCGGCCCATCTCCGAATAGTGATTTTGATCCTTGATAATGATAATCTTCGAAGCCTCCTTGCTCCATGTTTCTTATCTCTTTCCGCAGGATGCATTCATTGCAAGGGACCGCATCCACCGAGCGAATGCCCTTCGCGTAGGTTTGCCTGTGTGCCGTGAGAATTTCTGGCTGGAGAGCTCCTCTCTTTTGATTGAAGCATTCACCCCAGGAACTTAATTCGTTTGCTTTCCTGCTCCAGGCCCGAAATCGGGAAATTGCTTCTGCTGCCGCGAGTCCGGGCACATGGTCAACGAATGCCCTTGTAAGAAGATTTGATTTTCTCTCATTGGTTATTCACTCTAAGCCAGGGGTGTCAGACTTCCTTTGGCGGGCCACATTAGAAATTTACTTTCGTATGAAAAGAGAATATATGTCTATCGTCCATGGAAGGATGCTTTTCAAGCTCCCGGAGATCGAGGGAAAAGTCGTTTGTTCGGTTTCACTGGGGGATTCTTCCCACCGATCTCATTCAATTTCCAAGCACTCATCCGAAATGGTCGGCTTCGAGTGTGGGGAAATAGTGGCGGGCCACAGAAAAGGACCTCGCGGGCCTAGTGGCTTCGACACCCCTGCTCTAAGCGAAAAGTGTTCACTCTCTGAGTTAGAGAACGTGGGAGGCCAGTGCATATTCTTCTCAGAGCTTAGCACGATACCTCTATTGCTCGACAGCTCGAAACGGTCAAAGACAGAGACCTGACAGCAGACAGTGCCACAAGTGCGGAAGAACAGGACATATCGCGGAGTATTGCTCCCAAAGTGAGTCGACTTTGGAATATCGACTCTGAGCTCACAAATTTTGCAAATCCTGTTGATATCTACCTCTCACAGTCGGATGATTGCTTTCGAATCACCCTTTCTAGGCGCCTCGGAACGCTCATCCGGAAATTGTGCGAATTGTGGCGGCAGAGGTCATTCCGCCATGCAGTGTCCCTCGCCCGCGCTTACGGCTGGACGAGGGGACGGCTTCCATTATGGTACGTCTCCGAGCGACGAGCAGCGGGCGCATACATATCCGCCGGGGCTCATTGACCATAATCGAGGTTCTAGCCCTTGATCATTGAGCCTTCGGAATCTCGCCGATCTTTCGAATCGCTCTGAACATGAGTCCAAGCATCCGAACTGGGATCCTCGTTCCGAGCTAAGAACCCCAACGACTTGTTCGATTCCAGAGAACGGCTCATCTGGGGAGGCACAAGGCGGTTTTCAATCGGCACGAGCTGGAAACCAAGCGCCGGTCGACGCAGTTTGTCGCTCTTGCCAAGAAACGGGACATTTCTTCCACAACTGCCCCAAAAGGGTGGGTGCAAAGGATGAAGCCCCCAGCACCGGACCGTATTGCCCCGTCATCGAAACTACAGAAGAAGAAGCAGTGAACCGGAATAAGACCGGGATTAACTTCGATCAATACGATAAAATTGATGTCACCGTTTCGAATTCGCGAGGGCAAGAAACCAAGGAATACGAGACGAAGAAATTGGATCGATTCCAAGACGGCAACCTTGACGCGCGCCTGATCGAGATGATCGAAAGATTGGGCTTCGAAAAACCCACGCCGGTCCAGAGATATTCGCTCCCTATACTTGCCGACGGCAAGGACCTGATGGCATGCGCGCAGACGGGATCGGGCAAGACTGCCGCTTTCGTATTGCCGATGGTTAACATGTTAATTCGGCAGAATTGCTCCTTCGAACGGAACACGCGGCCGCAGAAGCCATTCGCTCTGGTCCTTACACCAACAAGAGAGCTAACAGTTCAGATCACGAAAGACGCTCAAGCGTATTGCGTCAGGACGGACATCGCCGTCAAGGAATGTTACGGTGGCACGGGGCGAATGACTCAAGCGAAGAACATCGCCAGGGGCTGTCATTTGCTAGTGGGCACGACCGGGAGAGTCCTCGACTTCCTGAACGATGGTATCATCTGTTTGTCTAGACTGCGTTATCTCGTCCTAGACGAAGCCGATCGAATGCTCGATTTCGGTTTCCAGAACGCTGTCGATGAGATCATGCAACATCCAAGCCGGAATCGAAATAGCACGATCCAAACGCTGATGTTCTCGGCGACTTTCTCGACGTCAGTGCAAGACTTGGCACGCAAATACCTGAGAGAGGACTTTGTCAAACTGGATGTCGGAGTCGTCGGAGCGGTCAACTCCGACGTTTCTCAGAGTGTCCTGGAAGTGCCTAAAGCTGAAAAGAAGCTTCGTCTCCTTGATTTAATTCGAGAGGAAATTGATCGAGATGCGAAAACTAGAATCCTCGTCTTCGTCGAGACGAAGCGAGATTGTGATTTCATCGCCATGTTCCTCAGCTCATCGAAAATCAAAGCGACCTCAATACACGGCGATCGCCTTCAAGATCAGCGGGAGAAAGCTTTGAAGGATTTCCAAGAGGGGGACTGCCCTGTATTAGTGGCGACATCTGTGGCTGCTCGTGGCCTAGATATATCTGGCGTAAGCCACGTGATCAATTACGATTTGCCGACAGAAATTGATGAATACGTCCATCGAGTCGGCCGAACCGGACGGGTAGGCAACAAAGGTCGTGCAACGTCCTTTTTCGACAGCTTCCGAGACAACGCAATTAGAGATGATCTTAGACGGTCGATCCTGGACGGGGGAAGTGAACCTCCGGACTTTTTATAGTTTCTCACTCGGTCTCGCTGGCGCTCCAAGTCACGAAAGGTACGCTGCACACTTCCTATTTTGCATTCCCTCGGAGTCTCGAAGCTGCGACCGGTAGGAAGTTCTGTTCCACGGAGGAATGAGATTCTTATGCGCTAGGCTGTTCTCGTGACGCTTATGTCATCATGATATCAAAAGGCGATCGTTTGAGTGAAATGCATACCTCTGGGGAGAGCTTTCTCGGGGCCGTTGGGGACTCCGTTATCTCGGAAGCTTCATCTCCAAGTTTTATCGCGCGTTCCCGAAAGGAGTTCACTGGATCAATAAAAGAATTTTTGGGACCTTGCTCGCTTTCAATATCCGCATGGTCGGATGTGAAATCATTACAGGATCTTCTCGAGACGAGGACATTGATCACGTGCTCGCTGATTCGCCGGTCCAACATGATTCCTCTCCCTTATCAACCGAAAGGACGTTTGGTTCCAAGGGGAAAGCACGCTTTCGAGCAGAGCACGCTTTGCCCGGCGATTTTCCGAGGCCCGAATTTCTCCTCGAGGTTCTCTGTAGCGAAACGGAGCTTCGGAACGAATCCACGGAATTGCAAGACTTATCCTTTGAGGCCGCAACTCCCACGAATCTCTGGTCTCTCGACCGCGGTCTCCATAGCTCTCACAGCTGTTCCGCCGACAGCTGGGAGCCAGGAAATGCTTCGAAAACGAGAAGTGAATGTTCTGATATTCGACGCAAGGTTCCTAGATCGACCGCTTCCGAGGGAGACATACGGATGGCCCATGAGCCCATACGGATGTCGAGCGAAGAACTCTTGGATCCCAAAAAGTGTTTTCTCCGCGTAAGCCTATAGAATTCATGGTACGCGAGAAGCACTCGCTGCCCCATGTGGGCCTGATTTGACTCACGTTTAACCCCCTGCGAAGTCCAAGCCGGTGCCGTCCAGTGTGTGAACAAGCATATGATGAAGTATTCCGATGGACGGTCGTTGAACGCTCCTCAACCTTCTGTGAGCTCAGTAAAGATCATCATTCTCAGGCATCAATTTTTTTATAAACCACTTGTAATCGGTCTGCTACCCGGGACGCGGCCGCAGAGCGGTTCTTCCCGGACGGATTTCCAATCGACTCCTGGAATCTTCCATCGGAAAAGGAGTTCCGTGAGCCTCTGGGGCGGGCCTCCGCTGCTAAGAAGCGCGTTCCCGAGGAGAGGCGACCCCTTCTTCCGAGAAACCGTATGTCTAGAATGACGTGTGTCTCCCGGTCAGAATCCTGACAACGTGATTCCAGTCCGACCTGATGTCCCCACTCCTCCGCCTCTGACCAAGCCTCAGTCACATGAGCGAGCGTTGGGATCGATCCTCGCGGACCTGACGATTCATTATCTGGCGATCAGATACTTCACATGATGTCCGGAAAATTACCACGATCTGTTCACCGAAGTTCTGGATGAGTTCTATATCCTCTACCATGTGCTAACGTCGAAGTTTCCGTGGCATCTACACGGAATCTGAATTAAAACACACGCTCCGGAAGTTAGAACACGATGGCGGAGGATAAGAAGAACGTTCCATGTGAGTCCTTTGACAACCTACTCGATTCGAAAGCTTGAAGCGGGGTCTACGGTCGAGCCCGAGATAGCGTTTTATCGTCCGGACTCTTTTGATTCGTTCGGTATTCAGGGGGAGCCACTATTCGTAGAGCGGCGTCACGTCAGTCTCAAAATATGGATATGCTCCTCGATCAATATCCGGTGGACGCTGAGCTGATTGAACGAGAAAAGCATCAGGATCTGAAGCTGCCATATTTTATTTGTATTGTAAAGGAAGTGATTCATGAGCTCCTCTATGATCCATGATCTCGGCTTGTTGTACACTTGGATGCGCTACCCAGCTCCGAGTATACGTATTCATCCCCGCAGCCTGCTCTCGAATGCGGGCGATCAGGTCACGCTCGTAACTTTCCATGATGAGGATTTCATAAGTAAATTTTCACGTCGTTGCTACACTGCAGAGTCTTGATATCAGAAAGAGCTCGCAGCCAGTCGTGTTCATGCGCTTCCCGTGGCTACCGCTGTTTGATCCGTGAAGCTCCACGATGACTCTTGGGGGAGAGAGCCTCCCGATCGGTGGGACAAAAAATCTGGACACTGCTCCTAACATCCTGCCCGCTCAAACGTAGAACACTGCTCGCTGACTAGGTCAGCATCCCCGCGTGGATGTATTGGAGTTTGGTGAGAAAGGCGAGGAACTACGACGATCCTATGCTTCCATTTCAGATGACTTGTCACGGCGCAGTGAGCGGTCAACTGAGGAAATTGTCCCTCTGTTTTGTTTCTCGTGCGGCCGAACAGGCCATAATCACGAAGGATGCTCCAAAGGTAATCAATTTGAGCCCTCGATCCATTACCAAGCGAGGGGAGCAATCGGCGCTCCTCCTCCGATGTCACCCGATACACCGATTCTTCATCGAATGACCCGCTCTGGGTATTCAATCGAGAAATCTGTGCACGATAGATACCTAGTTAGATAGCCTTGACTATCACTGATGTCTTCGATGAGGTATTCACTATGTAAAATCGAAGTGGCCTACTTCGGCTAGTAGCTCCGCCTCCAGGCTGGATCTTCCGACTTCTTTGGGGGATTCCGATCTCGTCGAATTACTCCACCGCACCCAAAGGACTCTTCGTACAATAGACAGTCATTACAGGAAGGCCGGGCAGCGGCTCCTCGCTCGATGTGACGCAGTCATACGCTGGAGGAACTCCGGCATCTGTCGATCCACCCTCGCAACCAAGCGGAGGCACAAGCTGTCCCAGCCCCTCATCGGTTGGGATTAAACCTCCGCGGCGGAAACCATCTAAGAAAGCCACGAAAAGTACAACCCACGAAGAATTGGAAAAGCTGTATCGGACAGGAGAAGAAAGTCGCAATCCTGTCGGCGAAAGTGTCAAACTGTACAACGAGCAAATAAGCATATCTGACCCCAACTTCCGTGACATAAAAGCGGAATCCTTCGAAGAATGCGGATTGCATCCCGACATACTCAAGGTATTGAAGAGTATGCAATACGAGAAACCGTTCCCGGTACAGAAGTATGCGATGAGCATAATCCAATCCGGTAGGAATCTCAGAGCGAGCGCCTGCACTGGCACCGGGAAAACTGCTGCTTTCCTGCTGCCGATTATCAATAACATCCTGAAGAGAGACATCCGCTCCTCGAAGGAGCTCCCCCAGCGTCCGAAAGCGCTGATAATCTCTCCAACGCGCGAGTTGGCTCAGCAACTGTTCAATGATGCGACCAAGTTTACTGCTTTTACCGACGTGAAGGCGAAGCTTTGCCACGGGAAAACCAGCGTCGATCAAGAAACTCAGAGAATCAAGTCAGGAGTGAACATTCTGATCGGGACCCTGGGTAGAACTGTCGACCATCTTCGGCGGGAGACAGTCGCCCTCGATGAGCTCGGATATCTGGTATTCGACGAGGCGGATCGCATAATGGAGGAGGACTTCGCGGAAGAGTTCGAGGATTTCAAGCGATTCTTGGAGAAATCCGGTTGTCGACCGCAAACACTCATGTTTTCAGCAACTTTCGCTGACAGTGTCATGAGCAAGATAAAGTCATTATTAGCCGATCACGTCGTCCTGCGCGTCGGAGTCCAAGGTACCGTCAATGAAGACATAGACCAGAATGTAGTCGCGGTCCCGGAAGATGAGAAGAGAGAGAAGCTCCTGGAAATGATCATCGCTGGACCGACGGATAAAACACTCGTCTTCGTGAGGTCAAGGGAACGCGCTGACATGCTCATCGACTATCTGTTCCGGAACGAGATTCGAGCGAACGTGCTCCACGGCGAACGGTGAGAGTCACAACGGAGAAGGAATCTATACAACTTTTCATAGTGTCTGCATATAAGTGACTCTGGCCAATGTTTTTTCTCCTCCCGCAGGGATCAGTACGAACGCACAAAAGCTCTGAGAGAGTTCAGCGATGGGAGCGTTTCCATATTGGTCGCAACCTGGTTAGCCAACCGAGGTTTAGACATAAGCTTGGTGAACCACGTCATAAACTATGATTTACCGAATACGATGGAGCAGTACATTAACTGTTTGGGGCGCACAGGACGAGTCGGGAATAGAGGACGAGCAACTTCATTCTTCGATCCACGTTTCAGTGAAGATATTGCGATGGCACCCGCTCTCTGTCGGAAACTCCTAGAAGGTGGAGCTCCCGCGATTCCAGAATTTCTGAGAGTCGAATAGTTTGCCGCTTTCCCAGCTGATCCGCCCCACCATCTTTCCTTTAAGTTTCAATAAATCCCAAAGATTCGTATTTCCATCGGGATCGGTGCCCATCCATCGAGTGCTTGGTTTCGATAATTTTCGTGTGATAGACGCAGTTCCGATGCACAATCCTCTGTGTGAGTGAATGGTCCACTCTACGATATATACATAGTGCATCCAAAAAGAGCGCTGCGCTCTAGGGACTCGTCCTCGTGCCCAAAAGATGCATTCAGCGTAAACATTGGTTTACAGCTTCCTGAGTAAATCATGCTCGACCCAGATGAGTCGAGGCCGCGGAGCCAGAGACACCGGCGCATGATGATGCGTCCGGAGTTGAGACCCCGTTTCCGATTCCACCGAACAGGCATCGAGGAACCAGGAAATCAAAGACGCTATCCGATCATCTAAAAACGGGAGCTAGCGATCTCTTGCTCGTGGACTTCCTGATTTCTTGTGTTTTGTGCAGAATTCCCTCCCCACTAGTCCTTCCGAAGTACTCGAGGGGCGCCCCCTCATTCAGCGAACCCCTCTAGAAAGGAAGCATGATCTCTGTAAAGATTAGGAGGCTCAAAGGGTTTATGATGGAAGCGCGACACCAATACGCGGGAGGAACCCGCAGAAAGACGGCACCGCGACGGAACCGATTCGAATCGTCGGAACTTGCGCCCGCGATTGGGGAGCAGCCGGAGCTGCCCGCTGCGGGGAAAGTGCGTCTATCCACGGTTGGAGTGACGGAGAGAAGACCCCGGAGCCGAATATCGAAACGAAAACCGAAATGCATTTACGCTCGGGAAGAAGAAGCTCCTGAGCATCGAGCGGACACGCGTTTCTGTGCTTTCGTCGGGAGCTCGCTCCCTCGAACCAGCAAAATATCACACTATTATTATTATCATTATTATTATAAGTACTCATTATCACTACTTATGATTATACTATTAGGACCCGCCTATAACAGCTGTGCGTATAGGAGTAGCCCGAGAGATGAGCATCAACACTACTTCAAGGTCGATGTGAAGGACAAGCGGCTGCATCTCAAGGTAAGGATAAAACCTTTCCGCTAAGTGTTGAGATGAATTTCATTTGCAGCTCTGAGACGGGGTGAATCTGATCCAATGAAGATACGCGGGCGATCCTCCGAGAGCACGCTCGAGAATCAGACGACCATTGAGGCTTATCCTTTGGCTTCGAGAATCCACCCAAATGTCCTATCCCAGATGTTGCTCTCTTCTCATACTAAAGTCGAAACGGAAACTCCATGCTGATATCAAGGGCAAGGGACAGGGTTGGATCGTTGGATGAATTGAAATCGGATGATTGAATGGCCCGATCAGTTTCGAAGAGAGATGACTTTCTTCGAAGAGGCCACTGCGAGGTCTTCTATCTTGGTGGGCGCGACCCTTGATAGATGGCTGATAGGCTCCCGGAAAACCACGAATTCCCTCGAGAACCGCGGTTCTTGCCTGCGGTCCCGTGCGGTTCCTCAAATACGCCTCACTTAAGCTAGAACCGCGTTCCTCTGGGTTGCCTTTTGGCAGTATCATACACGTGAGTGAGCGCCGCATTAAACGGTGTCGCTGTCATCCCTGGATGCCTGGCAGGGTAACGTCGACCGCTCGACGAGACTGTCCACAAAGTTTTCGATGAGAAGTTGGGAGATAGAGGGTTTTGTATGTCTACCAAATTATGCGCGGCATTCCACTCTGGGATCCGCGAAGGCTCTGAGAGACGTCAAGGTCCGATCCTAATTCTTTAAATCACTCCTGAACGAAGTGATTTTTCCTCATCGAGCGATGAGTCTTTGACATTTCGCATGCGAACTACGCCTCGTGATATTTCTGGAAAGCGTAGAAGAACTGTTCCGACACCTACTGCATCGAGAGCTCGTGGACGGCCGGCGCTTAGGCGCGAACGATTCAACAAGGGTCAGAGGGAGCTTCGTTGAACCCATCGGAATGTTCGTGTATGGTAATGTTGCGCTCGAAGAACGGGCTAGTCATGCCTTGCACGCAGCGAGCCTGTTATGCGGGAGAGAGCGTCTGAGCGTCGAATCGGAGGTCCCCAGTTTGGGGATCGGGAAGGGTCGACGAGACGAGAGGAAGTGTTCTATTTTTTGCCTCTAGATTGATCCTCCCCTGTTGGAAATGCGCCAGCTCAGACGTGGGCGAGGAGGTTAGCTGGGAAACAAGCTCAGCAAGGAGAAGAGCCGAGTCGGCAATTCAGGACGAGCTGGAAAAGCTATCCTGGTCTGCCTCCCTCCATCTCCACCCGAGCGGGCAAAGTCTCCTCGCACAGCTATTGCAAGCTGACTGACGAAGTTCCGCTCTTCATCCTCTAGGAGTTGTTGAGCGGGCGCCGCCTGGTCGATCCTGATTGGTTGTCGGAGCATTGTGGGGGTCCTCGGAGGCTCTTTTCGACTCTCCCGGCCCGGCGCCGATATCGTTCCCTTTTGCATCAGAGTAGAACTGAGAGAAGATCGCATCCGGCAGAAGTTCTGTGAGAGCATGAGCAGTTTCGGCCGGTGCGTCGTCTGTGCACTGAAAGATACTGGCGGCCAACTGATGAGTGCTACGGCGGATCACTCGCTTTCGTCCTTCGATCCCAGGAGGCCGGCGAGCCCATCCTACTCCAGAATGGACATCGACCCAAGACAGCGGAGACTTCTAGATCCCGAAGAAATACCATTCTTGCCGCGAGCGCGATCATGGAGGAAGGTAAGAGATCGCCGGTACTTTCGTGTCTTTGTCGGGTTGATAAAGGTCATACCGGGAATCGGAGCCGTGGCGAGTATATCTGATCTCTCCTACTCTCACTACGAAGGGTTGGGCGCTCTACGGAAACCTTGTGACGGGTGATCGTCGAGATTTTTCGATTTTCTTCCGGACTTCGTGTGACTACCGCCTCATGACTCTTATCATGTCGCTGTTACAACTCCGTCTATTACACATCCGATGGATAGCGCGTAATTCACGAGGAACCCATTTGCAGACCCCCGCGGAGATAATTTCAGAATTCACGCTGAGTGAGTATGGGCGAAATTCGAACATAGTTCACGATTTAGGGGAGCGCGGTTCATCATCGATCGACCCTCGAAATCCGATTCAAGGATGGTTTGGAGCTGAGAAGACCGGGTTAGCATCATTCCATCGATCTAATCTGACGGCGAGCTCAACCGTTAGTCATTCTGAGGGCCACCGTCGCGTGATTTCGACCTTATGTATTAGGAATCCTCGCATCACGCATAATGAGAGAAAACAGCATTTTATAACCATCTCATGGTGTGTATATGAATGTGTACAGTCAGGCTTCTGTCCAGTCGAAGTTCTCCTGCTTATCACGCATATTTCACTTGGGTACATGAATTTCAAGGTCGGCACCGTCAATGGACTTCGAAGTTTATGAAGTTCCTCTCCCCATGATACTTCGTATCGGAACGGTCAGCATTGCACGCATCCGATGAAGAGTCGGCTCACAAACGCTTGGAGCGGTCGGTGAATTCTCAGCTGCGTGGGGAGGTCGATATCAATTGTTCTTTCCGACCATCAAGAAATCGTCCTCTCTTAATGATCTGTAAATTGAGTCGTGACACTGTGACGAATCGCCGAGAAGGGGGTGACACTCCGTGCTGATGAGCTTGAAATATCGTATAAGGATCCGAGTCCAGGTATACGTCACTGCCGGCATCTGTGATCGCGGAATATCGGAAATACTGAAAGCGGTTTCGAGACACGCTCCGATTCACGCGAGAATTCCCGCGTTCTCGTCGCTACCTAATTCCATGAGCCACAAAGTCGGACGGACGCTCCCATCGGGAGCCTTCCCCGTGGGAGAACTACTCGTCACCTTTCTAGAAACTAGGTATTCTGAAACAGAAAATTTCATGTATTAGAAATCAAATGCATCTCCTCTCGAGCCACGCATCGGAGGGCGCTTAATGGCAGCTCGCTTCCACACGTAAACGAGAATAGGCGCCATTTACAGCAGGAGAGATTGCAATGAGCGAGGCGCTATGGCACTGTGGCTTACACCGCACCGTCGTCGGTAAATGCCAGAAAAGTGGTCTGGAAGCGTCCGCGAACAGAAATTCAGAGCGGTTCCCTTCGTTTCGAAGTTTGAGTGCATCTTCACGACTTTCCTGGCAACCGATAGGAACGATTTCAATCTCAAATCGGTAAGATGCGCTCAAGAGCAGATGCCCGCTCTTTTTTTAAGTAGATGCTGTATCACTAGAGGTTGACAGATCGGTCGTCTCTGACGCTTTCGTATTCTTCCGACGACGCACGATGCCCTCTCTATTCGAGACCACAAGAAGGTCTTGGAGTCGTGGGAGGCTCGAGTCTTCGATCGATGTTCAAGGAGTCCAGTCGAAAGGTCGCGGGAGATTGTCCGCTCATCTTTCACCTAGAACCGATATTCCTCTGCCACGGGAATTCGTCCACAAGCTCGGATTCAGAAGAAAATTTCATTCATTTTCGCGCAACCGGTCTACGGGTGCCACCCTCTCCCTTTCCAAACTCGTGTTCTGTGTATTCTTGATCTACGATCCCTTGGTACAGAACTTCCACTTGAGAATACAGAAAATCCGCATCGTTCAGATGATAAGATGCTTCTTCCCTGCTACTCCGAAGCGGAATTTCGATTAAAATTTTTGGCCCTCGAGGTCCGCGTTATGGAGTATTATCAAGTGGAAAACCAGCTTGCAATCGATTCGGTGGGTAGAGGCGTTGCTCGGCGTCAGTTCCGGTGAATGGACGGGCCGCGGGGTGATGTCGAAAGTATGAAACGTTTTGTTATCACGGCTTCCGAGGTCGTTGAGTCAGAGCCTCGAATGGAGCCGATCGCCGGAAACAATGAGCACCTTGTGGCTGGAAAAAGCTCCGCTCCCGGAAGGTCATCACTGAGTGAGTGATGCAGATGAGAGTTTCGTCGTGCCACTCATCCGCTCCTCTCTTGAATCGGAGCCGAATCCGCGAATCCTACGCCGAACCTCGCAAGAAACTCCAGACGATCTGGGAGCGCTTCCCTTGTAATGCATGTTCACGTACTCATCGTCTTCGACATGAGCCCGCCCTCGAGCTAACGGCAGAAAAATGCTCATCCGCCAGCCGATCGACCCGAGCGACCGGCTCCAGGCACCATGCTACCATCCAATGAGCACGGGCCGAATCTGAGCCGTGAGGTTCTGATGTAGTTCCGAGGAGTAATGTTCGAGTAGAAATGACTCGCCCCCATCAGGCGCAGGCGAGCTCTTGGACAACTCAGCGGTTACGCGCTGTTTTTCTTCTGTCGAAAGTCTCGGAATCAGCAAGATGGATCATCGATAGGTGTAGAGTCGACTAAGTGTATCACTAAATCCGCGATGTTGTTGCATTTCCTGGCGGTCTCGATGTACTTCTCGACACTGTAAGAACCGAAGCGACCGAAAATCATGAAATGTTCGAAAAGCCGCAGAGACGGAGCGAATTCATATCTCATCCAAGCGTCAACTCCGTGGATCGCATATAGGAACATCTTGTTCGAATTCTCGACTCGGCTTGTCGGCCTGTGGTTCACCTCCCGGACTGAGGATTTCAGCGAGAGGGAGTTTCAAGTTTTAGCCATCATCGCCGGCATCCTCCCTTCGCTTGATAATGTCCGCCCTGATCATCGGACTGGAAGGCGGCAGTCCCGGAACAATTTCAACCTACAGCTTGATCGGGGAAGTACAGCCGAATGGCCGACTTTTGATATGGCATTCGTGAGAGCGATGGCTCTCGCGGGGGACGGGGGTATCCATGGAATTCAAGGACGCCAGAAGAACGACCGTGGGTCCGACGCCGGCCGGAACGTTGAGCGTCAAGTTGTTCGCACATAACCTGTTCTCCAAAAAGCATCTTTCCTCCATGAGACGGAGCGTCCAAGACAGCTAGAGCCATCGTCAGTGTCCAGATGAGCTAACTGAAAGTCGTTTACATGCTCCGATCCGTCAGGCGCCCTAGAGAAGCGAATAATCGCGTCGTGATCGTCCTACTGAGGGCGTCGTCTCTGGTCTCATATTTCGAAGTGGCTGCGATGAAGCAATTGGTTCGCTCCTTGCTTACCTCACCTGATTGTGAGCGGAAGCGGAATACGCACTCGACTCCTTGTGAATCGTTCGTGGGATTCTCGACATTCTCACTCGCGTTTCTCCTATCGGAAGGCCAAAAATGTTTTTCCATACCGGACACAGCTGCGGGTCGGCTTGTATGTCTTTCGGGGACGCTGGAACCAATCGCGCTGTCGCTAGCGGGGAGTCTCGTATCGTTTACACAATTTTGATAAGCTTCGATCAATTTCTGAGCGAAGATATTTGTATCATCGATCACCATTCGGCCGGAAATTCCGTGCTGTGGAGGTTATCGAGAATGGAAGCGCGGTTGGAAGATGGTAGACTCCTCTCTTTTATCACTCCAACTGCGGAATACACCAAGAGTTTCGAATGTGCTTTCTTGCTGCGTGCACACGTTCTTTCGGGGGGAGTCAGCCTCTCAAGGGAGAAGCTCAAGTGTGGATGGACAGTGTCAAATCAGTGGAGTAGCGGTAAGAGAAGACAGAGTCGGGAGAAACAAAAAATCCGCTATCCGCGCGTACATCAGGACGAAAAGCGGACATTGACGGCGGACAGCGCATTTCCAGATTCGAGCCGTTCCATAAACTTAGTTCAGCTTCCCATGCAGGTCCTCAATGAGCGGAACTCGGGTGGACTTCAATGTCCATGTGCATTGTCTTTCAAAGTCGATTTGTTGGGGTGGAGTTCCTCGATCCAAACCTTGGCTCGTGCTCGCGCCGCCGAAACCTCGATGCCATAAATCGCGAAAAGTTGCGGAGATCGGATTTTGGTTTAAACTAGCACTGAGAAACCTGGTTACTTCTGTAGGAGTGGTCAGGAAGCCGCTATATTTGTTCGGAAACCCCGGAGATCGGACAAGACGAGACGTGTCCTCTTATATCACGAACCGCAACTCTGATTGCTAGTGAATCTTCACTTTTCCTTGGCTAAGACGATGGCACTGGATGGCATAGATTCATCTGTATATATTTCTTAGATGGATATTGATCGTTCACTTGTGAAGGGGATGGAACAGAATTGATTGTTCGGAAATGATTGCGAGGCCCCGAGTTCCCTGCAGAGAATCCGCGGCTCGGGAAACATTGAGCCTCAATCAGGTACGCTCCGCGTTCCGACACCCCCGTTCAGAAGATCGGCGTTATATCACCCCTACTCACTTCTTCCAAGCCCGTCGAGAGAGCTGATAGTGAAACTCAGAGAGAGGTGCTCTTAGGATCAGACGGAAGTTTGTGGTTCTCCTCCCCTGTCAGAAGAATTGTTTCGACTTCCGACTCGATACATTTGATTGGAGCCCTCCGTAAGCGCGTCTATCGCGGACTATCGCAGAATCTGCGGCTCGTTCCGATTCAGCATGACGTTTACGTAAGCGTGTTCGACGCGTATTGTATTCGATGGGCTTGCTATACGGACGGGCATGGCGTCCGAAAAGTCTCACTGAGAAAGACGGGTGTGGCGTCTCATCTAAGCTGCGGTTGGTCAACTTGGTGCGGCGACCCCACTTGCTGGCGGCCTTGACACAATCGTCGATTGAGCACTGGAAGACGAAAGAAGCCTTTCTGCCAGTCGCTCGGCTCCCGTCTTTGGATGCTTCGGGGGAGGAGAAACAATCGGACGGGCTGATGGGGGGGAGCGGAATTTCGTGAAAAAAAAAGAGTCTTTCTTCCTATTTTTTCCACTATCCGGTAGGTTCGCTTCAGGCGGTACAGGAGTGCTTTTGAATCTAGTCAAAACGGTAGCACTTCCCCCGACGGCATCACAGAGGCAATGGCCTCGCTGGGGCTGCTAATGAAATGGCTCACGTGTAACGTAAGACCAAACACACAGCGTGCTAACACCCGCTCAGCTTGCCCGTTGTTGTCATCATGATTGTTGTACTGCTGCTTCTGCCGATTCGGGGCTAAGCATTGACACTACCGCAGGTATATCAGTTGAAGAAAATACCGTTGCTCGGGGAAGAAAGGTTCACCTTCCGACGGCGAGCCGACCGCCCCCTTCAATCGATTACGAGCCGCGGCCGCCGCCGTCGTGGTGACGCCATAGGGGTTTGTCTCACTCGTCTTTTCTTCCCTCCGCGTCGGGTCTTGCTTCGCCTGCCTGCCTGCCTGCTTGCTTGCCTATATATTCGAGACGGCACGCGGCATTTGAGCATCGAAGCCGCGGACGGGCTCATCCCCAGACTTTGAAGATGAAGGCGTTCGTGATTTTCGCTCTGAGTTTCGCGGTAGCCCACGGCGGCATATTCGGTGGAGGGGGCGGCGGAGGTGGACACGGCGGAGATTTCGGCGGTGGCGGTGACTTCGATGGCTCCGGTGTGATCGAGCCCAGGAGTGCAAACGCGGGTCAAGACGAGGACAACGCGGCCCTTTCCGCGGTCGGACTTTCACGTCTCCTCGGAGGGGGAGGCCTGAGCGGACACGGTAATCTCGGCGGCGGTGGAGGAGCCTCGTACACGATATCGGGACCGACTCAAGTCATTAAATCCGTCCATAAAATCACGACAACCAACGCCGGAGGCCAAGTGCTCTCCCGATCCGGCGGCAGTGGTGGGAAAGGAGGCGGTGAAGCGAAGATAATCATCATTAAGGGGGCTGGAGGAGGTAGTGGCGGAGGTCACGGTGGAGGAGGCGGCGGCGGTCATGGAGCAGGATGGCAGCAAGGTGGAGGTGGCGGAGGCAGCGGTGGCGGTTGGTGAACACATTCTTCTTTGTCCCTTGTGTCTCAGATTACCCAAAAATTCCGTGTACAGATCCGCGTAACCGAGTGCACCAACATTTGTAAATATGGTGGCGTGAGTGTAAATAAAGGGTCTCCGACGTGATCTTCGAATTCCTGGAGAGGTTCTCGTCATTGGATATTGTTCGAGGGGAAAGAGGACGTCCCTGACTCTCCCACTGGATTCTGGATTCGCGAGCCGGTCCGGGATCTCGCCGTCGACATTTGATTTGATCTTGTCGATCAAATCTTGCTTGGAGGAAGTTCCGACCCAGAGCGGCGGTTCCGTCCACCGCGGTTCCAGATAAAAAAATTGGGAAGCATCGGCGGCTCTCAGTCAGCACCACTGATAGGCATCAGGCCTCTTGAAGATCGAGCCTTCGAAGGAATCGCTTCCCCCAGAGACGCATACTCCCTCGCAGGACTCATGTCTTGAGCAAGGTGGATGTGCGCATCCTTCTACCGATTCTCTGTTTGTTTCTAGCCCCCTCCCTCCTTGGAAGTCTTAACCCCATGCGGAGCTCTCAGGGAATCTGAGCGCTCCCAGGATCTCCGAACCGCTTGCCGACAGCCGACCCGGAGGCCTGCCGTTCCGGATGGCGGCGCAATTGTCCGCGACCGCGGGATCCTCTCGGTGCGGTATAAGGGTGCGAACTTAGGCTCGGTGGTGGGATCGCGCGCGCGAGGAGGCAAAAGTGTCTCGAGGGAAACCAGCTCTCGAGGTCGTCGAATATCTGCTCGGCTAAGAAGACGTCATCTTCAGCCGCCGTCGTTGGCCGAAGGTACGCCCATCCGCATCATCGTGTTTCAATCAAACCGGGGACCACCCTCATTCTGAATGTCAATGTTTCCGAGCCGGCCCCCGAGATGCCCGTGCGGTCGATGCCGAATGATCTCAAATCATGTATCATGTGTAGGGAGATCTCTCCTGCAAACTCGTTCCGTGTCGACTCGGATATCATTATCATACCTACAAGCATATGAGCTCAGTTTGAGCACCGATTGTCTTCACGATCTCATTCAACGAGCGAGGGAGCCGCTCGTCTTGAAGGACAGTTCACAGACTACCGAGTTCCGTGTGGCCGATCGTATAAAAATTCCCGCATGTTCTGCATGCCTATGGCGGGGATTCGGTCTCGCTAAGCATAGATGACAAGACTGGACCTTCGAAAACAAGTACGTCCGTTTAGCATATTGCCGAATCGAATGGTCGAAAAGAGGCTGGAATTTGAGTCTCTGCAGACCGTACTGTGCAATAAGCGGCGCGACGGTGGAAAGGGTCAGCCGCTGTTGCTGCAGCTCGTGGTCAACTGAGTCCCTCTGAGTCTAAGCTCGTTCTTTCGCACGCGCTTTCTCTCTGGTCGATAAGCTTAATCAGCTCCTCTCCCTTGCTCTCCATCAGGAAATAGAATCTTATAGACTCTCACGCTCGCTCGCTGGATCACTCACTCACTGAAACACAGCGACTTGGGGGCATCACGCGAAACAACAATGGCTCACAATTCCAATGTAGTTAGTCTCCACAGAGCGATTTCTCCTGACTTTGGTGATCTAACAACGACCGGACGGAAACCTGAACGAGAACTGACAGACAGCAAGGCAGCATGGAGGCGGATTGAGCAGTTGAAAGCGAATATTAGATCTGTGGACCGTGAATCCGTGACTTATTAATCTTTTCATCTGCAAACGATCGAGCGGCACACGAGATGAGCAGAGATCGACTGCTGTCTCGAAAAATCGACTGTGACTCGCAGGTACCGTTCGTTCCGAAAAACTGGAGCTCCTCTCTACTTGACGGCTGATGCTTGAGCCCGAGATGTCTCATCTCAACATCCGTGCTCGGGTGATCAAGCTGCCCGTACTAGATGGAGATTTCCCCCTATTTTTTTGTGCTAAATGTTCGGGAGGGTTCTCCGAATGCCTCCGTGTGGGGGATGGGGGGCACCACGCTCTGGTCCCCAATTAATTGCATTGTCGCGTGGTGGCGGGGACTCATGGCTGGACGCTCATTTGAAAGGCCGCTCGAACGAGCTCTCACCGAGCTCGCAGGTCAGAAGCTCATCATAGACTGAGCGCAGACTCTCTCTCGCTATATCCATTCTCGAAGAGTGAAGTCACGACCCGCGACGTGCGCTGTCTGTCCGGGCAAGTGCGAAATTCCTAGAATCGATGCCTTAATCGCATGTTCTACTTTTGATAGACTTCGATCCCCAGCCCCATCAGTGTGCCTACCAGACATTGTCGAGTGTATATTCCCTACGGAAGAGTGTGGATGGGGCGAGAACTCCACGGCTCCGCATATCGACTGGTCGTCCACTGTTTCAGTCGCGATTCGATCAAGCTCCCGATGCGCAGGTCCTCGCAGTAGAGTGAGATTCTGAACGACAACACGGGAATGTATGTAAGGTCCAGATCGAAGGAGCCCTCACTCACGGACGGCTCTCCCGTTCGAGTCGTACGGATTCTGAGCTTCGGCTGTCGCGGCGCAGGTCTCCGAGCAACGAAATTCGACGGTACCCGCTCGGCTTGCTATCAATCTGGACAAAAATCACTCTGCGTGCTCTGGTATCCATGACACAAGACTCGTGAGAGTGTTCATGTTGCTTCCGTGGAACCAGCGAATCGATCATTGACAGGCGTAATTCCTCCTTCTTGGCTCGTCAACGATATAGAGCTCAAGAAAATGCATAAAATGTTCACTTCGAGTATGCAGTAAGTTGGAAGTACACACTTGGAGCCTCGATCTCGATGAGGGGTACCGCGAGAGCCCGCGCCAAATAGTCCTAGTTCAGAAACTTGAGCTCCACTCGCGAGGAAGACATCGGAGCTCGCCTCAAGGCGATTCCCCGAGGAAGGATTCGGAGTCCATGCTCGATGGTCCATTCTCGGTGCCGCTCTTGAAGAGATAATGTTTCGCAAACGACATTCACCGCTAGCGTATGAAAGTGTGCAATGGTGTGGAGTTCATCGTGGTGGTTTGAAATGGGAACCGCGATGCGAGCGAGAACGAGTTTAGTCCCGCAGAGAGAGACGAAGTGAACCCACTCGGTGATCATGGCGTTCGGATCCCGTATAGGGCTGCGTATCTCGAGTATACTCTCAATTAAATATTTTCGGAAGTACTGCAGTGATCATCCAGTGCAGCCCGCTGTGCAGAAACCCCGCCGCAAGCACGATAAGAGCAGAAGATTAGGATACTTTGGACGACGCAGAAATAATTGAGTTCCTTCTCTTGCAGTCAATGCGGGGCGGTCACTATCGAAGCACAGCCGAAACCGATCTGAGTCGCGAGAACCAAACGCGGCCATCGCATTCTCCACTCCATTCATCGACAAATCCTTTCGGGGAACCGGGAGAAGCGATGCCGGTGAAAGCGGTGAAAAGTCCGGATCTCGATCTGGATGGGAGCAGTCTACACGATGGAGGAATCCTAGAGTCTTCATCGCAGGATGGCAAAAGGCAGACAATGTGTCAAACATTCCTGAGACAGAACAAGCTCACCTTGGCAACAATAGCAGGCGAGTCCTGATCTCCTCGACTCCTCATCCTAGCCATGCCTGATTCCTGCGGCTTCCTTATCGAAAATTCGCTACCCGCTTGAGATTTATTTCTTCTCTCGATCACAGGTGTTGTGTTGGGTATTGTTTTTGGTTGCGTCTTCCGACGATACGGTCCGTGGACGAAGCGAGAAGTCATGTATATCAACTTCCCCGGCGAGATTTTCCTCCGCATGCTCCGTGGACTCATTCTGCCTCTGATCACAACTTCGATGATCGCTGCCGTCGGCGGATTGGATGCGACGCTCTCTGGGAAGATCGGATTTCGAGCGGTCACGTACTATTTCAGCACCACAATTATCGCTATCTTCCTCGGTATCGGGCTGGTCATTACCATACAGCCGGGAGCTGGAGACTCAGAATTCGAAACCAGCAAAAGCAATGCGAGGCTCGTCACGACAGCAGACACCCTTATGGATTTGATAAGGTATGGTATGACTATCTGGGAAAGGTTATCTTCCGGTGCTACATGCATAGTCTAGATACTTTCTCGGCTTCATCATCACCGTGAGTCCAGGTGAAAGCACCCGATCGTTCACATAGGTCAGTGGCGTGCTTCCAGACCTTGTGCGGATCGCCATACAACGAAAAAAAAACATAGTTCTCTGAAGTTCCTAGCTTGTTTATATCGGGATGATCCCTTTCGCGACATACTCTGTCGGGAAATTAGCGATGCGTCTCATCCGCCGGCTATCCGGAGCAGGGAGTCGATTGAGGCTCAGTATCGCGTCCTGAAGAGGAACTTCAATTGCGTAGGCTCCGCGGAGATGGTCGATCGTCTCTGCGAAGAGAGGAACATGAAATGAATTTGGCCCTTGAGTCCATCCAGTTTCAACGGTATCCAAGCTCGCGCACGAATGCAGTCCTCTCCATGCGTGTCTTCAGGAACTTTTCTCGAGATGAGGAATATGTCGTCTCCGTCGAAAGCTCAAGAACCGAAAGTCACCTATTCCGCGGAATGGTGTCATTAGGCACGTCGAGTGCATGGAGCTCTATCTCGACGGCGACTCTTTCAAAGCATGGCCTTCCCCCGCGTATAGACTGAGAACTCCCTGTCCAGGGAACGTAGATGTGAGCAATCGCCCAACAGACTCACTTTTTTCGGAGGTGCGTACTGGTCCAGCTCACGAATGAACATCTCGACCGAGGTCAGAGGCGAATGTACGAAATTCAAAATCTGCGGAATGCCTAGAGACCGTGAGTAGATAGATCTCTGAATATGTGCTTGCGCGAACATCGTGGTGCCCGCATCGCTAGCGGTCGGGAAGATGCAATCCAGAAACACCGATGAAACATCACCTCCTGACCTTCTCTTGAGAGCGGTACAACGCGGGATGGCACAATTTCGCCGCCGAAAGCTCCGATCCTCCGAGATGAGATTTGCGGCGAGATTCTTGGATATCTCTCTCGAGTTCTCGCGCCAGCGCTGATGACACAACCAGTGAGTGACGTCCACCCCGAGCGGTCCCCGCCTGCCTCAAGTCCCATCTGTAGGATACGGTCTGCTGCATCTGGAAGCGAAGCTATAATTGACGAAGCGTCGAAATCTCCATCCGGTTCCGCTTGTAGCTGCTCATTCTAGTAGGCGCAAAGAGACGACCGTGAATTTAGAATCGCATCAGATCCGTTCTCAAAATCTATGCCTTCAGACAAGCCTACGACCGTCCCACATGGAAATCGCTCAGTGGCTCCATATGGTATCTGCGTGGTATGAAGTGGGTGGTTTTAGCTGATTCGTATCGAAATCATGCGGAAACGAGTGTTGCCGGCTAAATGTCTACTAGGCTATTTTTTGTGCACTTGGGTAGCCCGTACCACTCTGACCGACTTTCAGGATGGCTGATTTGACTCCTAGAGACAATTTCCGTCGCTGATAGCGGGGAGCGGATAGCTCCTTCCACGGACCCTGTCTCGAGTAGAATGTGCTTGCGCGTGTCGCCGACGGCACGCTCTTGCGAGTCTCCCCAGAGAGGGAATATCCCGATGCATGTTTCGGCTGAGCGCAGCGCTGGTCTAACCGCGAGAGCCTGCCCAGAGGGCCCGAGACCACCGAGATATTTATTAATACATAATTCCCAGCGGAGTCAAGATGCCCGTGTCATGCATTGATATTGGTGTAGCACTCTGGAAAAGATACCCAGCCATTGGCCTCAAGATGACAGCTCGCCAATGCAGCGACACGAGCGATCTCGGTCGGCTTGCGGGTCAGCGCTCCCTGGCGGACTCGGCTCTAACCAAGAGTACCTGACGGATTAGGCGCACGTAGGAAGTGTGGGCAGGCCCAGCCCCGAATCTCCAACATTTCCCCACGCACGCCGCCAGGTGCGAGACGAGTGGATGCCACACAGCAACACTGCGAGGGGGAGCCAGATCTCAACGCTCCGGTGAAGAGCTGGACTAGTCGTACTATGACATCCGATGATACATTGGGCTTTTTACGATGAATCAAAACCGATTCGATGAAAAATAGAGGAATAATCAAAACACAAGCTAGAACGTGGTGTGCATCACCTTCTCACGGGGAGTATACCCTCCATTCTTCGAGCTGACAGTCCAAGAAAAGGTTTCCCGAATAGATCACTGTCTGAAAGCAGAACCCGACTCGAGTGTGATTGAAGTTCCATACCAGGAGACCGGGAGAGAACGCGCTCGACAGGGGTAGAAATACATCGGAGACTAAAATAGAAGACGGTCGAACGTTGACTCGACTCGTCGGGACCGAGTCGGCAACACTGGCAGGAGCTTCGATCGGATGGAGGCATGAATCCGGATCGACTTGCCTCCCGTGTGCAATTAGCCGGGTTGCCCGATGGAGGCGATCGTCGGCGATTCATCATCACGAGCTCCCTCTGTCGGAGAGCTCCCCTCACGTGGAAGGAGGGAGGGAAGAGGCGACACTGAGTTATCACCAGCTCATTGACGTATCCGGCCCTAGTCTCTCGGAAAAAAAGTTCAATCCCGAAGGCGGGCTTTCGAGTCCGAGGATGGTCATCGTTCGGATGAGCTCGAGGATTCGGTACGGAGCCGCCAAAAGCTGAATACACGATTGAAGCTGAGTTCGCAGAGGGGATCGGAATCCGATTGCATCGGCTGAGATGTGACGACGATTGGACAGATTTAGATCTGTCTGCGCAATATTGAAGTCGATACATAGGGCCCGATACGCTTACCTTGAGAGTAGCTTTTGAGGTGGTGAAGCTACGCTTAGAAGCCGCGAAGGCTCGGCGTTTACGCCCAACTCTCTCTCCTTGTTTAGCTTCTGTTCTTGGCCCCGGCTCTCGGAAACACTCATCCTCGAATCTTTCTTCGCGGGTGAGAGCGAAAATTTCGTGAGCGCAACATATTGGTCCCATGACCAGCTCGGCAGTTCGCGATAGTTCCGGATTCGACCAGGACGTATCAGAAGCATTGACTGCAATGATCAACTGCAAATCCGAATAAGCTCACGGCAGAACCTCAAATTCCCATTCCGCGATCACCCTCTTCTTTTAAGAGCTTCTTCAGGGAGAGGAACGATATTCGATGGTCATATCGGCGGGTATCTGAGGAAATTCGTTCCTCGTCCCCGATGCTTGTGGCTTGTGGACAACTCCTCGAGCCTGGAGCATCGATGTCACGTGTGTTAGACGTACGCCCGAGTTCTGCCTGTAGCATTCTCCTTTTGCCCATAGTAATCCCTCTGCGCTTCGAAGTGGAACCTCGCAGCATCGTATATGCTGTTTGCTAGCGCAGCGCCGCTTGGTCTGTCTCGAACCTGATGAGCATTTTGCTGCTGCTGTCATAGAGCGAAACGCGAAAGCCAAAGAAAAAGCTCCCCAAAGAGCAAATCAAGCGTTCTGCGGCTCCTTCCTAAACCTCGGCCGCTGTGACGGCATGAAATAACCGTAATAAAATGTGTTTGTGTAAGAATATCATCGGAGAAAGAGGGAGAACGATGCCGGGTTGAGTTTTGTTCACTTGTGTGTCTATGGTGAGATTGCAACAATATAACGCAGCGACATTCCACTGTCCACATCGTTTCTTCTCATCACTTTTTCTTTTCTCTTTTAGAAACGCGTTCCCTCCGAACGTCATTGAAGCGTGTATAAACCAGGTGAGAGAAAGGAGAACTCATGCTCCAGAGTGATGTCCAGATATGCGATAACGGGGGAGCCAGGCACAAAACACATAGAGACGACCATCACGATGTCATCTTACGGCACCGCAACTTACGGATTTCTAAAACGCCAGAGATTCTGTGCAAATATCGTCGTGGTACAGCGTCGTTTTTTCCATTCACAGTTCTCAACGATAGTCATCAAACCTGATAATGCAACAGGTAAAATTCACACCAATAATGGAATGTTGGTCATTTCACACGATATTGTGCCAGATACCAGAGTTGCGCATGGATATCGCGTAGCAGCTCGGAGAAAAAGATAGAATATGAGTATGCACGGCTTCGTTTGCCGATTAGTCCGCCTCGAATGACTGATGCGGGGTCCAAAAAGTCAGATGGGAACGCCAATCGAGAATATCGAGTTCCGTCTCATTCAAAAGTGTTTCCCTCAAGGAGCTCTATTCATACGACGATTCTCCGAGCGGGTCCGACAAGGGGTGCGTACAGCTCCGATCGCCAGAAAACTCTGAACAGAGCCCCTTCGTGTCATTCCAGGAAGCATGTACGATTGGGACTTCAGGACGGTCAAAGATTCGGGAACCAATATCCTGGGGCTCATCGTCTTCTGCATCGCCCTGGGTACGATCATCGGTCGTATGGGCGAAAACGGAAAGCCGCTTCTCGACTTCTTTACCGCTCTCTCAGATGCAATGATGCTGATCACGAAAGTTGTTGTGTGGTAAGTTAAAAACTTGGCGGAGGAGCTCAAGAAAAGTTTCAGGTCTCACGGAATATTTAGATTCGTGATTGGAACACTCCTCGAGCCTCATGAAATTTTCGGAGCATTAAGAGCTGGTGATTATAATAGCGTCATTCCTGGAACCCCCGGTACCGGATGAGAATTGAAGCTTGTCATTGAGAAAAACTTCCGGGAACTAAAAGCAGCTTCAATGAGAACCTGACATAAATTACGATGCTTCCACGGACAATTAGAGTGCTTGAACGTCAATCCATCAGGGAGCATCGTCGTCGATTTGTCTCAATCTCAGCGCCTCCCTTCCACTTTTCCCACGGCGCTCCCCGGCGCTTCGCGTCGTTGCGAGAAGAATTCCCTCGGTTTTCGCTCCCGAATCGAGAACCAGAATTCCGCTATCGCCGATTCGGACTGGAGTCGCGGGAAGATTATGACTGATAAGTGATAACTTGATGTCCAGGACCGTCTGTATTCGGTTCTCCGGAGGAGAGAGAGGGTCGGGCATTCGTGTCTCCGCTCCACTCCCACGAGTCCCTCGAATGAATTCCTCTCATTGTCGGCGGCCACGCCGCCAGTCCATGTTTGCTCTTCCAGATTGTAGCAATCAAGCCGCGACGCTTGCAAGTCTGTTTTTTCCCGCTAATTGTTACCCTAGACTTGGCAAATATCAGGCCAATGTCGAAATCGGAATCGGCCAGCTCTTAACAAAAACGTTTTCTGCATCCCGGCTCGAGCCGTGTGATGATGACGACGTGGTTGTTGTTGTCGCTGTCACTCTTCGCGTCTTCAGCATCAGCATCCCTGGTTTCCATTGTTTTCTCGGGGTCTACTTAATTTTCAAAGCGAAGCCACGTAAATAGTTTCTTCAGTGCTGCTGGTCATGAATGTTCTCGCCATGCTGTCTGAGTCGCTTCACAAGAAGCCATGCGATCGCAATCGACCGTCAATTCTGTCCGAATGTCCTCCGCAAGTGAATTACGAAACTAGCTCGGAGCAAAAGTAGCGGGAGAGGCTCCAGAATATGATGACCGCACACTGACCAGGGAAAACGAGTCGACGCTCGCGGCTGATGTCTCCCTACCTTCGAATGTCTTGCTTTGTTAGCTGCCTGGATCATAGGCTGTCAATGCCCACCTCGAGGCTGCTTTCTGTGTTTGTGTGGGAAACTGAAATCTCAGGGTCCCGAGTCGTAGCCAGGGCTTTCGCGACAAGAGAATAGCGATCTTAGATCATTCTTGAGTATGAGCTAAGAGTGTCGATTCGAGATATTTCCGATCGGCGAACTCGATGTGGCAGTAAGTCGACTGTAGCCCGGTATCTCGTGTCCTCTCAGCCGCGGCTCGAAGCGCTCGTTGTCCCGCATGATGAAATTTCGGAGGGAGGGATGGGTCGAGTCTGTTCCGTTGGGAATGCCCTCGCGTTGGTTCCCGATCGGTGAGGTTGTGATGATTTTTGGATCGCGATACTTCTAGTGGAACACCCCGTGATTTCTATTAGTCGCCATCTATTCTTAAGCTCACAACCCAGAAGGAGCAGAATCTGAATTCTATGAATCGTTGTGTCCCCGAGATAAACAAAGGGGGAGCGCTCTGAAAATTGTGATGAAAGATGACCAATGCAGCCCTTTGTTCCAGGTTGTCACCCGGCGGTGTAATGTTCCTTGTCATGAGTAAAGTTGTTGAGATGAAGGACTTTTCTGTTGTCGCCGGCCAGGTCGGGATGTACACCTTAACCGTTATTCTGGGCCTCCTTCTGCATGGATTCGTGGTTCTTCCCGCTCTGTACGTTCTCATAATGAGGCAAGAACCATTCACTTTCCTGCTGGATATGCTGCAGGCTATCACAACGGCATTCGGGACGGCTTCGAGGTGAGTCTCCCTAAATGATCCTATGCAACCCTTCGCTAGCCGTATCTGACCGTTCCACACAGGGAGAGTAACTCTGGATGAGAACGACGCCTCATTGAGGCTTTCATCTAGTGCATATGCTAATAACAAGGCACACGGCGCGGGAACGGTGCTACTCACGATGAGGCAGCCGGAGTTTCCCGACAAAGCCCGATGGCACGGAAGGCACCACATTTAAGAAGCTGAGGAGATTAGATGATTGGATCGTCTAGCGAGTGCACATGATCGAAGAAACTTGAGAATTGTGTACTTCATAATTTATTGACACACAGAATAATATATTACCATGTCACACGGGGCACGCACGTTGTGTATGTACAGAAGGATGAGGGTAAAGAAGACAGACAGCGGTACTTATCCTAAGTGGAGAACAATCCAGGGTTGGCAGAGGAGAGCTTCAATTCGAGCTAGCTGGACTTCTTCTTCGCTTTGTCCACGTAATGATCCGGGTGGTTTTGTGGAGATATCGAAGTATGCCCACCTCTGGCGATACCGTGAGTCAGGTGTTGGGGGAAAGAATGTTGGCTCACTTGGGAAAGTGCTCTCGTTTGAGCGGCGTAATGAGCTTGTGTTTGGGAAACCGGATGAGCCTGCAAAGATTCCGGATACGCGTATCCATTGCTTGTATCCGAGAGCGAAGGATCTTCGGAATGCTGTACAGCGTTGCTTCGCAAGTGGCCGTGAGCTGAGGCTCCGTGCGCAGCGATTCTAGTGAGCTGTGGATCGGCGTGTGCGGCCGCTTGCTTATACGAAGGCTTAGGAACGCTCGCAGATTGCGATACCCCACCGAAACGCGTCACATGCACTCGGTCGGACGCATACTTTGCCGGAGGCGTTTCATACTGTCCGGCTAACTCGAACTTCGGTCTGGACGTAAAGTGTTGCGGGTAGACGCTTTCAGTTTCTCGGTGAATCACCCCTTGTTGCGGCTGGTATTCTTGCTGGTGAGCCTGCGGCTGGTATTCTTGCTGGTGAGCCTGCGGCTGATATTGAGGTTGTTCTTGCTCGCCCGAGCTGGTCTGAGCGATGTGATGCCTCGGGGCGTATTGGACGGCCCCTGGTGGATAAGAGTAGACATATTTAGGGGGAGGCTGAGCGTACTCCTGCTTTTGATATTCGGGTTCGGTGTCGGACGTCGCTCGTGGGTCCTCTTTCAGCTGGGGTGCGTACTGGTGCACGTATTGCACCGGTGCGGGTTGGTGTTCGTACTGCTGTTGTAGCTGCGGCTGCTGGTGCTGCTGCTGGTCTTCTTCCTCTGCTTGCACGTACTGTATCTTCTGTTCCACTGCCGGTCCAGCTCGAATGTACCGGGGCTTCTCGCTGTTCTGATACTGACTTTGCACGTGTTGTTGGTGATCGGGCTGGTGCTCTTGAACCTGCTGATAACGCACATAACGCTCCGGTTGAGGGCGAGGGTGTTCGCCGGTATATTTGTTTTCCAACGGGCTGTACCCTTCGTATCTCCGAGGAACAGACTCGTAGTTGCTCCGATAGCGTGGAGCGCCAGGTTCTGGATCTTTAGAGCCCCGGAGATAGTTCCGGTATTTTTCGTCTTGACTCGACGTTATTTGGTAGCCGGGAGCTTGTTGATACTTGGGCGCCTCGTCTGCTGGCACATACTTCACGAGTTGACCTCGTTCAGCCTGATGATACTTCGCAGCCTCTTCTTCGGATACGTATCTCAACTCCGCCTGAGGTTCTTCTTCGTGATTGGCTACAGCGTATTTGTATTTCTCGTCGGGTTGCCCGATCGCGTACTGACGAGCGGCCGCCGCGAATTGTCTCGGCGGCTCTCGCTCTGCTACGCTATAGCCTCGTTGATAACCCTCGGAAGCATGAGCTTGCTCATCCTTGTAGACGGCTGCAGATTCCACGTCTTGAGAACCCTTGAAGTGCACACTGCTTCTGCCTTGGCCCTCGTGACCTCCGGAGCCTCCACCATGCATTATTTGGAAGTTGTATTCGAAAGCTCCGGACGGGATGACTCGTGAACACGATAAGCAAACGATGAACACAAAAGTGGACTTCATTGCGGAAAAGGGAAAAGAGGAACGACCACACGTGACGAGAAGAGACACTACACTCGCTCTGACAGCCCCATCTGGCTCAGCTTTATAGCAGTGCGCCACGGGGGAGGGATGGGTTATAGCTCGTCGGCTGACGCTTAGCTCTCAACTCGTATCCATCGCCGCCGGCTTGTGCTTTGCCCGACCGCCCGCCTGCCCGACGGCACCGCCAAGAAAAGAGATCTTCTTCGCTCGGTACAACATCATCGCAGATCAAGGACAACCATGCGTAAGAAAACTGTCGCACACTCGTTCAAAGGAATCGATTTCGGCTGGATGCAATGGTGCTCTTCCCGTGAGGAGCCTATGAAGTTTATCTCTTTTCTCGGAAACGACCTTAAGCCCTCACTGGTGTGCCGACTCCTCCGCCTCTCAAACGAGACTGAATTACGAACAGAAGGGGTGCGATTCCTTGCGCGGATCGTACTCGTGAATGTAATACTTCCCTATCTTGCTCTGTCTTCAGACGTCGAAAGCTCTTATTCTGCACGACTCAATCCGCTTGTCTTCTCGGTGTGAATTCGAGAAGAAAACCAATGGGAGCATTCTATCGTTTTCGTGTTCTTGCAGTAAGATCAAGAATTGCAAAATTCGTCCCCGAGATCATCTTTTTGTTCGGAACGCAATCAAAATAAGATGAGGGATATAGCGTCTGCAGTGATTTGGATGCGGGACAATCAAATGGGATCTTCGGTCAATCCACCTTCAACTTCCACGTCAATCGCATCGCGGTGCTTGGTCCCTTTACGCTCAAAAACAAATACGGGTTCCTTACCAAATCACTTTGTCTTCTCGTACCTATCCGAAACCCTAAGCGTGTCGTTCGCACTAGACGCTCGGTTCCGGGCCCAGCGAATGCATGGTCGTTCTGCTCCGGACCATTACGGTGGGAGCCGGTGATTTCTGTTCGCAACTATGTCCACTGTTGGACATGAAACAAAAGAACCCGAAAGAGTGATACCTAGCTGAAAGAGTCGTTCCATCTATGATCGAGCCCACGGCTCGTTGCGCACGTCGATGTTAAGGCTGTTTATGATCGATTACAGAAGTTTCCATCTGCGTGTAGGATTTCTCCCAATAGGCTCCGTGTTGTATGCGCTCGTGGATACGGTCGCGCTCGATTGTCATTTTTCTGTGCGACCATAAACATTTATCGCCATGCCACTGAACTCTCCGGACTCACTTCACACCGCCTTAAGCCGACGTTACTCGGAAGAATCGAAGGTGAATTCCTGATGCATAAATGACATTGCTTCGCGAATCCACCACCACCGAGCCGTGTGGAGACGATGCTCAACTTCCCGTTTCAGTCGGTAGAGCATTCGATACTATGAAATTAAGCAATTCAGGAATTCTTCGGAGTTCAGCGAGATCGAGTCGAATCGTCTCTTCCAACCTTCCTCGCTAGGCATCACGAACACGGAAGCGAGACTTGGACGAAATCGATGCCGATCGAATCCTTGATCTGGCTGCTTCCAAGTATGAAGCATGCAGCTTCATCCCGAGTTTGCTACGTTAAAAATGCTTGAGTGACTGGGCGTTCCAATCTGCGAATCCTCACCGTGAGGTTCTGGCGGCTGCAGACGGCTAGATCCGCTAGATATAAGACGATATCTACTGTACATATGTACATGATGGTCCTTCGTTGTATCTGGTAGGTCTCTGGATACATATACGTTCGTATATACATGAGTGCGTGTGTGTTTAGAGCAGATGTTCCCCGCAGCAGGGTCGCACCCTCTGTACTCGCGGATCCGGGCTCCGCGAACCCACGAGTGTCGATAAAGATACCGGATGTTCGCAAGGCCCACAAATGGCTAGCCCAGATTGCGTCCTCAGTTTGGAAATCTCTGTTCGACACTCCGGGCAAACGCTCCTCCGTCGAAAGCCTTGCACGCGGAGATGTTTTTTTCGCAGGAACTCGCAGGCTGAGCACGTTCGATTGACATGTGCGACTCCCCGGTCTTGGCAACAAGCATAAAACGAAATTCATTCAGGGATCATCTATCAGGAAAGATCGACCCTTTCACCTTGGGTCGCATGCGGTAGATTTCGAGCTGCTGTCGGGGAAGCTCGCGGAAGGCGTGTCCTCGCGCGCAGAGCATTGTGAATCTTGAGTCATTTGCCAGCGAAATCGCCACGCTTCAACAAGCTCTTCAATTGTTCCGCGCGAATAGCCGGACTGGAGCAGGAGGAATCAAGCCTATCCTGGTCTGCAATATATCGAATCCACAGCATTCGATTTCAGTAATAGAGCAAATAACATGACTCGTGACAAATCTCATGTCGCAAGTCCGCAATAAGAAAATTATTCTGAATTGCGACTCTGCATGAAATTGTCGACGCTGGTATAGAATAATTCTCAATTTCTGCATAGAATAATTTAAGCCCGCTGGGCGCTCAGATTCCGTGAAATGTAGGAGATCTCCGTTTGGTCGCCGCAATCCTAAATACACGGGAGAAAGTATAGTCGCGGGAAGATAATGAAGTTTTACTTAGTGAACTATCGCTGCGTCTGATCTCGCAAGTCAGCATCGGGCACGGCTCATCCGAAAGTGCGCAATCATTCACACCTAAGTGGAAAATGAGCCTTCTGCCCGGGATCGGAGCACGGAGGGGGTAGAGATCTGATTGACGGGGAAAAATGGCTCAGAAAAACTTCAAAGGTCTTTGATAGTGAACAAAGTGTCATTCCAAATTCTGATCTGTACGGGATCGTTTAGCTTCCTCAGCTCGAGGTCGTATGTGATACTTTCTTGGTATGAAACCGACATGCACCTCACAGGCTGTATGATGGGCGTCCTGAGAAATGTATCGCGGCTGGCATTTTGACCGCTTCGTCTGCCGGTTCATTCTTCTCCTCCTTCATGGTACGTAATTTCAGTTTTCATTAAGAAAGCATCGATATGATCTCTTTCGTCAGCGTCGAGGATCTGGCGGGGCTTATCCGGAATCCCGACCGTATCATTTGTCACCTTGCAATTCACGACGGACGTCGTAACGATGAGGCATGTTGAGGAGCTCGATTCCCCTTTCTTGAAGACACCACCGGCTGCGGCTGTCTCTGATCTCCCAAGTCTCAGTTATCTATCATGGATGATGAGAGATGATTGGAGCCAGGAAGTTCATCAACTAAAAAATGCCAAAATCAGCAGGCGTAAAGGTACTGAGAATCCCTAAAATCGGCAACAAAACTGGGCATGATAGGCAGTGAAAACGCCGCACCCATGAGGTGTTCGTCAGAGCCATTTCATGAGTAATTTACGTCGAAACTCAGAGTTCATCAGTGAGTAATCGACGCCGGTCCGATAGAAGCATTCTACATCATTGAGAAAAAAGGCAGCCATAGACCTTCCTGGTGAAATGCCTGAGCTTCAGAATTCCGAAGCGCACGTGATGACCCTTCGGGATGAGAGCATACTGCTTGCCTCGAGACAATCATGCATTCCTCACGAATGCACATGCTGATCCGAGCCTCCGCTGATTTCTGATCAGGTCAGGGACCTTATTTTCATAGCTCTGAACTCTGTGCCGTACTCGTCCACAGAAGCACGATCAGCGATCCAGTTCCGAATCCCCCCGGAAAAGCTTTTCCTCGAAGTGATATCCCATGCAATCATTTTCTCAAGCGAGGAGGCAGCTCCTAATAGGGGAAGTAGTGGAAGTCTCTAAGCGCCAGAGCGACCAGCAAAAGCCGAAACTCTATTTGCGCCGCTCCTTGGAAGTCATGAGAATAGGAGCTGCTCCGAAAACCCATAAAATGCTGCCATGAACGAGTACCAATTCATGACATCCAGTACCTCCTTCGAGTTACCGAGCGACTTATCGACGGCTCCTTGATCGGAACTCCGCGTCGGAGAAACGCGCCTAGATTCGGTGTTCTCAGGGTCGAAAATTCTGTGTATCCACTGAACACAACGACTGTACACGAAGTTGATCTCCGCGGAGCCATTCTCATGGTGCTTCAGCTTGTGATTGTTCAGTAATGGTTCCGAGGGTATCCGATCAGACTTCAGATATTCTCTCGAACCTCTGGTGACAATCATGATGCTCATGATCCTTCTCGTTACTTCCCCATTGTATCGGAAGGCACCTGGGGGCGATAGGCGACGACCGAATAATTTCTTCCTGTCTTCCGCCTTCAAGAGCAAATTCACGCGCAACTTCAACTTCACGAGGAAATGGCGATAGCGACAATGCTCACCCTAGACTCACGGTCACAATAAGTGGTGCGGTGCTCCCTTTGTCGAGCTATATGAGCTGCTTGAGTTTCATCGCGTACTTTTCTAGCGGGGTCATTATGTTCCGATCGTGCTTGAAACCGCTTCCGAAGTAGGTTTCTGTGAAGCGTCTTGGCCTTTGAGACTTATGCAAGACGCCCAGTTCACTTGAATAACCAAACGGCCCTCGCACGCGACAGACGAAGAGCGAAACTTATTTTTCGGACTGACTTGGATGTTTCCATCACGGCGAAGAAAGCCGAGAACTCGAAGGACTTGAATTGAAGAATAATGCTTCGATCATTAAGTTGTCTGTCGCAGTTACATTGCATCTTCGCTCGGAACGCCTCGATCGAACTTTGTTCGGATCCGAGCATGCTGCTATCGATGCAGCGTCGAAAAGTAGCGTCTCCACCTCGAGGCTAGATGGGGCTCGAGCCCCATCCCTAGGTCATTATTTCGTAAGGCTTAAGTATGAGAGCAGGTCGCCATCTGAAATTCCAGTCCCGTACAGATCCAGACCCAGCCCCCCAACAAAAAATTCTGGGTACACCCCTGGCGTCGACGGCTGATGGTATACCTAGCCCGCGGTTCTCCCCGATGAATCTGAGCAATATCGTGCCCCAATGGGAATCTCAAACGCGTATGCCCCTTAGAAAAGCGAGTGTCTAATCTCTCTTACTTGGTGAATCATAATTCATGATGAATGAGTATCGATCCCCGATTTCTCCTATGATGCAGATAAGCAATCATCCTTTTTCTTTTTCACGACATTTCCGGAGTCCTTCCTGATCAGCGAGTATGTGTTTCGCGTACAAATGCCCGTCGAAGGATACTCTTTTCCATCGTTTTTTCACTCCTCGTTCGATAGTATCCCTCGGATATCCGCATGCGAAAGTCGCGAATCCATTGAGGACGCGATATTCCGAGGCGAGAACTCAATCTCTCGCTTCATATGGCATCAGGAATATTTTATTATTTACACAATGTGTACATTCATCAGTGGAGATATATGGCGCGATGCAGTCGGTGTTCCGAAAAGTTTTCGAGCCCGTGAACGACGGCTCGTGGTTCCGATGATGGGAGGGAAGCTCAGCAGAGGCTCTCACCAAATGCAAGTTGGCTACGAAGCGAGCTCGAATTAGATGTCGGCTAAGCCCGGGCCGGAGATGGCTCCTTGTACATTTCAGTTCGGTGGTCCGTCGTCAACAAGCATTAGCTCCCTCAATCGCGGCCGAAGACTCGCAAGAATTCGAAACACCGCCCTGATTCTCAAGCCCTGAGAACTTTTCAGTGCTCATATCCATGACCGTCTTCAACGTATCCGTGAGCCTCCACGTGGGGGTAAATGCCGACCTTGATATATTGCTCTTGAATTCCTTTGTCTTCTACAAAGTGGTGATGGCCCTTGCTGTCGTGGGACACATGGGAAGGGTGCTTCACTTCGACCTTTTGCGAAGAAAAAACGCGGATCATCGTTAGTGGCAGCGTGTCTCGTAGGCAAAAGGCTTTCGATGGTTAGCCGAGCGATAATTCATGGGCACAAGATTTCTATGATTTTCAAGCGAGAATGAGGTTGAGAACGGAAGCCCGCTCGAGATCCGTCATGGAATCCATGCGAAACATTGAAACATATCAGGAATGAGCGCTAACCTTGTAACCAAAATCTCCAGCGACGGCGTAGTGACCTCCGGCCTCGGCCAGAGCAGCCAAACAAGCGAAAATACACAAGACGGCGAGAGCGAAGAACCTCATTTTCCTCTGTTTGGAATAAAGTCCTGAAGTTGCTCTGAATGATCCAAGCTGCCGCTTTTATGCGGCGCGGGGTGAGAGGCGGTTGTAACGGTGAATTCCTATATTCCCACAATTGCAGGTATGGATATCAGCGCGGTGGTGGCGTTTGGCTATTCAGGGCTTTTTGCTTGTGGCCGGCTCGGCTCAGCTCTTGCAGCCGCCGACGCTGCTGCTCGCCATTTACGTTCCATTCTCAAAAACTGAAAACTTCAATGGCGTCGGAGCGGTCAGCGGAATCAGAGAAATACTATTCTGTAACGATACGAAGGATCGCGGAGCGACAAACGGGACCAATTGCCCGTGACCCGTCGTAGTGGAGCGAGAACATACGATGCGCTAATCTCGCTCAGAAAAATGCTTCATATCTCTGGATGGGTGTGACCGAGGTGTCCAACGCCGCGAGCTTGTTGACCACAATGAAGCTTTGGATGCTGTTTCGCAACGAATGACCACTACGCAGCGCTATCCCGACCACCAGCGTCTAATTCCTTTTGTCCGAAAGACCTTGACTCAGAAAAAAACATCGGGTGTTTGCTCCTTTTTTTTTCTTGTGTAAATTCACATGCTTCCAACGCTGCTTTTAACTACATCGCTTTCGGATGTATCAGCTCAAGGCGTCGCCCCACTGAAATATATCACAGAATCGATAGTTCCCGCAGTGGTAGGTTGGCTAAACTGAGCCCAGAGAAGGGACGAGAAGTCTCGCGTGTCATAGACCCATTACGTGAAGAAAAAGACCGATTCTTGTCGTAGTGAAAGTCAATAGCAGGAACCTCGGCATCTCAGATACTCCAGATTGGTAACAATTGAGAGAATATGCATAATTCACTGAAAACTCTTGAAGAACAAACTAGATCAGATAATGAACCGAAGGTTTCTCGGGGGGAAATAGAACCTCGCGGGAATTCTCGATGATCGATTAAGCTCATCCCACATAGACGGAAACCGCTCTAGACATCCTTCGATTCAGCTTACGAGCTCCGCGGGAGCTGAGGGACGAATGATGCTTCCCGGTGATATCTCGACGTCGACCTCATGCTCGCAGCAAGGTCGAGGGATCTGATGAAAGAATCGAATCGCTTCTATTGCATGAACGCGAAGCACGAATTCGCGCTCGGAGTTCTGAATCCCGAGCCTTCTGACCTTTGGAATACATTGACAGTTCTTGCCTCGGTCGATTGGCTTACCCCTGACCCACCCGGTCAACTCTCCACGCCGAGGTACATCCCCAGGACTTGCAGAGCTCGCGCAAGCCTCTGGGACGAGGATGGCCTTCAAAGGGTTGCATCGTTCGTGGATGTGCAGGTTTCTTTCGTGAGCTTCCATGATTGCACGCGGTTCGTCTCCATTCGATCGAGGGCCTTAATTGAACGCAGCGATTGATTATTGACATCGAAGGCCGCGGCAGCAATGAGACATTCCGGGGCCTCATCGTATTCGACATCAGGCTCCTTCTGGCGATTTTCTTATTCCGTCGAGTCGGAGCTCCTCAGAGGAGACGGCGAGCATCGCTCGCATTGCGGCCTGACAGGAGTCCTCGAAGGCATCAACAAGACGAGAGCTAGAGAGTCCGATCAGTAGCGAGACCCAGTTCGAGTTTGACTACGTATGGGCTTCGAAATTCTGGGCCGGACCGATTTTACCCTTATTCGCGCCAGCTATCGAGCTTTCACCGGGACCGGGGCGCTAAACCTCCTGAAGAACCCAGTGAGTAGTTTTCGCATAGTCCAGTACCGCCCTGAGTTGCTCCGCATGGAGATTAAGACACTGAGCACCTGGTATATTTTTGAGGCTTGGAAATCGCGACAACTCTCATTGTTTCTTCTCGGACCAGCGAGGCTGTCGGAGAACGATGTCCATGCGAATGCTGTCACTGGGGTCCCCCGCTCCGAATGAGTCTCGCACGAAGAAGAGCGTTCTGGCGTTACAGTTTCGCGGGGATTAGCCCATTGAGCGATAATTCACATCAAGCTATTTCAAGTGCGGGGTGGAACGTGCCGAATAGCGGGGTCAAACGATTCTAAGAAGTTGGTAGGTACATAACTCTGTGCTGTGACTCATGAAACTTCAGTCTTTGACTTTTTATTTTATCAGCCCCATAAGATGGGGTTTTTGGAGCGCCGAGAATCATATCCCGTAGCCGTAACCATGATGTCTGATTTGGTATTGGTGACCTTTGTCGTGGCCGTGATGTCCGTGAGGATGATGGATCTGAACTCCGTATCGGAAGTGGCCGCCGTGATGACCTCCATATCCGTGGCCTCCACCTGAACCTACGCCAAAGAATTGACCGAAGCCTGTCGCAAATGCAAAAACCGCGAGGATGAGGAACATGATTTCCATGGTGTGGGTTTGATCACCGTCGCTACTGTAATCTGAACAGACTGAGGTGACGAAGGCTTTTCCAAGTGAGAGCGAATCCCCTCGAACCGCGATATCACTATGTCGAACCTTCCCGAAAAACTTCGTTTATATAGTACGTGTGCGAAGGGGAAAAAGCGAAAGTTCACCCAGAATTGCCAGAAGTACCAGTTTCGAGGCGCTCTGCTGACCGACGCGATGGTCCCGCGCCCAGAGGGACAAAAATCATTAGCATCGCTCCGATTGGGCGCAGCAACTGCTTTTTACGGTCGGGAACGACAAGAAGTTCTTGTGTGGCATTTGTTTGTTCACTCTTCGGGTAGGAAATCTTCCGTATCCAAGCAGACAAGTGATACGGGTAAGAACTTCCCGATCCAGTATCTTCGGGGGCGTCTGATCCTACGTTCCGCCCTCCCGGGGAGGAATCCTTCCCGAAACGTTCATGGATGGCGGGCGTCGATTCGTTCCGCGCATCAATTCGCAAATATGATCGTGCAAGGAGCCTTACTCGTTTTGACCAATTTCGCTCAAAACGTACATGCATGCATGCAGACTCGGATATAGTCTGGAGAGACTCCCTTCCTATTCACATGCAGCCCGCCAATCCTCGGGCGAATTCGGGAGCAGGCTATTTAAGGCCCTGCCCTTCAGGAGCTCAATCCATAAATAGTCCGGCCGTCAGCTCAGCAGCAAACGACGGAGTTTGCTGATAAGAGGCGCGAGTCATTACGAGGAGTGAATACTGACGAGCTCGCTATGCCGGCTTGCGTATCGTTGGACGAGAAGGGGTCCCGCGGCTCGCCGTCGGGAGATTTTTCCTTTTGTGTCTTGTCGGAATAGTTTATTGAAAGCCTTCCCTTCGAAAGGAGCGAGATCCTCATGAGAATAAGTGCTTCGTAGCGATTTTCGTAACAATCAGATCCACCAATTCGTTGAGCTCTCTAGTTCCCTGGATTTTGTATATTCTTTGTGCGTCAGCGATTCGGCAACTTGACTGTATGCCCTGCTCCAGATCGATCATGTTCCCTTCAAGAGAAATATGGACGGATGATTCCGGGAGTAATTGTGAGGGGGAAAAATGCGCTCCGAAATTCGATGGACATCAATAGGTGCCGCTTACCCTTGACGATGTCCTCGAGATTTTCACAAACATCAAACGTTATCGCGATTAAAGATGTGCTTTGCTCTGCGACACCGAATAATCTGAAACTCTCAACTATGTTCTTCGATGGCGACAAGCAATAAAGGACCTCGGAATAGATATTCTTGGTTGCAATCTGGCCCGAGGCTCTGTTGGAGACGGCTCTCGAAATTGCTACTTGCAGTTGAAAGACATCGATAATTAGGCCAGGGTTCACGAGGCACACGTTGAGTTCGCCTAAAATAGCCGTCGACCTGAGAGAAGTCCTTGTGCTAAGCATGCGAATATCGATGGGATTCGAGCTACTACGAGTTTGGAGCTGGTCGAATGAATTTGCCGGTCGAACCGCACCGAAATAATTCCCGCCCTCAATATCGTCATCGATTATTGCGTGGTGGAATCAGTGTTTGACGATGCCATCATACACCTGCACACAAACACACACTCACACATACACACATGAGCCCGATACATCGATGTTCCTACCTGACTTGACGAGCTCGAGGAGCTCCTTGGTATTTGAGACGTTCTCAAAGCAATAGCCGTAAGCAGAGACTTCGCCCTCGACGCTGTGCAGTAAGTGGGCTCCCATATTTGTAAATAACTTCCTGCGATCCTTCCCTTATGTATCTGAAACATGAAAGCGCAGCACTAAAAAGGACGTATCGCGATGAAACTCGATTCAATCGTCTCTTGTGACCCGATCTCGCTTATATGTTGTCGTGTTGCCGGCTGAACGAAAGACACAAGCTCCCACGTTTAAATATGTAGCAATAGTTTATTGCGCAGTGTTCGATGACATCCACGACTAACGGACAGTCTGCACGATATCGTCTATCTTGAGAATAGAACGGACGCATTCAGCAGCCAATGAGATGGCCGAAGTTGAAACCAAGAGGGGTTGGAGTACATTCTCATCGAGGATGTTCGTTACGCAGCCTTTGCGGACGTTGATACCGAACGTTTTCTCGCCCTGAGCGTGTTTGTTGCGGAGTTCGGTGACGGTCTGTATTGGATTCAAACCGGCGTTCTCAGCGAGCGTGTACGGAATGATTTCCAGAGCGTCTGCGAATGCACGGTAGCAGTATGAGTGAAGACCCTCGAGCTGTCGAGCACGTTCCGCCAATTTTAGACTCATCTCGATTTCGGGGGCGCCTCCGCCGGCGACGAGAGCTCGTTTTTTCACCAAGCAACGGACCACGCATAGCGCGTCGTGAATAGAACGACCGGCTTCCTCGAGCACCAGCTTGTTCGATCCTCGCAGCAACAGCGATACAGTTCTGCCTGGGTTGGCGATGCCGGTAACTTTAACGAATTTCGAGCTGCCTGTCGTGACCTCTTCGACGAGCTCGGCCGTACCGAGAGCCTCGGGTACGAAGTGGTCCAAGGAAGCGATCGGTCGACAACCGATCGATTTGCACACGAACTCGATGTCTTCACGCTCAATATCCCTGACAACCATTATTTTCATTTTCGCCAAGAAGTGCAGAGCCAAGTCCGACACGGCATCCCTGAGGATAGACTTCTGTATGAGTAGAACGTTGCACCCGGTTTTCTTGACCTGTTTCACAATGTTCAAGAGGTAGGCGCGTTCCTCGCGCAGGACGCGATCCATGGCTGCGTAGTCAGAGACGATCACTTGATGGTCCATGTTCGGTTTCGGTGGAGAGATGCAGAATTGAATCAGGCCGATTTTCGCTTTTTCCATTCGGTGCGGAGCGTTCGGTCCTCCAGCCAATCTCTCAGTGAAAACAAGCCCATCGATGAGCTCGGAGTCCTCGACCGTTCCCCCGAGTTTCTTGATGATCTTGATATCGCGAAGATCGACGTTTGTGTCCTTCGCCGGATCGATCACCCTGAGCACAGCATCCACGGCTATCGGTGCGAGCAGATCACTGTGCTGGGAAACGACTTTCGAGCAGAGTGAGGTCGTCGCGCTCTTGAGCAAGCTTTCTCGATCGCTCAGCTCGACAGGAATGGCGAGACCGTATTCGGGAGAAGAAAGAATATCGACACATTCTTTGGCTGCGGCCTGGAAGCCTTCTGAGATGATTGTCGGGTGGATTCCCCGATGCAGAAGTTTGGACGCCGCGTCGAGTAGGGCTCCGGCGATGACAACGACAGATGTTGTTCCGTCACCGGCTTCGACATCCTGGGCCTTGGAGAGCTCGACGAGCATCTTAGCAGCCGGATGAAGGACTTGCATCTGCTGCAGAATGGTTGCGCCGTCGTTCGTGATCGTAACGTCACCGCTCACCGCCTGGATCATTTTGTCCATCCCTCGGGGTCCCAGCGATGTACGGACGGCATCGCAAACAGCTTTCGCAGCGGCTATGTTCGACTGGCGGACTTGCGCCGGCTTGTCTTTGTCTTGATAAGAGGCGTTGCTATTGCCTCCTGAACGAGCCGCAAGCACGGGAGCGCCCTTCGGTGCCATTTCCTGGAAACGTGGAACATTGAATTCATATGACTTGACCGGCGTCTAGGTCTGGTAGCGTCGAATCTAATGAATCACTCACAGACTTCGCCCCCGGACTCACCTGATCGGAACAAAGATTATACGAACTCGTCAAGTAATTTACCTAGGTAATTGGGCGAATTCGACTCGCTAGCGGACTTCGGCTGTCATTGCGCGCTTCGACAGTCATCGATGTCAGTATTGGTCAAGCATCTAGTCCAATCGATTCAGAAAGGCTCATGGTTTCGCGTAAAACTATCGGATATCTAGAGCCGAATTAGCATCAGCGCAAGCCGCGCGCAGAATGTCGCTCCGAGGAACGCTGTCATTCGACAATCGCAACCCCGGCTGCGATTTGGCGACTACGGTAAGCAGCTCGAATAAGACGTACCTTCTAAATATCTGGGAAGAGACGTTTACTCTTTTGAATCAGGAAAGACTCCTCAGCTAAGCCTTCGATGGAGCTGTGGATCTCGTGTGCACGCCACCGCCGAACCGCCTCGCCTTGATACTATTGCCAAACATGGTATCACAGACGCTCAGGCACAGATCGCGGCTCCCGCGATGAGAGTGGCACAATTTCGAAAAGTGATCGGAACCGGAAGATCATGGTCCTGAGACCACGAGAGTGGCGCCCACGCCGGCCAATGGCAGCTTGGTCGTTCCAATCGCGAACAACGGAATCTCAACAGAAAACACTAAGCACGAGAAGTTGGTGCCTTGCGACGCCCGAAACGCAGGCCAGCTTCGAGAATCTTCTCGGTGGTGCAATGGCGGCGCATGAACGGCCGAAGGATAGCTTCGAAACTCTGGCGCCGGCGGAGCCACCGTCGTCTCAGCGACGGCCGTGGGCCGTGGAGCGCGAAATGGAGGAGAGCTCACAGCCGACAGATTTCTCAAACCGAATAATTTCACGCCGCCTAATATATCTTTCACAGAATACAGATGGAAATATGAATTTGCCACCACACGTTTGATTCTTGCTCTTAACTGCTCCTGCCGATCCGAATAACTTGCCTGCATCTCGGACGATTCAGGGGCGCCACAGCGCTCGGCGCACCCACACCTCGCAGCCTTTCCTTTGGCAATACTTGATTTTCCTACGCTGTATCGCGAACAGGAATGAGATCACCCGACTTGAGGAATGTTTCGCACGGAGCCGCCGCGTCGATTCGTAGCTTCGCGGACCGCCCAACTCCCGAACCGTGCTCTCATACAATCTGGCTCAGAGTCTACGGCAACGATCGGTTCCGGTCTCCGCGCAGAAGGCTGAGATACCGCGATCAATTTCATTCTGTAGGGAAGACACTAACGCTGGAAACAAGGGGATCCTGCCGCCGGTCCGCCTCTAGAAATACGTATCGGGAATTCTCCCCGTCATTCCCTTACAAGCGTCTGTCGCACGCTTCCGAACTCAAGGATTTTGATAAGCGTGTATCTGATTGTCCCCGGAAGGACGCCGTAGCGATACAATTTCATAGAATTTCCGAGGGGAGCCTTCTTTCTCCCACCCATCAGGCTGAAAACCATTGCTCGGAGAGCCACAATCCTCGATTCAAGGTACCAATTCTTACAGTTCCGCGACTCTGCCGGTTACCATTGCGGCGCTGGAGGACAAAGTCAAGATCGATCCAAAAGTGGTCCGTTTCTGCATTCCAATCGGAGCGACAATCAACATGGATGGAACCGCCCTCTACGAAGCTGTCGCTGCCATTTTCATTGCCCAAGTACGCCGGGTGCCTTTGGACGTCGGCAAAGTCATTGCAATCAGGTAAGGTGCCACTCCGCTGCTCCAGATAGGCAGGTTCCGCGCTCCAGAGAATTCCCGGAGTGCGAATCATGCTTATGCGGACCGCCGTGTGAAGTTCCCGATCCTGGCGTCTGGTGTTTCCGCCCAATGAAGGGGTCAATCCCTGTCGGCTTAGTCAGTTTCTATTAACCCATAAGTGCCGCATATCGGATTGTCTCCATTTCGGAAAGGCAAAAAGATCGTCTCCAGTCGAGAGAATAGGTGAGGCCGTCGTGAGCCGAGGGTCTTCTTTCCGAAGCGACCTGGGAGTGGGATCCCTGGCTTTCGAGCCCGGAATGGTTTCATGTACGACATCTGAAAACCCTCTCGAAAACTATTATCGCGCATTGAGCTCATCGGAATTCCTTAGAGAGTGATTCGATGCGCGGGTCGAACGCGCAGAAACACAACGCTGTCCACTCGAAGTCCCAGCTTCAGGAGCGGTGGTCCAATCGGAATCGAGAGGTCTGGGGAGGCCATAGGAATTCGCCTTGACCTAAAAGTTCCTAATTTAATTGCTGTTCGGTCCTCATTCAGCATAATCTCTGAGCATGATCAAATATTTCCTCTCGCAGGCTTGATTCACTTTCTCGGTCGAATTCATTCTCGGGCTCGCCCGGCTCTTATTCCATCATTGTCGGTCGCAAAAAAAACTGACGAGCCTAGCAGCGCTCTGCTTTCACTCATTTGTCGTGTTCCTCGCTCCGGACGAGAGCTCGCTTGGAGTTTCTGAGGGAGTTGAAGGAGCCCTCCTCCCGGCCGGATACGGCGCCGGCGTTCGTGAGCAAGGCATTGGCCGCTGGACAATCTATCCCAGCCCGTCGGCTGGGGAGAGGTTCTGCTTTCCTCTTGCTTTGAAGGAACACTGTCCGAATCGCAACCACCTGCATTACGCAAGAGCTGACTGAGACAGATGCGTTCTGTCATGCATATCGCCAAAGGATTCACCTTTTGCTGCCTGCTTTTTGTTGCCTCAGGGGTGCCCGTTTCAGCATCCCCTTTGAAGAAGGAATCTATCGGACTCTCACCGACGCTAATCGAACAGGATTCGTTCTCCTTGGCTGAAAAAGCTTACCAAAGAAGACGCTACGGTCCCAGAGTTCGCTATCGCGGGCTTGGTGGTGTTATCGATGCGGTCACCGGAGGTGTTCAGAATGTCGTCGGTACGGTGAGCGACGTCAACGACGACGGTTTCTTCGGATTTCGGGGTGGCGTGGGTAACGTGATCGGGAGTGTTCTGCAGCTGGCGAACGTCGCTGTCGATCTCGTGAATTTCATAGTGAATTCCGTCCTCGACGGTAGAGACGTTTTTGCGAGTCGGCGATCTGAATATCCCTTCCTCTACGATCAAGGCTTCGACTGACTAACAGGGACAGTGAAGATGCCGAGCATCCCTCCGCAGACAAATCACACGGAGTATCATCGTATTCATCGCAATAAACTTGTCCGAGCTTCAGGGGTGCGAGGTGACGTCAGGATATCAGAAGCATCTTTTTGGTCTCTAGTGACTGGTGAACTCGCGATGAGTATCGGCCAGATATCCGGGCGCCGCCTGGATTTCACCTGTTGCCTCATGCTGTCTCAGCTTCTAAACGATCCGTCGGCTGAGGCGGTTCCCTTGCGCTCCAACTTCGCCCGGCTCCAGTTTTATGGGATACTCTAGCTCCGATTCTCACGGGCACAGATATATGTTCATACTGGGTGATTTCTTACTACTCTCGGAAACGCTGAGTTTCGGAGCGAAAATGTGCGGACATCATTTTCGGATGTGAATTCGAAAATTAGGTTATCCATCGCGTTTTTTCGCTCAATCCCACCGTTTCCGAATGGAAAAAATGAAAGGATAAGTCCGGAATCTTTCCTCCCATGAGGGAATAACGAGTTCGATGCTTCTTCTCGTGGGCGTCAACCCCGAGAGAGTGGGAAGTATCCTTCATCGATGTAAAATCGAAATGAAGGTAGGTCGTCCGTCGCACTTCCGTCTCTCAATCCAGGCGTTTTCGAGAGAAAGCCGATAAACCAGATTTGTCACCATCCTGTATATAATGGGGCCATCATGATCGTACCCGCTCAGATACACTTTTTGCCCTCTAAGGTCTGTGCCCGACAAGCGTGTGAAAACCCCTCCCGCTGGAATTTCTTTTTTCTCTTCCACAGCATCACAGCTACCGCCGCTAGCATCGGAGCGGCGGGTATTCCTCAAGCCGGATTGGTCACTATGGTCATGGTTCTGAACGCGGTCGGATTGCCAGCGGACGATATAACACTCATCATTGTGGTCGACTGGTTTCTGTAAGTCGAGGAACTCCCGGATTCAGAGGGATTCCAAGCATCGACATCTCGCTTCGAAACATGCATGAATATCGCTGAGCTCTCGAGCTCGGTCTGTGACTCTCCCTCAAGAATCTGCGGATGTCGTTCATAGTGTTGTTTATGCATACACAGCACATTGTCTTCCGCAAATCGGTGACACTGATTCGGATGTTATAAGGAGGAAATGGTCTCCAATGAGACTTCTCTCGCTCACGAGCTCAACAATCATGTCGCGGTCTCATTGATAGTGTGGTCTTTTTGCAGAGACCGTTTCCGCACAGCGATCAATGTCCTCGGAGATGCTGTCGGGGCCACCGTGGTCGAGAAGCTATCTCTTGATGATCTCCGCTCGATGCAAAAACAAGAAAACAAGGGAAGCAAGGACACTGTCATCACGGCCATGTGATTCATCAAGTCTCTTAAATGCCTCGCATAACTCTGTATTACTGAATTCGAATAATGCTGTTAGGTGGCTTCATGTGCGAGGCGCGTTCTCTGACAACGATTATCACCCTATGGATTCCGGATCCGCCGACTACGGTGGCGTTGCCATCTCGACAAGATTCGAGGGGTCGCCGACTCTAGAAGGATGCGCAAGGACTTCTGACAGGACACTCTGTGATTCCGACCTTTGACGAGACATTCATCCAGATTTGACATGCATTCCGCGGATTTTTTTATCTCATCATTGAGCTCATCTGGATGGAAGCTTATTTGGGAACAGATTTATATTCTTTCTCGATTTCCGGTTCGAATGCGTGCAATGGTTTCGCTCTCATATGGCCCATGATCGAGCCGAGTGTGGAGTGTATGTAGGTCTGGGTCAGAACATGAAAATGTCGGAGCATGTTTTCAACGGCAACGCAATCAGATTCGTGGATGTAAATCGAGCCATGGCGAGCGGATTCTCATCGTCTGCCTTCGAGGCATGGATCCGCGCTTGGTCCAGGCTACATGGTCTTTCAGTACGCATTGACAAGCTCTCCACATGGAGGCCGTCAGCGGAACGCTCAATCAGAATGAGCAGAGTCCGAGCCACGATCCTGTATCCCTGATGGGTGTGTGGAAGGATACCACTTATAACCCGCTGAGCATTTGAGGCGCGAGGGCGTTAGTATAGTCCAGAATGGGTCACGAGGTGGCCTCCATAGACTTTCCTTTTTGGAGGGACAGGGAAAGAGTGATCTTCTCGAAAGCAGGTAGCCCATCATGTTAATTTCCTCAAAAGGGTCACAACTGATACCTTTCTACGCCAGGGAATAGAAACATCGCTATTCCAGGCCCTATAAGCTTAAATGCTCGATTCTGGGTCCTTATGAAGGATAATTTGGGAAAATCAGCCTGACGACCCATCCAAATCCCCAGAAAATTTCGACAATGAGGAAATTTGCCACAACAGACCCCATTAGGACTCATTGGAAGGATACGAGCATTCGAAATCGCTGGCTCTCTCAAATTCTTGAGCCGTAGCTCGACAAAACCTCGGAAATCAACCAAATCTTGAGCCCTCTGAGAGAAGCCTCTCCACTCTAAGGAATCGAGTTCATATGTAAGCTGAGCACCTTCAAGGAAACCCTCACAAAAGACAGCGACCCAATGTCGATTTAAATAAAAATATGCAATATCATGTTGTTTGTGTTGGTTTTTACTTTCGTGTGCGGCTGCCGAGCCAGGTCGCGGATATGCCAGTCGAATCGGAATCCGCGTTGAAGTCTATTTACTCAAATCTGTCTATTCAAGTCTCTGTGAGTCGGTCTGAGACTAGTAGTTTCACTCAGTCGTCCGGAAAGAGGGGTGGCGATTTGGATCTCCTAAAAGCTGGCGCGAGAGGATTAAATCGCCGATGAACTCCACTCTCGAGTTGACCAGGAAACGTGCCACTGGAAAAAGCGGATGGAAGTCATGGGCCACACGAAATCGCGCAAGGCTCTGCTCAGCCCTGCTTGGAGGGTCATTTAGCACGACATTCCGGAAATCCTTGCCGATATTTTCTCCTCCTTACCTCCCTCCCGCTTACTCTCGCTGCGCAGTGTCGGGATACAAAACTTCGGGCACAGATCTCGGCGTTTCAAGATACGACAGCTAACCCTATTTATCCTGGACATTCACTCTCACGAGAAAGTTCCGAGTCTGCTCAGTGGTGGGATACCGCGAGCCAGTGGATCCCCTCGCCTGCACGCGACGCGGGTAGCCATGTGGAATATACCGCTCGTTGGGATGCTTCTGGCCGTTCTCCTGAAGTACTTCGAATCTACTTGTTCGCCTCCATGGATCGATTGATCGACGATTCCGATCCTTTCCGGAATCATTAATCATCTTTCCGTTCGAATAGCGTGAGTCAGTGCGCCGCGCCGCTTCTCGGAAGCGTTCGGGACTCGACACTGCATTCATACTTTTTCCGTCTGGTGCTCGACGAGTGAAGCCACCTCTATATGTATGCAAAGTACATATATCGCGAGCGGCCGGGGCAAGCCGTCACTCGAGAAACAGGCCTTCTACCTCTAGGAGGTTTGATGTAAGCAATCGTTGGACATGGCCGGCTCGTGTCCGAGCACGATAGAAATAACTCGATGGGCTGTATAGGCTGACATTCAGATCGCGATGTCGTCTCGTAGAGAGGAAGGATCCGGACAAGTTCGATCGATACGGACGGTCCTTGTGCGGGACTGGTATCAGACAATTTCACGTGCCCATATCGACTTGACCTATGTACTTCAGGTGTGAACCCGTCCTGCCCTCCTGGAACGAAAAGACCCGGAAAAAGCAGGATCATCTTCTCTTGACGCTATCCGTGAGAACGCCGTGCCGATCTGATATGCCCGGACATCTCTTTGGAGGGAAGGGATCGGAGCGGAAGCCGCGCTGGCGCCGTGAACGTTTGCTAGGCCGCTGGTATTCGCTGGCTTCAGACGCCAATCGCGCCCGAAACTGTTCTCACATACATATGTATATTCCCCCCCCCTAGACAATTCTACATCTGATCATGGGATTGAAAGGTATACTACATGGTAGGTATTCTACATACATATACTTTTGTAGACCCCTAGAACCGAATACTTGCTGTTATAGAGACATTTAAGTTCTCCATGAATGGCCAAGCGGGTACACCCGTGTTTCCCTCGATCTTCCATATGACAAGCTTCGTCCAAGCTCATCGAATAGAAAGGCTTCCCCCTCGCGATAATGCCGGTTATACGACAGCTTCAGGAACTCGGAGCGGACGGACGAGACGAAAGCTGCTCAAAAGAGTTGGAAGACAGTCGGATGACGTCGACTCCTCGGAAGAAGTTTCTGTCGCTATTTTGCAAATGCAGGCTGACTCAGAATATTCGCCAAAGTTTCAGTCGCACCCTGCGAGCCTTGACTCGGTGGAGAAACTTTTCGAGAGAGGGTAGCCGTGTTCTACAGTCAACCAAATGGACTTTACCCGGAATGAATCTCCCTACTCGAGCAGCTCACCGCTAAGAGAAATCGGAGCCGCTCTGAAATCTCACGGGTCACTCATGAGTCATGACTAGGGATGTAAATTTTTCGCGGACCGCCATTTTTCCGCGATTTTCGCGGAAACTTCCGTTTACTCCCCATAGAGTTTCAATGGAGGCCGCGAATTTCCGCGAATTTGGCGGAAATTTTCCGCGAAAAATTTGCAAATAGGTCCGAGGAGTTCTAACGCCCCAAGCTCACATATCTATTCCTCGATGAGCTGGAATGTAAACGTACGGGAATCAGGACGCTTGAATGTAATCCGACGCTGATATTCTGTTTCTGAGGGTGATTAGCTTCTGAAGTTCCAGAATTCGACTCTCGCCGCGAGTCTGACTCGATCGAGCGGCTCACGGAGTCATATGAATACGCGCCATGGAGACTTCGACGAAAAAGACAGTCTGACACCCCCTCCTCGAAGCCACGGGATGTCAACCTGGTCACCTCGCTCGGGAGGATTTCTCTCTTTCCGACGCTTCCGACTTCCGACGCAGGGTCCATCGAACTTGCACAAGAGAAGGCAACACGGAACTCAGCGCTTTCCGTCTGGATCAGAGCAATGCTCTCGAGGAACTCGGGAGTGAGTTCCCCATTCACAGTGCGTTCTATGCGGATTTTCCAAGGATATAGGTTCACGAGAGGAGGTCTGCCTCAGACGGAGAGAATGGAGCGTCATCTCTCTGAGAGTTTCACGTTTCTGACTGGATGACTGAAACGAAAAAGCCTGACCTATGCCGATCTTCCTACAGAATTCATCTTCAAACATTCCATCTGCGATAAAATCTCTTCGCATACAGGTGAAGCCAGCGTACACGGGTCTTCCACGCTACGTCCGAAAAGAATTCCACAGGCGAGTCAGACTGTGATTCCCCGGAGCACGGGATTGAGACATGTCCTCCCCGCGACACCTGCATCCCGTGTCCCTAGGGAGCAATTTTCCTGTCATTCAAATCGGGGGTGCTTTCGCGTGGCGATATTCTCGCTGCCGTCTCCGACCAATCCAATCTCACGCGTTTCTGACATTATTCCCTGATGTCGACCAGGAATAATTCTTGTTCTATGCGCGGGGAGGTAGTCTACGGAACCATAAGAATTATTTCCCTCAGCGGGAATATATTGCGCGTGGCTTCATTGTTCCACCATCCAGCCTAATCTCGCTGGTCCGTTGTGACCGCTGTTGCTATCCAAGGACGAAAGACAGACGAGAAAATCAAAGGAAGTTCTTTCACCTGCTGGAAGGTCGGATCATATCGTGGAATTTCCGGATATCTTTGCATCTGGGACGACGACGCATGGAGTCGGGAAACGAAGTCTATGCCGACCAGGCATCTGGCCGACTATTCCTCCGCCACATCCTCCTCTTGCTCGATGTTCCCTCCGACCCGCTGCTGGGCATGTGGGCATGTGGCGTACCGTGACTCGGTGATGCCTGGGGCAGAGTTGCTCGATGTCCCTACTCGGGCCTCGATTTGATGCTCCCTCGAAACGTTTCTGTTCTTCCGGAAGTAATCGTTCCCCGATCCGTATGCCGATCGAATGCGAGATGGAGCTCGATCCTAGGCCTCTCGAATTCCTATCGAGTGTGGCTTTTCGATCTTTGGTGGCCCCTAAATTGTTGTGATCGCGGCGGAAGGCACCCACCACGCCCCTAACGGTGCTGCACGCGAGATACCCGAGATGCCTATCTCGGGTTCTTTTTTCCGTACATGCCGTTCGCGACAAGTGCCTTATATAATTTTCGCAGAATTCCTCCCCTCCCGGATCGGGAAAGCAGGAAGTCGATGTCTCCTTCCATGATCCCCTTGGAGAGCCGTGGAATTGGACGATAATCCTCGAGCAAGTAGGGGAAGAGAGGGAAGGTGCACGCTCTCATCCCTCTAATCTAGTCCGCAATGAAGTGTGAAGAAGATCGCCTGGATCTTGACTTTCTCGTTTGCATGCTAATTCGTAGGGTGGATGCAGGGATTCTGGTAGCTCACAAATCATACGAGACAACGTCGGAATGAAGCTTCAGCCGTTTTCCCGCAGGCCGCTCAGTGCGCCGCACAGTGGGGCAGAATGCGAAAATAGGAGGAAAAAATTCGAGTCAGCGATTCCGCTTTTTGAGCGACGAACATCCTCATCGACTCCTTGAAACTCGGGAGGCACATCAATCTTGTCGATATTTTGATCCACGAGTGCGTAACGAACAGCTGAAGTGACTCTGAAAACACCTCCCGATCCAGACGTTGAAGTGGTCGTTGGAGTGCTCCGCGGAAAAAAACGAGATCAGCTGTCGATTTGGAGAAAGAACTTGCCAGTGAGCTTGATTGAGTCGAGATGAATGTTCAATGCAACATCCGGGGACAATATGAGATCTTTAAGATACCTAGTGAATTTCATGAAGACTCGTCATTTCTTCGGGATATGTGTCAACTTTCACATAGGTAGAAGTACACGCTCTTCCTGAGTCTTCCTCCAGGGAGAAGCTGAAAAATGCTCTCCGATCTCTCCTCTTCCCGATTCAGTTCTCAAACCCTGCTTTTTCGATGCAGAAGTTGAGTCCTGGAATCTCTCGCAGGTGTACAAATCAAGGTGTCTCGCTTCGAATTTTTCGATGATTGGCCTGCTTGCGAGAATGGGAGGAACTTAGATCTCCTCGAGAAGGTTTTGTTGGCCCGAGTGGAACTCGAGATTGAGGACTCCCCATCATTAAGACGATCTTTGAGTAAACACGCATCCATCTTATGCCGGAGATACAACGGAAGTTAGTCGTAATCGTTACAATTTTTTTGGTAGAAGAACGCCAAGTGGCTTGGTCATGTCCCCATCATTATCCTGGTTCATACGGCCCGCCTCGAATCCATCCCGCCGACTGCGAGGGTTGGTCGCCCTCATCATCACCCCCTTATCGGTGAGCTTGGACGATTTGAAAAAAACAGCAAAATAATTTTTTCAACCTATTTTCGCATTCTGCCCCACTGTGCGCCGGCTGTCGCCACCCCGAACTAAGTCCTGACTTCGTAAAAGACAGAAAGACCGAGCTGTCATGGAAAGCTGATGGACTTGGTGAATGATCGAAAGCTTCCCAGTTCTCAAAAGAGTGAGCTGAGACTGGCTTTCTCGCTGGCTCCGTGCTCCTGTTCTTCCCGTTGCCTCCCTCGTGCTGATGTACACCTACTCGCGCCCGTTGAATTTGTCATGAACCCTGGGCACCAGATTCGCCATCATTCAAAAACGAGAACAAAATCCAGACACGAGTGCAGGTGATTTCCGATGTCCCTAGGTCTTGAGCATCCAGAGTCGAGAACAGCGCGGCACCCGTACCGATGAGGGTCGTAAGGAAAGCTCCACGATGGACCCTGAGGAAGGCCTCTCTGACGAGTCGCCCTTCTGACCGGATCTCCGCCTTCGGAGCGCATCGATTATTTCTGCATTCTTCTTCGGGCTAATAAACGAACGTTGCGTTCCGTATACCGGGGACTTTGGAACAATTGGACAATGATCAGGACGTGCGTCAACGTCATCCTGAATCGCAGCAAATCCGCGAGATTCCTTCCGTCTCGTGCGGGAGCACCCGAGAGCTTCTCACGGGAAGAAACTTGATCTGATCAATGAAGTTATCCCTGATCTGAATCCGAAATCACATTAACATTGTCAGTACCGCTCTCGTCTAGATTCTTGTCCGACGAGGACGGCACGACTAGAGGCTGTGCATCAAACAAGCGAAGGCGAGTCTGTCATGTTATGTAATTAAACGTCGCTTCCATCGGCACCGTCATCTGCATACTATCGCGTCGTCGAACGTTCGGTCAGAGATTAGAATAATAATAAGGAAGACACGAAAGCTCAACTTGTGTGCCCTTGAGCGGAGTCCGTCGATGGCTCAAACCAGCCGACGCTCTCCGGGTCGCTCAAAACCAGTTGCAACAAGAGGGCCCAATAAGGATGCATTAGCTTTCCGTAAATCATCGTCGTTCACTCCATCGGATCCGCCGTCGACTCGTGTGGTTGGTCTCTTTCGCAGAGACGAACATGGTTTCCGACCGCTTCTCCGAGAAAATCCGCCGAAGGAAATCTCCGGCTCCCTAGATGTAGGGAAATGAATAAACGAAATTCCTTTGGTTTCACTAGCAGAGAATCGCATTACTTCAGAATGGGAGTTCCGTAGGTGCTAGCCTTCCAGGGAACTAAGTTCCCCGAGAGCCCCCTCTGGGAGATCCCTTCCCCCGCGACGAGCCTCGAATCGCCCCGCTGAACCTCAAGCGCGATGAATGAATGAATAGCGCCCTTCTGACTGAGGGGGAGGTTGTGTTGAGACAACTGTAGATAGTGAAGGGAAAGCCCCGGTCCATAACGTCCCTGTGATTCTCCGTGGAAAAAGATTTCGGATACCCTCACTTTCGGCAACAGTTTTGGATCAAATCGGCAGCCTACAACGCAGTCTCTCCCCAATACTAATGAGAATATTATCGAGCGGAGTGGGGCACGTGCATGATCTCGTCGTTTTTTACTAGTCTAGCCTTGATTCAAGGAAAGCCGGCTCCATCTCGTGACCTGCGAGGACACGATTTTATAGAATGTGGGGACTGCTCGAAGACGAGAGAGGCACAGCCTGATCACGATACCTGCAGCTAAAGGAAGATCGAAGTCTTGGGAGGTCAGAGACGTCTACCGCAGCGGCCTCTGTGGGTTTGAGCCCATCCGGAGTCCCGTGCAGAGCGAATAGTATTCTGGACGGACACCTCACCTCCTCCCCGATCAGTTCTTGCACGCTTGGATACTTCTTATATTTGGTGACACTAATTAGCTCTCTGGGAAGAATCGCTCTGTTTATTCCGTCTTGCTCGCTCAGGTTCCCTCATTTTCTCGCTTCTCGAATCGACACAGAGAAGAGCATTTCTAGCAGGGGAGAATGAAGATCTAGCAGATTCGAAATCTGCTCCCGACAACTCTGATACTCTCTCAGTGACGCTTCGATCTCTCCCGAGGAATCGGAATGAGTTGCTGGAAGGGGGACAAGTCTCGATGTCTCGGGGAAATTAGGATCCGCGGTCCGACAAGTTTACTCTTATGCTCGACGTCAGCTCCAGCGAGTCCTCACCTGGCTCCGCTCCGGGGAAGCAAAAAGCTCGAGAGGATGAACATGTCGTCGAGCTCGTTCCCAAAGTAGCTTGGAACTCAGTGTTGAGAACCTCGATTACGGAATAATTCACGGTGTCTCCCGCCGTTTAGCTCAGGTGAGACTTGGCTTCAGGAGGAAGGATCTGTTAGCGGTGCTGCTCGACAGAGCCGAGGCCGATACATTCCCCGGGGATCGGTCATTGGAAGGGTCATCGTCACACGTCTCCATCGATTGTGCATCCTTTAGTACCGATTCCTCGAACACCTGTTCTTCCGCTTTTTGTGGAGTATTTCAGATGGTTCGTCGTCGATGTTGAAGTTGATCCGCCGCACCGTCACAAGGAGACGTCTCCCGCAGGAAATCAATGGAGTCGTGCAGAGTATATTGGAGTTTATTCAAAAAGCGCGCCGATATGCTTCCAAGTCATTCAGCTTTTCGATTTCTATACCTGTCCTCCATGAACCCTTATGACGGCCACTCGCTCGGGAGACAGTTCCTCGTCGAGGATTTGTAGTAGACATGATCGAGGCCGCCCTCTCGCGGGTCCCGAAACAGGAGAGGGCTACCGATGATATCTCAGAGCGGGCAGAGAATGAGTCATCTCGACCTCCTGTAAAGGCGAAGGAATGAGCCGAAATAGCTCGATCGCTGTGATCTGGGAAAAAGGATTTCCCTATGTGCATCGTTTCACCATTTCAAGCTACTCACTTTATGGTCCTGGTCCTGCGGTAATTGATCGGATGGATACAAGCAGCTCCGATCACGGGGATCTCAGACGATCACACACGATTTGCTCTCCTTAAAGGGATTCTCCGATTGAGGCATACCGTTCACGAGCACGTCATTCTTTTGATGCTCGGAGCAATATTTGATGAGGCTTGAAAGATAGGTCGTCCTCCTTTTACTGACTGGAGCTGCGACGACTCTTCGATGCGGGAGACGTTCCGCGGAACCTACATACTTCATATGATAATGGGGGTCCTAAGTGATGGGAATGTGTCCGAATACAGAGGATCGATGCGGTGCTACCAGGCGACCGACGATGTCCAGGGCGGATTCCAGACCTGTTTTCTTTTCCAGCCCTGGATGAGGTCTATGATTTACCTCCCGGGAACCTCCGATGGAAGGAACCATTGTCTCCCTCGTCCCCGCCCTGCCATGCCTAAACTTCTTCTCTCAAAGTATCGCCTCCTACCAGATTTGTCCTCCCGGCCATCGTCTCCTCCCTTTTTCATTAGAAAGGCCATTTTTTCGCGATAGCGGCACAGAATATGGCTCTTCCCGACTACCGATGTAATCTGCAAGGTCTCTGATCGCTCACGGGCTTTGGACGCTACTGGCTGTTCGATGCTCGCAAACACGCGTCGCCTCGCTGCCCGGCGTGAAGGAAAATCGGCTCCCCGATATCAAAGTCCCTTATTGGAGCATTTCTTCCTCACGACTGACTTCGCATCAAGTTCGAACGAGGGCGCACGAACCGCGATGTCACGAATTCCGAACGAGAGGGCTAAGGTGGTGTTGCTCGCGGAACTCCTCCAACGTTTATATGTGTCGCCCGAGACAGCCCTTGTGAGAGCTCTCTGAGGGTTCATCTCCAACCTTGTGATTTTCGATTGATTCGACGATTCTTGGCGTTAACTTAGCGCCTCGGGTTGGGTTTCTCGGGGACTTAGCCCAAGTAAGCTGTGGGTGACACTGGGACGATCGAAGTCGTCGACGCCTACCTTGACGGATTCAAGCTACGTGCTACTCCATGGTCCCTCGAGGTTCCCTGTAGGCTCTCTGCTAATGGTTTTAAATTCCAGAGGGTGGCTGCGACGGCTCGTGGGATTCGTTCCAATAACTGGTTGGTGTCTTGTCGCTGCGGAGCCTGGCGAAGAAATGCGCGGGCGAGTAGAGGGGAGCGGTAAGGTACCTTCCAAGATCCTACCGGAGGTAGAGACAAAAGGTTTCCCAGCTCGATCACCTATTCCATCGATTCATTCCCGTTTTCCCGGAAATGATCCCGCTGGCATTCCGGCTCAGGAGAGTTTACGGCCGTTGACTTTCATCTTCGTTTCCGAACGATTGAGTGAGATTAGCCCGCTGCGGCCGCGCCGTTGTTCAAGAAATGATCGGTCGAGCTCTCCATTTGAGTACGAGCTGATAACGCTCCGGGCCATTGCCAGCCGGGCCACCATCCGCGCCCAAGCCGCATCCTAGGAAGCAAGATCGGATTTCGTCGTTGGAGAGGTCGTTCGAGAAGCGCTTGTTTTGCAGCATTTTCCAGCGCCTAACAAAGAACGACTCTCTCTGTCGGGGGAGCTATGGGTATCTGTGAAGGGTATCAGCTCGGCCCACCACGACGAGCGACATCATTGCATCCCGAGTGAGATTCCTGGGCGGAGCGACGATTATTCTACGTCTTCAAATCATCCCCAGGGGGTCTCGGTACGGCAAACCGTGTGCTCGCGAAGAGACTGCATTCGGTATGAGGTTGTGAGTGATGACACGATTCGCGTTTCGAGTGTCCGGTGTCAAACAATTCGAGGCTGGCTGCTGAGTTGAGACGTCGACGGAAGACAGGGTGTTCCCATGCTGAGATGATCATCGGTGGGTCTTTGCGGATGTCTCGCATTTCGGACCGCGGGAAAGGTTCCCGACTGCGGGACTCGGCTTCGCTCCTCGCCGGTCCGGGATGCGTCGCGAATCCCGAATCTGAAGGCTGCTGGAGTATATGTAGAGCCGTAGCTCGTTACAGACTCCGTGGCCCACGTGTTCAGGAATGATCTTAGGAGTTTCTCCTTCTCGGGACCAGTCGTGATTCATGATGATGCTCTTGGGAATACAAGGTCTAAGTTCCCCAGTTTGACACAAAACTTCGAAGTCTTGAGGCTCCCTACAGGCTACAGCAAGCAGTCCTCAATGCCAGTTTGAGGGGGGAAGCTGAGTACCGATAGCCTTGGTCGGAACTGTCGAGGCGCCCAGGAGATTCAAGTCCGTGATTCGACCCAACTTGGGCGAGCCTTGATGCTGTGGAGAAGTTCCAAGTACTCCCCATAATTAGGCAACTGAGATCGGAAATTAGGTTCCGCGTTAGTTCCCAGAACTAGTACAATGAAGACCGCGACCACACTTCTTAAGTACCTCTGTGAAAAAGGGGCGGTGAGCTCCCGCAATCGATGGCGGTTGGTGAGGGAGACTGATTGTAGCAATGTAAACGGAGCCTTGGCGCGAGGTAATGACGCAGAAGTTTTAGTGTTCCCACGTTTCCCCGCTCAATCTCTGCTCTGCGTGCGCTGTCGGCCCCGCTCGCCATCATTTCTCGTTTTTTGAGAGCCGAACGGCCACAATGATTCGACTCTCCTCGGGCACATTCGCGATATGTGCGCCGGGGCCCCATCAAGACTTGTGCGCGTAGCCTGACCGCAACTTCCAGCGACAGATGTGAGCTTTGAGGAGTGCACCTGTTTCTCGGCACGTACAAGCGTGCGTTGTAAGCGATCTAGCGCAGCAGCTCGGTTTATGTAGGTACCTCAGTCCCTTCTTATATCGCTCCCCCGGATCTCTCCGTGTTAGTCAGACCGGGCGTGTTTAGCAATTCAAATTTGGAAAACTCATCTAGTCACGCCCTTGCGCCTTGAATCCTCCTAATTCGTATGCATATTGACACACAAGTGTTGGGATCATCGGAGCACGACAGTGTTCGACGAACTCAGAGGCCGAGTTTGGGAATTGGTCGAGCTCGGTTTGTGCGTTCGGATGCTCGAATAGACTTCTCACTCATCAACCCTTCCCAGGAGCGTCGGTTCGTCGGTCTGAACAGAGCTGATTCCTCATACGGTCGGGAGGTTCTGTACGGAAAACTTCGCATAAAGCTCCGCCGGATCTCGACGCAGCGCATTCGGTCGGCTCGTATGAGATCCCCATGTTCGGCGAAGATATGAATTTTCAGCGCCTTATCCCGTAAAGTCGAGCCCAGTGAGGGCATTCCAGGTCCCGGACTCTTGCTCCGTACACGGCAACACGTCTGATGTCGAGTGCTGTCGTGAATTCGATACTTGGCTGCGATTGCCGTGGAAGGAGCAGCGCTTCTCAGACAGTCTTCATCATGCTGCGGGAAAGTCTCGGAGCGTACCCGAACACCGCCACCATGGACAAGACTTGTACGAGCTGAGCTCAGGCAGCCTGTAGGGTAAAGTCTATCCCAGGTCCCGAGTATGTTTCTTGATCTCACCGTGTGGCGGAAGCAACGCCCTAACCCTGCAGTTGATTCTCTCGCTTCGTTCCGGGGCATTCCTCCCGGGAAAAACGTGCCTGACTTCCCTCCGAGTTCGAGGAGCGTACCCGATAAACAAGTCCACCCCGCCTCAGTATTCGCAGAATCGCCCGGCCTCCGTCTTACTCCCTCGCTCCGTGGATCGAAGAACGACGAAGGTAGCGCGGCGTTAGTCGTAATCGGGCAGGTCATCGTCATGGCCCTGGGAGCAGCGAGGACACTTCCAACCGAAGGGCGAGTCTCTTTGCTCGTCGTTGAAAGCGTACGTCGCGTCGGTCGGCCGTTTGATGACCGAATGGGCTCCTCTGCGAGACCTAAACAGAGCTAAGCTAAGTGTTTCCTCGGGTCCTTTCCAGACTCTATTTGCTGTCCTGCTTCCGTCAGCTCTCCGGAGTCTCCTCCATCCTTCTTTCCTCAATCCTGAGTATTCCCATTCTCCTGTGTGCATTCTCCTTCGTTGATCCGCTCCGTCGTTCATTGCTTTATTCATTCGTGTTCGAACGAGCGAGGGAATGTTGCTGTCGACTCGTTTTTCCCGTTAGCTCTCGCCTGAGCGTTATGTCTTCGTCGAGTAGGAGTTCTTTGCTCGACAGCTCCGTTCGAAGGAAGAGCGAACTCCTGCGAAGTGACCGGAGAAGCAATCGACAGCCTCCAGGAGAACAAGCAAGCTTCAAACGTTCGAAATGGTCACAACGCGGAGGGACGGAGCAGGGGACGCAAAGTGAACTTGCTCACTCAGTCTGTGTTTGCTGCATCTGAGTGGAGGGGACGCACCGCAAGTATTTCCGATTTCCTCTCTCGGAAACAACGAAGGACTCGAAATCTGAATGATTCCCCAGCGTGACAACAGCTCGCCAACCTTGGCGCCCAAACATTCCGGCTTTCTGGAGCCGCTTGGATATTTCGCGAGCGATGTCTACTGCATCATAATCGACACAGGAATCTTCTCGATCGTCTCAACCCAGCTGTTTCTCTCTACTTATGTGTATCTGATGCGGGCGAGGTCGAAGGTTGCATCCGAGCGCAGGTAGTCGATGTGAGGAACGTGGGGCTCCCAAGTAGCGGAGTCCGAACGTCGCGACTTTCGCGTAATCTCAACCATGTTCCTGCGTGATTGAGATCACGCCTCAAATCGCCTCACCGATGGGAGCATGAACCTCACGGTGTCATAAAATCTCATGGGTGGTTGTCTCAGAGTCTGAATCCACCAATCGATCTCGAGAGTGGTCGCAACCCGCTCGTCGCATCATGAGGCCATTCCCGGCGGCAGGAAGGTTCTCGATGTTATGAGGCTCGTCTGGAGCCATCGTCATTAACGCCGCAATGAATTTCGAAATCTCCTGGTCGTTGCTATCCACTTGCGAGCTACGACTTCCGTGAATGTTGCTTCACTTGTTTCGAAGAATTACTCATCGTCGGTGTGCACGAAAGCTGGCGCAAGAGCTCGCTTGAGATGTTGGGACACGATGACTTCTCCCAAAGTGGATGCGTTTCCCCTGAGATGTCCTCCAAGGAAGCTCCGGCTCACCGAGCTGTCTACCAGGTCATGCTGAGCGGTATTGTTCGACTTCCCTTCGCTCCGCACCCTGCACACAAGTTTGAGCTTCTTCATTCGCCCGAGGACAGGGCAACGAAAATAGAGCAGAACTCTGACCGACTCGAGTCCAACTTTCCGGCGTGTTTCCCCGACACGGTGCGACAGTTTACGGTGAATGGCTCCCGATGGGATCACTTCTGCTCGAAGCTTGTGAAGGAGCAGAAATCGAAGAGCGGAGCAGGGCACCAATACTCTCGAAAACCTGAATGATTTCAGGCGCGAAGCCAAGCACGAGATCGAGCTCTATGATGGCTTCCGCTGTCACCAAGCCTAGCCGTCTTCAATCTGTAAGCTGCGAAAACGAGCCCCCATAAGACATGGATCGTTCCCGAGGAGCGAGTTTTCCTTCCCCTGACTCGCATTGTACATATAATCGGCGCCATCCTACCCCGGCACACTTCATTGGCGGTCGAAACGGTCGAGTGGATCTCCCTGAGTGTTTCATGAGAGCTGTCTATATCACGAAGCACCGTCGGTCGTCCGAGCGGTCGGGAACTGTGCCCCTTGGGCCACAAAAAGCCGCTCGCTCGCTCGCGCGCCCGCCCCCTGCCGCCTGCCCGACCGATTGCGCGGACGGCGAACAGGCGACGACGCGACCACCGTCGGCTGCAAAAGCAATTCCGGGTGCAGGTGATGAGCTTTCTCAAATAGCACGTGCGCTTTCCCGAAAACAACGGAATCTGGCTTTTCTCTTCGTTTTCCGAAAGCGGATTTTGTGTGAGACTACCCGCTTCAGGGCCGGCTAGCGGGAGCACTGCCAACGTATCTCGAACAGGCGGGGAGGAGGGGCGAACGGGCGAGCGAGCGAGCTAGTGTCGGCCGCAAGCAAACCAATCCCGAGTATAACCGAATATTCAATTAAGTGATAAGGCAGTCAGCTGGCTGGCTGGCTGGCTAGCAAAACCGAGCTCGGAGAACTCACATGAGGTGGAATTATCTGACGACGAGCGTGAGCTCTAAACCACGCTGGTTTAGGGTTACGCTGACAAAATATATTGGCTCGATGGGCTTGCAAGAAGCAACGAAGCGTTCCACCGGTGCGTCGTGGGAACAAACGATCGAGTCTGACAAGTCGGATTCAGTCGGCAGACCTTTCGCTTCCGTACATCGTTTGGGTCGTGAATCAAGTATTTTGCTTCGCCTCGAACCTGTGTTGGGGATCATCTCTCCCACCCTCACTTGTGCTCTGTTCTTTCCATGCTTTATCTCCTTTGAGGAACGCTCCGCAAACTGAGGGATCAAGCGAGCGCTGCTGAGTGCGGCGGCTGGCAGGAGGATTCCGCCGCTCCAAGGCCCGAATCTCGCATGGGACATCGCAGGATCGTCGCCGTATTAGTATTTACAACAACGAATCACTTGCCTAGGGTGGTCGCAGTATTTCCGTAGATTTACTCGGGCTCCTCATGACTGTGAGATTCAGACCCGTTGAAACGCTCGACTCGTGCTGCTGTTTCTAGCCGAAGCTGATAGTCATCTTCCCTATACGCTGTAGAATGAGATAGATGTCGACGCTGGATTCGCGGAGGATGGAGTCTCCCGCACCCTCGACTGCGATATTCCCTCGGCCGCTCCGTCACTCCGACAATCTTGCCATCTGAATCCATTCATTCCCCTCTATATCGTTCGCATCGACTTCTGGCTCGAGATCAGCCTGTAAACGACCGATCACGAGTGTTTGCGATCGCTAGCACGATTTGCGGATTACGCAATGTTGTTAGCGTCCGCTCAGCCCCCAAATTCATCAAGCATGGCGGTTGGCTCACGCACGTATCCCTTCAAGAGCCCTCTCGAGCCACCCATCCTAGCGACGACTGCCCCTCCGCCAATGGGATCCTCTACTCGATTACGGTCTTGACCCCAAGTCGATTTCCTTCAGAATATCGCCCGGAGGCAGGGCTGAACCTCATACGCGTGTTCTGACACCCTTGATGGCACGAGGAGCCTCCCACGCTACTCATGCTGAAGCGTCCGGATGCAAACAACGATGCAACAATCTTCATGAGGAACACCCGATTTTCGGAGAATCCTTGCCAAGTGCTGCACCGATGATCGAATGCGTTGCTTCGGCGGACTCCATTGCCGATTTCGGTCAAATTCACTTTCGCAATCTGTGCATTGCGAGCTAGCGAGGAGCCACTATTCGTCTCTGCTGGCAGAATTCTCCAGTATCGTGGAATGCCATCAATCAGCCGGTCGGACACGTGGAAACTTTCCACGACGACGAGAATTCCATTGCCGTCGAGTGAGCTGCAACGGAAGTTGGAGTAGGATTCGAATCCACGGGGAGTTGTTGCCCGAGTTTGGGGACAGTACGCAACATTCATCGTCCGTTGGCGTATTTTGCATTCAAGAGGAATGAGCTCAGGCTACCCGAAAGAGATACCTCTGTGAAACGCTTCCCGTGTCGGATCGACGATATACGCCTCGTCCGCCGACTGAACGCCGGAGTCCGGAACAATCGGATTTCCGCTAGAGATTCCGAGAGCATGCTGCTCGTCTACGAATCGGACGATCCGGGCGAGCTCTCGGTCTGCAGCTGTCGGGCTTCTTGGCAGCCGATCTCGAACAATTTGTTTGCCTAGGATCGCTGCCATTCCCGATTCACTCCATATCGAGCCACAGCACCCACGCGTTCTGCAATGATCGACGGAAGATGTAGTCCGGCGAGAGTGGGATCTCGGAATCCCCCCCTAACTGATGAGACCGATTCCGTCAATGCTCCGAATCCATTGTGCGCTTCGATGTCGACACGAACGAAAACCGAGATCTAGGCCCGTGGAAAGCATTCGCTCAGCAGCGATCGGAGTCCATGGTCCCGTTGAATGATCTATCGCCTGTCTGCGACTCCGCTATCCCGCTGAGCAATCGAAGCCTACATTATGTGAGTGGGTTTTGTCGTCGAAGCCACGTTTTTTTTTGTCACGGTACATTTGTTGTGATACTTCTCTCGATCCTGCAGCTCGTGTCGGTCGGTGACGAATGATGATAATTATAATACCCTTAGGTTCCATGTATAAGGAACCCCATGAATAAGGAAGCTTCCGTATAACGGACCCCGCGTATAACGAACATTCCGTATTAAGAACCTCACTTATAATGAACGATCGTCGATTTCCGGCTTCTGCAATCTAGATATCGAAGGATAAACACAGTCGAGGATAAATCCGCCAAGGTGCTCATATAGCTAAGGTTCACCGCTCTCATACTTTCTATACGTTATACGGGAGGTTCGTTATACGGGAGGTTCGTTATACGGGAGATCCGTTCTACGGGAGGTTCGTTATACGGGAGGTTCGTTATACGGGAGGTTCGTTATACGGGAGGTTCGTTATTCGGGAGGTTCGTTATACGGGAGGTTCGTTGTACGGGAGGTTCGTTGTACGGGAGGTTCGTTATGTGCGGGGTTCGCTATACGGGAGGTCCCTTATAAGCGGAACTTTTATCCGCAATCAAGGGTTCGTTACACGTGGACCTCTCGGGTAATCGTCCAAGCTCGACGCGATCTCGCAGAGTTCTTATGCCGTAGATTCCATATGGGGCTCCCCGCAATCGAAGAGGGTCGGTGGCGAATCCGAGCCAGGAAATAAGGATTCATCGATTCTCTGAACAGTGAAATGCGGTGATCGCAGCTCACTACACACTCGTGATGCGAGCGGCCCATGTGTCCCAGATGGGGTCATTGGTCATTGCGTCATATATTTCTCGCCAAAGAGTTGGAATGAAAATGCCGGACATGGGGAATGATTCAAATTCGGGAGACCATGTGTTTAAGTCATTCCCACTATGGTCATTATTTCATGAGTCGGCTCGGGTTCGAGCTTGACGAGTCTCGCTCATTGCGGGGCACGGTGGCTTTCTCCGTAGCTTGCCCTCTATCTGCCACCCGGCGATGGATCGCGCCTGGAAGCCGCCGAGTACCTGGCTCGCTGTCATCTCAAACGAAAGCCAGAACACCGAGAACGTCAGTGCGATAAGACACACGAATATGTCTCGCAGCATACTTGACGCTTGACACAAGGTTCACCAGGTACTTCGACAGCGACAGCCTCATTTTCTGATTCTCGGGTTGGGCTCGGGCTACCCTCATCGCGATTCGATCGCATCATGTCGCTGTGGCTGATCGACTGATCACATCTATTCATCGTCAGTGAATTCCTGCCGGTGTAATGATGGCGACTTCATGACAGATTAGATTCAAGGTTCGAGGATGCTCTTTTCATCCAAGTTGACACTGTGTTCGCACAAGCTGTTTCCGGTCCTGCAATCGGTCGGAGCTCCGTACATTCCTCTATCGCTCATCCCATGGACTCCTCGAATGAGCCTCGGCATAGCTCGAATTTCGGACTCACATTCTAAACGGGAGCTTTGGCGAGTAAGAGAGGTCCCGTATAGCTGACACTCAATTGGTCGATTTCGCCAGCTCAGCGATGACAACGAGAAACATAATTCGCCTGTGCCTCCTCAACCTTATCTACAGTGAAGTTCCTGTCCCAACAGAAGGGAGGCTCAGTTGTGTTCTGCTTCAGCCCACTCATCCGAGGTAGACAAGAGGAATCCTTCCCGCTCGAGGTGCCAGAAGACATCTCACCAAAAAAAGAGGAGCAGCAGCTCCCGCGAGATCCGGATCGGGAACAGCAGGAGCAGCAGGCTATGAGACGACAACCGCGCCGAACCTGAGACTAGACTCCCGAGGAAACGGACCGTATACGATCGAAGTATCGGAGAGATCTGGGTGAACGGAATCTATTTCGAAATTATCCAACATATACGATCGTTGGAGTCGACGTGAACGCTTTTCCTCGCGGTGAAGAAAGCTCCGCTGAGATGGATGATCTCCGGGCCTTAACGACCAAAGCTGCCTACTATAATACGATTCCTTCGTGCGACCACTCCACCGCTTTGCAGAATGATGCTCGTGATGCTTTTTTGCCTCCTCACAGCATTTTTCCTGACCCTTTCAGTTCTTCCTTGCCCACCTTTCCTGAGATTCTCCAGTACCTGAACCTCTTAGGAGAGGAAAAACCTCTGAGCCGGGGACGAGACCCAGTCATCAATCACCTATACGTTCCCGAGCCGCAGGAATCACCGTGCTCCGTTGCTTCCGCGACAGAATCGTGGAGAGGGACGTTCAAGATCCAGACCTCCTCATGAATACTTTCGGACGTATCCTTTGCGCAACGTTGTTTCAGCTCTCACACATCACAATAGGCTCGACTTTCCGTGGCTTCTATCACGAGGAACGAAGGGAAAACAACTTACGCTCACGAAGAATTTGTTCGAGCAATCGGAAGGGACAATTGCCTCAAGTTCTCGTCCTGCCACAGAGTCCTCAGACGGCGCGGCCATCCACCCACTCGCAGGAGGGCGAGAGATAATTCGCGATCTCCGTTCGTGTGACAAGGCTGGCCTTAGATACAGGCATTGAGGAGTTCCATGTGCGCCCACAGTCAGCCAACCGCCGTGACCCGCTCAGATCTGATCAGATAGCCTGTGAATCAACGATTCTTCCAATGCACAGCTGAGGCGAGCTTCGCTCTCCCTGCTGGACTCGAAGCGCATGTTGTATCTTTCTCTCCTTCGAGTCGAATTCCGGGATAGCGGATTCCAGCACGGAGATCATAATGACCGGGGATGGCGCCGAAATCATTCGTTGATTTTTGTGTGAGACAAAAAGTTCGCTATCCGGATCCGCAATCAGATCGACTCCACATCACCTGATTTATGGTCGAGCCTTTAATATTCGCTCGAGCAGCCTGATCGAGATCGGCTTGCAAGAAAGGATCCGGTTCGGCAACATTTACACATTGTCCGAGTACCCAATGGAAATCGTTTGCAACAGATCGCCCCAGTGGGAAGGAACAGCTCGAGAGGCTCTAGTCAGTGGTTACTTCCAAGAAGCGACGGTGGACGGGATCATCCAGTCGTGCGCTCCGTTTCCGCTAGCCGACAAAGCTGCAAGCTGAAGACTTTCTCAGACGCTTGTATTGTTATTGAACTCACTCGTCGCACGCTGCGGAGACGGTGATTCTCTGCAACGTGGCTTCTTGACGTAGCTGCATGACCCGTTTCTGCATGGCGATCGTCTGCGAGATTTGCGATTGGATAGCGCTTGCCATCTGCAAGGATTGAGGAGAAACAAAATAATCATACGCAATGATTCTGATTACCTCAGCCGTGCGTACATATGTCTTTCTAATGGAAATTCCCAGTTCATTCCACCGGCTCCAGACGTGTCCTCCAGCGGAAAAGAGTTGGCGCGTCTCCGAATACTTCAAACCAAATCGGAGTATCCGATGCATTCGCGCAAGGTGGCACCGCTTCGCCCGTGGACCAATTTCGAACACATCCGCCGCCGCCCATCACGTGCTGTCCGATGACGAGAGTGCAACTCGACCGGGGCGTTGAGATACGCATTCCCTCAAGCAAGATCGTAGTCTTCCGAATGATGTCCGGAGAGGACCGGGAAATCTATCTCTCCGAACGATCTGACGGGAAGACGGATAGCATGCCACAGGTGTAGAGCGTGCACCGAGCACTAGCCGCGTACTCGACAAACACTCGATAACAAGTCACTGGGCGGTGCAGGCGGATTCGTTCTACTCACCTTCGAGGAGTGGTGATCGCTGACTCGAGAGATAGTTATCGTTCCAGCAGTTGGGGATCTCGTATAATCGCTGGGGACGTTGAAGTTAAAGCTCCTTCCTCTCAGAGAGTTTTCCCCTGAAGGCAAATGAGCACCTTGGTCGGGTGGGTCTCACGCCGGAGAGGGAAAAACCTGATGTACACAGCGCCCTCTTCCGAACCCGAGCGCAGCACCAGGCATGCTGAAGCATCTCTAGGAGCAGGGAATAGAAAAGCATTGCTTGGATCTCGAGTTCCTCGGCAATCGACGCCCAGTATTTTGTCCATCAAAAGAGATCTTCCCATCAGAGTCTGGTCCGGAGCGCCGAGAAATGTAGTCGCAGAACCACGGAAGCCAGAAGAGAGCCCTGAACATGAGCTCCTATTCTCCGACCCTGGGGCAGATATCGACGTCTCGGACTCGATCGGCTTTCGGACACGAGAAAGCCCTCGAAGGAGTGTTTTTACTGCGTTTTCAGTCACTAGACGTGAGGATCTCCTTCCCGATGATCGATCGAAACCAACGATAGACATTCGGAATCAAAATATCATAGGAGGTTGAATGCATCGGGGCCGAGTCGTATAACAGGGGCGGACGCTGGCGAAAATGATTTCATTTCCAGGCAATCCGAGATATAATAATATGCCGGAAAGAACATTTGCATCAGTGTTGTGTATTCTTCGCAAACGAGGGAAACAACCTCGTTCGGAGCTGAGGAAATTTCGGAGCGCTTCCCAGCGATTCAGAGCTCTTCCACGGAATTCACGTTTGCCTTCCGTCGCTTGAAAATGAGGTCTAATCAGACCTTTCTATGTCACGAACTTCCTTTAATATGTTCGTCATACTGTCGCCCAATGCGCTCGAGGATGGGCGTGAGGGAAAATTAGCATCGCTCGAGAATTTGGTCAGGCTTCGGCTGCTGACCGCAGCTGTCAACAGGTCGAGCCTCTGCAACTTTGAGGCGAAAGACGACGTAAAAGCAAGCGACAGCCCGTCGCAAAGCTCGAGAATTCGGATCCGAGCAGCCCGTTTCTGATCAAGGTCACCTCGTTCCGTTTCTTCAGGAACGTCGGTCCGGTCGAGCAGATAATTCCGGACTCGATGGCTTCACTGGAAGATCGCCGAGCTCTACGACAAGACACCTTCGAGTGCGGGATGGAGGATACTCGAGCGTGGTCTCTGATTCAAGTTCAATTCGTCATAACTCATAACTTCCTCTACTACTATACACACTTCGTGTAAATAGCACACCACTTCAATATCATTCATCTCCCCAGTCATGGAAGCTGAGCAGAACATCATGGATACAACGTTCGGAGTTCCCCCTCTCTGAACGCATCCCAGGCATCCTGCCGGGTTAATCACGACCTGGAGCTGCATATTTCTGCGAAGAGACTCGGATGCGGTGAATCAGACGTACTGATCTCTCGCTTCCATAGAATTTTTTCATTCCTGGCTCGTTCGGCTCATCTTCGTCGCACTTGAGGCACGCGCAAGAAATGAAAACCGAAACAGATCTCGTTCGGAACGACACGATGCGCAATCATTTCCAGGACGGTCTATCCGAAACCCACGGCCGAAGTTTCCACTCTCCCCCAGCCCGAAAGACATAATTCTATTGCCTGGCTCTCGATGATCTGGTTCGGTCTGGTCGGAGCGATGAGCGTTTCACTCGGTGGCGCCCCTTCATGGCTTATCGACAGGCTCGGGCTTGGGCGATCGCTCCCGAGTTATAGAGCGTCCGAACACAACCAGCTGACTTGGTCTGAGGTCCGAATAAGACTTCAATGCCTCTCACGTCCGGGAAGAAGTCAGCCGCGCAGCTCCACTACACAACGAGCCCGACTCTGAAGCCGATGGAGCTGTCAAGAGCAGACCTGCCATCTCTCAGCGAGCTTGTGAATGTCACGATTCGATCTCTGACTCCATCCCCTACTCCTTGATCACTGAACACCATTCTATTCCAATTTCGGTCGCACCTGACTCGGATGGGCCATTCGCAAGAAAACGCGCGTCGCGCTGGTGAAAAGACAATGAGTGGAGCTCGGTAGATATTCCTAATAATTCGAAGACGTCAGAAGTTGGGTCGCTTGCTGCTTCGCGGCTCACTGTCTGCGGACGGCGGCTCCTAGGCATGGATTGGTAGCGAGTGTGGAACTGAGTGACGAGCTCTTCCTTCCGCGCCAGGCCAATGTTCCGGATTCATGACACACGGATACCGACACTGCGATTCCCTTGTTGCGAGCTAGCGACGTGCCTCAGATAACGAACGAGAAGGAGGATGATCGCAATTGATTCGACCAGTTCTCCGGCCTTTCACCGGCGCCTCTCCGGCGTCACTGTTCGGAGACCACGGGGCATCTGCCTATGGCTTATGATGACTGACAAAAACGAGGATGAATCCGCCTCAGGTACTAACATCCAGGGGCGTACGCGAGGGGGGGGGGGGGCTAAAGGGGCTACTAGCCCCCTCCCAGACGGTTCCTTCGTCAGGACTTCGTAGTACAGGAGCGAATCGCCATACTGGATTTCACGCCCCATGCGGAGACCCGATCTAGCCCCCCCCCACCAAGAAAAATCCTGTGTACGCCACTGCTAATATCAGTACATACTTGTTGCCGCATCCCGTAGGCAATAACTTTCGGCCTGCCTCGGCGATACGTGCCAGGAGCTCTCCATATCCCCATCCCCCTCCTGATGCGCCTTCCGGGGTAGAAGGGAAGCTCACCGAAGTTGCAACGCTCACGTTGCATGCTCGCAGGCCTCCCGCTGTATCGTACTCGCTCCACTCTTGGCGAGAGCGTGCGCCCACACCCTCTCTATCTCCCGGCCCCCGGTTGATGGTATTTCTCCCAAGTCAGAGCGAGGACTGGGACTCGAAGACGATGAAAAGCCTCGTAACGGTTAAAAAATCGCATGGATTCGGTAGTTTGATCGTCACTACGTCTGTCTCCCGGGCATGTATGAGGTAATCCTCGGATTAGAGTACTCCATCGCGAGAACATCCACCAGTGGCATGCGATGGACTGACTCTCCAGCTCTCATTTTTTGTCATTCGGGCCCATGAATTACATGCTACCGAGCTGATCATGCCTGTTCGGCGGGATGGAGGGACTTCACTGATCCACGGATCGGAAGTCGAGAGAGGGACCAGACTGGAGGCTGCGTCGAGCTGTCTCTTGTGAAACCATATTCGCTGTAACATCAAAGCTTCAATGCACGTGGTGTTTTTCGCTCCTTTCGACTGAACTGGCCTTGAGTTCCTGCTAAGTTCCTCTTATGTTGCGCGGCGTCGGCTCTCGTATTTGATGCATCGCGTTTTCTCCCGTGTTCCTCGCTCCGAGGTCTGTTTCCTTTCAAAGAGGAACTTCGACCATGTGTCTGGACAGAGACATCGATTCAATGCGGTAGTACGAGGAGTATTACTTGAGCTAGGCACCCGCAACAAAGAAGTCATTAAATAAATGTCACATGAGAAGGCTGGTACTGTTTCTGGCGCAGTCGTCAGGATTCCTGAATTTTGACGAAAGGAAAAATTCTACACCGGGACCCAAAGATGACGACTCGGAATGCACAATCGAAGCAAAAACAGTTACAAAGCTCATTCAAAGCGCTCTGCACTCCCTTGATCGGAGAAGCGAACTCTCTCGACTCAGAAAAGGATGCTGAATTAGCGACGGCTTCATGCATCAGACTATGTGATTACCGAGTCAAACTCAAAGAAATCGATGAAAAGTTCCTGGAGACATCAACAGAATTCTCAAAAGATTTCATCGACTCAGAATTATTCGACAAACAGTGCATAGCCCCAATCGAGAAACTGTTTCTCATGATCCCGGCCACACACCCATTGCGGGAGACAAGTCCTACACATCTAAAACGTGAAATCAAATGAAGGAGCGGCTTGGATGCGGCAGTAAAACATCACAATCGGTCTTTCTGTAGTAAGTTAGGCTGCACGCCGAGTTTTGCTCCGAAAGGATGTCCCACATACCTTCCGGCAGATGATCGACTAGGACAGGGTTTCCCAACCTTTCTCGGACCAGGGAACCCTGGAGGGTTCCGAAAAACTTCTCCCGGAACCCCTCAAGGGTTCCGCGAATCCTCCCGCGGAACCTTCAATTCATCATTCATCGTTTCTCTCACACCACATCGCGGTTTCGCATAGAAGAAATGACACCAGAGGCACGTTTCCATGAGGACATAACTTATTCTGTTGTGCGGAGCCCTTGGCTCATGTATTTACATGTATGTATCTTACGACGCGTGAGGAGTTATATAAGGGATAAATGCAAACGTTCGTGTTGCACATTTTCCGAAATTTCGCCGAAATCCGGTAACCTGTCAGACAGTTGGACTCCCATATCGTCCTTCGCATCCATGCGACTTCTGTATTTGGTCTCAGTTGCCGTGTAATTCGAGAACCCCGTCTCACACCGACAAGTGCTGACAAGAGGCACCACGACGCGCAGTGCTCCATTGCGATGGATAGATTTTCACGATTCCACGGGTCACCGAATTCCGAACGAGAATCTCTTCCATAAAGGCCGTCTCCCACGGTGGTTTGTTTGTCTCCTGGAGCGGCACTTTTCAAGAACAGCGCATTTGGCTTGAAAGTTTGATGAATTACTGCATCGATGCTTGATAATCGAACCGAGTATCTGTCCGCTGGAGCTCTGGGAATTCGCTGACGGAACCCAAGGGTTCCGCAAAAAACTTCGCCACGGAACCCCGAAAATCTCGTCGCGGAACCCCAGGGTTCCGCGGAACCCCTGTTGGGAAACCCTGGACTAGGAATCAGAGATTTGCTGCGCTTGAAGGAAAAGAGGAATTCTCCGGAAGCAGAGCGTAAAATCAGATCGCACCAAGCGACGAATTTCAACAAGCGTCATGCCGCAAACATTCCGAAGCTCTCCATAGGCGACCATGTACTGGTCAGAAAAGGCGGCTCCAAGCAGGTCTTGGAGTTCTCAGGTCCTTTCCTTGTAGCGGAAGTGGAAGTCCTTCAAGGCATACCGAAGAGAGTTCATTACCTCGTTGGCTCCGCAAGGAAGTCCGCGGCCATCAGGAACGTCATAAAATTTCATCGAACATCGGGACGAACTCTTTGGGGGGAGAGTAGCGGTAGTACGAGGAGTATTACTTGAGTTGGGCACCCGCAAAAAAGAAGTCTTTAAGTAGTTGTCACTTGAGCAGGCTAGTACTGTTTCAACTCAATTACACGCTGACCCGTCTACGGAAGTCGATCGAAGTTCGCCAGATTCGGTCATCATGGAGAATCCCAGAAAATGGCAAGAAGATCATCCGACGAGTGAAACATCTCTTTGAGCATCCTCTAGCTCTCAGGTGGTCCAATGAGCTCCGAAAACTCGTTGTTCGCGATATTCACGGACGAGAGAACTAGAAGTGAGAGAGTCGAGAGAAATATCGCGGAAATCTTCTGTGCCGACATCGAATTTTTTTATTACCAGCATCGGCCGAGGAAAATACAGCCCAAGTGTCGAACATGAAGAATACCAATCTTGGGCAAGCGTCCCGAGCCTCAAATGAAGTCTCGATGGAGCCTGAGGGACACGATGGGGGGCACGCAAATCGGCACATTTATTCGTCGCTTTCGAATTTCTAGGGAACATTTCCCAGTATACGCATGAGCGAGAAGCAGAGGAATTGCTGAGCTCTCGGCCTTGAGCGGGAACCCTCGGGCGCGGACATCTCAATTACTAACTGAAACGTCAGCCCAGAACTATTTTTCTCATAGGGAGTTCGGATCGCGTGCGGAACATCCATCGAACCTCCCCCATGGGTCATTGTCGGGGAGAGCATCAATGCGAGACCCGAAAGGGTCTCGCGGAGGAAATCTTCTCCGATCAGCCCGGCGACGCGCATCCGATTCAGCCTTTCAAAGTAGACCCGATCCCTCGTTCGCCGAGGTATTATTCGAAGCGTAGAACGATTCCATCGATGATGTGAAACCATGGGAACCTCTATTCAATCCTGGACCATCAAGGCATACCACAATTCCCACCTCCTGCTTGATCTCCAGCGAGCAAGAAGATTCCTGACAAAGTCTCAACACCTTGAACGCTAGCTCGATCATGATAGGAGTATTTGAGATAGTGACGAGAGATACTGTCGGCAACAAGTTGCCGGCGAGCATTTGGTGGTGATTCATCCGACATTTTTACGCAATACCCGGGGTACTTAAATTATCGTTAAGTAGGAACTGCAGTCTCTCGAGGGCGGAGCAGACACGATGGCGGCGACGGGTGTCAGGCGGAAGGACAAGCAGGGAACAAAACAGCGGAATCTCGAGCGGAGCGCCCGATTCGGGGAAGATTTTTCTTGAGGGTGGAGATCGTTTGAGCGGATTCAGTACGCCGCAAATCCTGTGGTGAAGCGTGCAGCTCCTTCCACAAATATGTATATTATGAATGTCAGCAACAGGCAGATACATTCGACGACTGGGAGTCGACAGAGATCGAATCTTCGAGACAGGCGAGTTGGAGCGATCGAGTTCTCACACCGATACCGCTCGCAAGGACAAGGCATCGACATGAGTTCCGAGACTGTCAGCGGGCTCTCTCGAGACTCACACATCTCTCTTCAGGCTCGTTCGATGTGTTTTCACGCTCTGAACTCCTCTCCGGACTCCTCTCGGATTGCTGACGCTCACGCTGAGTACATGGAAACAACTTCGCAGGTAGGATTGCATTCTCGATCAGACATGCTGTTTTCATGCGACTATCCTCCGATCGTACTTCCTAGTTCGACTCCACCTTTTCCCCCGCACATCCTGTCTATGGGATACCCTTGCCACCCATGTCCTCCTTCAAGGCACGATACTGAACCCTTCAAATCCTACGCTAGCCGCCTCTCTCCCCTCCCAGGCAAGGAGCCTTAGGTAATAAGAGCTTAGTGGGTATCATGAGCCGCTCGACTCTAGTCGGATTTTTCACTCTCCTGGGTCCTGCGTCTACATATGTTCTATCTTCGGCTCTACGGCTCTTCTACCTTTTTCTTGATGTCGCCACCCATCGCGCCAGCCGGTCCCTTTGGCAATCATGGGGCAACCCCTTGAGAAGCCGCTGCATTCTGGATTCTCGACCAAAAAGAGAGCATGATATTCCCATCGCAGTGATATTTCGCCGCTCATGTGTCGACTAAGGGTGCAGAAAGCGGCGGTGGTCCGTGTTTCCGCATTCGAACCCCTTCGGGCGGCCGAGGAGCTCCTTAATCGGTGATCGCTAGAGACTCGCCCTGAGCGGACGTTTTTCCGGCGAAAAGCGTACATAAAAGCGGACTATGAAAGAGGACCTTCGTTCAATTCTCTCATATTGGACTCAAAGGCTCTTGATGCGAATGGCATACAAAACTTTTAGTTATTCAGTGCGGCGCGTTGGAATAGTAACGTTTCCCTCGTGGACTGCACCAATACAAGTCAGTCTTGAGCTCTTCGCTTCGGAGCAGATGGAAATTGAACTGGATCGATAGATACCGTCTTATGTTGTTTTCTGAGAGATTGTGACGACGATCTGTCACCATGTTCTTCAGGATGGAGGAAGATCTTTCGACTTCAGCGTTCGGAAGGATCGCACAGTCGAACATTGCTGAACCGAAAATCGCGGGTGATTTGAGCCGGCCGAAGTCGGGGTTGTTCGCGAAGATTCCAACAAACCGTCGGAGGAATTCGCCCTCCAGACTTGTTCTCACCGAATCGAGAATCTGCATTTGTCTCCGCAAGGTGATGGATCGAAACTCGAGCATAACGATAAGCTCGGGCAGTAGATGAAATTTCTCAATGGAATCGAATTGAGACTCCAACTCCGGGTCTTCGATGAGCTCCTTCAGAGCTGGACTGCCGATCCTTTACATTCAAGATGCGACACGAAATTCTTGACTGTCTCGAAATGTTCGTAGTGATGGAGAGCTGCGTTGACGAAAGTTCTCCATCGGGTCACAACCAGGTTCGGGGGGAGCGGCTCGTCACCAGTCATTCGACGGTACAGATCGATTTTTGAGTTGGACATGACGCTCTGCATTTGTGATACGAAACTGTTGACTTTCCCGAAACTGTCACGAATCGTCTCACACAGGAGGTGAAGCATCGTATCGGGCGAGACAGTCGCGCGATGAGTATGTATGTTCGATCTTTCCTCGCCAATCGGTGAATTACGGTGTCATTGTGTCGGGTATCAAGTCGAGCGAGTGTTTCCTCCATCGAGAGTTCAACAGAATAATAATTCCACTTAGTTCGAAAAAGAGGACATACTCCGCGTTTGTCCTCGGGATTTTCCTTCAGATTCGACATCAGCTCATACAAATGGACCCACCCGAGGGTACTATGGTCTATCCCGGGTTCTATCCTAAGGGACAACGAAGCTCCTCATGGTGTCGGTCTCTTCACCAGGATCTTCTCTGATTCAGTCCAGCCGACCGTATACGTCTTTTCCCCAACGACGAAAGTCAGACTCGAACCTATAGAAGTGAATTCCATTTAGGCGAGGAAGAATAGATGCCATCCGTATTTTGCAGCAAACGATAACCATCTACTCATTACAAGGGTCAGCAGAACGAGAGGTCGCCTCGCGACCGAACTTCTCGCGGCGAAACGGTCCTGCGGCGATATAGTCTCGCGGCGGAACCCCGCCGCGGCGAGATGGTCACTGCATAATGAGGCTCGCCGCAGAAACTGCGAGCGAGAGCTTCCGAAGCTCGAATATTTTGTCGACTTTCGTTTAGAGGATGCAGCGCAGAGAATCGCAAACTTCAATACTGGTAGCCAATCCCAATGACGAAGACTAAGCGGAGCCCCGTCATCTCGGACCTCGTAACCCATTTCGAAGTTGGCCTTCCTTCATGTTTGTCGAACGACATTCGCCGCTTTCAATCTCACTCCGTGTGGAGAGCCTGCGACTATAAAAGGGGCTCCCTCCTTTCGTAAGAGCAACGTTCCCACCATTCTTCATAATAGAGTCATGATTGCTCGCTAGGGATGATTTACCGTTAGTCGGAAATTCAATAATCGATTTTCCGATTTTCAGCATCGGAAACTGGATTTTCCGACTTCTGTAATCGGAAAATTGGATTTTCCGATTTTCTGAAGTCGGAAAATCGATTTTCCGACTTTTAAAAGTCGGATATTCGAATTTTCCGTTCAGAAAATCGGAAAATTGGATTTTCCGATTACAGAAGTCGGAAAATCCAGTTTCCGATGCTGAAAATCGGAAAATCGATTATTGAATTTCCGACCAACGGTAAATCATCCCTATTGCTCGCTCGAGCTTTCCCGCCACAATGCCATAGCTTCCCTAAACTCCAATTGACCATCTGTAAGGTAGGGCCACACAGAATCGAGTTGAGGAGGTTCAACGACTCCTCCATAGATGCACGTGGCCCGTTATCTCCTCTTCCGGTCTCATATTCGATTGGCTCGTCTGAGTGATCTCCATCGATTCCAAGTCGGTTATCATTATTTTCAGGCTCGAAGTCAGATCCTGGCTCATCTCGGCGTCCTCCAGGATGATTTTCCGGGGCATATGAATAACATGTTTTAATATAATCGTCTCAAATCCGTCAGTTTGATGGATCAAGTCCATGATCCTTTAGTGAGTTCGCATACTCACCATACCTCTTATCACTATCATCAGCTTCTAGTGGCTCATTCCGGGGTTGAACCCCTTCAGAACCCTCCTGAGTCGCCCCGTCTGGCGGCCGTGAGCGTCGAAACAGGAGCTAGGCTCCATATTCCCTCGAACTCATTGCCCCGCGAGAGGTTTGAGCCCCTATGAGTCTGTGCTCAGTCAGAAGAACTGAATGAGAGTGATATCCCCCTCCCCCTCCCGAGGTGAGATTTGCCTCTGTCGACAATTCCCAAAGTCCCCGAGCCTTGGAACTTCTCAGGGGAGCGTCTTGAAGTTCTGTTAATAATCCGTAGAGGTCCTGTTGGACCAATAACCCCGACAACTTTCCGTCAAAATTTTCTCGATTGAAACGCTGACATGTGCAAGGAGAGTAGAGGATCTGCATCATCCAATAATCAGGCTAGGAATCCATATTTTGCGTCCACATCAAGGGTCATATGGGGGACTTTCCCGAAAGCAACATTGGAGCTCCCCAGTTTTCTACGCTGTAGTGTAGACGCACTCAGTTCGGATCGGATCGGACAATCGAATGCCATTCGCGGCTTCGTATGACCGTCAGCTTAACCCATCGTATTGACTTCCTCCTTCCTTTCGTCGGGCTCTGCATATAGGTGCTCTAGAATCTCGATCGAAAAATCGTCTAGATACAGGTTATACATGATAAGGCGGTAAGGAGGAACCTTCTGCGAGACAGATAGGCAGGCGGGGTTCTATCTGAGAAATTCCAAATGGTTTCAAGTTTCAAGGATCAGCCCATTGTCCGGCAGCAGCGACGAGCCGAGGAGAGAAGTCGGGTGTCGCGGCAAGGGAGGAGCGTCCTCGACATTCCAAGAATCCGGGCTGCTCAGTACAGCTGAACCTCGCTCGAGGAACTGAATCCGTTCCGCAAAGCCTGGCCCTAATCGGAAAGTCCGCCGTCCGAAATCTCCAATTCTCGAGTCGATGGTACGGCTGAAAATTCTGATCGGTCCACCGAGGAAAGAGGATCCCAGGAATGAGTACGGAATCCGGCCGCTTGACGAGTTGAGATCCGTGACCTGGGGCAAATTTTCTCGTGAAAAATCTTCTGCCATGCGGAGTGTTCGTTAATCGAGGTGCTCTTCGATCAAGCCTTCATTGTACTCAAGTCTTTACCGCATCGGTGAATCTTTCTCATGAATTGATGGCAGAAGAAGTGTACGGCGTCGAGTCTCGCCTACGAAAGTATGCTGATTCTGATTTCGCGACTCGATCGAGAAGCTGCCGCCCTAGAAAAAATAATTCTGCGCGAAACTCTGCCCTCTCTCAGTTTATTGAAACAGCTCTGAACGTGACGGCGTTCTTTGCGATCCTTCACCCCCGTGGGAGTTGACTCCTTCTTTTCAGAAATCTAGCCGACCACGCATCACTGGGAAAAATCGGTCGGAACCACTCCGGGCTTCGGGCTCCCGGTGGCAGATTTAGGTTGAAGTGTGATGTCCTCTCGAGCTGCTCCTCGTTGCTTGTCGAACTCCGGGATGCGAACTTTGATTATCCGAGTCTCGTATCCTGCTGCGGTCACTCGGAGAGTGAAGTTCCCAGGAGGGAGTATACGCCAGAATTCGCCAAGTTTTGTGGTTGTGACGGCGCGATCCGGCAGCTTCAGATCGTATCCCTCGCTGCCGGACAACACGGAGATCTCTGCTTCATTTATAGGCTCACGCGTGAGGGCGTTGATGACGAACCCTTTGATTCCCTGATGCACTCGCCACATGAACTCCATTAAGGGAGATTTATTGTTCTCCCATTCTTCGGCAAGTTCACTGGCCGGCGGATACTTCTCGCATCCTACCTCGATTGTTAGATCTAAGGAGTTGGATGCCAAGTAATTGAAATCTTGCATGCCGCCGGTCACTTTGTACCAAGCAGCACCATTCGTTATGCCCCCGGTGCTTGTGAAGTTGTCAGACACGAAACCGCAAGATACTCCGAGATGCATTTGGGGATGGTTGTCTGCATAAACTCTGGCCAGTTGCTGGAATACCGCCTCATCGGGGGAAGGCGTGTACTGTCTCCGGCTCCCGTCATTCGTGTCATCGAATGGATAATTCGCTACCAGTGCTCCTCCATGAAAATTGGCGGAGAGCACAAACGGGATTGAGGTGATCCACTCGATCAACGCTTGCGTTTCCGGTTGTATTGCCCGGCCGGTATCGCCGTCGAATAGATGGTGGATTGCGGAGTCCTTACTCCGTCGGAGCATCAGATGCATTTTCCGCTGTAGATCTGGGAAGTCCCGGTTGAGGTCAACGCCATGCGCGTTCTCACGTCCCGTGGATTGCGTCAGTTGTGTGAAATAGGTCAGGTAACTCGAGACATCGAATTTCGCCTTCGTCGCCGCGTCCCAGCCGTCCGGATTCATTGAGGGCATGATGTGGATTCTCGTCGTGTCGATCAGTCGAGCCGTTTCGGGATCCCCCGCTCTGAACGAGTAGCAGAGCTCATCGGCCAGCTTCAGGAGGAGTTCCCGACCAAGAGTCTCGTCTCCGTGCATGTTCGCTACATACTTGAATTCAGGCTCGAGTGGCTCGTGAACGCCAGGGTTTCCAGAGAACTCTATGACGACGAGCGGCTGACCTCGCACGGAAGTGTGATTGAGGTCGTAGAGTCGCGTAATCGAGAGACACTCATGATGAATCCTGGTGAGTTCCTTGACGACTTCAGAGTTGTCATGATGTTTGAACACAAACGAACTCTGGAGACAGGAGGCTGCCGAAATCACGAGAACAACGAGTAGGTGAGTCAACATGATGCTTCGCGAGTTGAATGTGAAATGTCTCCACAGACTTTAGGAGTTTCAGCCTGAACTTCTCTCAGAATTCCGCCTCTCTCCCTCCGATAGCATCGGGTATCTCACTGGAGTTGAAGTTATTTTCGTTTCCGAGCTATACGCGCAGCTCCGAAAGTCTTCTGAATGACCCGGGCTCCGCACTTCGGAATTCCCTTGAGCGGGTGCGGCATGTGATGGATTCGAGGAGGGTTGCTCAAAACGCAGCAGTCAGCAGCGACTCAGACTACATTATTAGGGTGAATATTTTCTACGTCAGGCTCGCCCTCTCCGTCGAGACGCTGTCATGCACGAGTGCGTGAAGATTTCTGCTTTGCTTGACAGATCCCAGATTGAAGATGCTAAATAATAGAACCGACTGCGAGATAGCCATTCTGACTTTCCTCATAGTGAGTCGAGCGGCCTCAGAAATCTTGTTTGGAGTAAACGTGTCGGAATGAAGTCATTGAGTGCCACGGTGAATCTCACTTTCTGATCTTGATGATCTTCATGAGCAAGTTTTGTCCGAATATCTGGCGGATTATTCGATCCTAGATGTCCGGGGGGTCCCCCCGATCGAAGCGTGAGTACTCGAGGCTTGCGAAAGCTCTCGAAGATGTCTGCGCGAATCCGGTCGTATTCTAAACGCTTATGAGTTATTTGAAATCCGATTTTTCGCGATAGGGGAGCCCGGTGAGAGCTAGTCCAATGGTGAGTATCATGAAATCTCTGCTGCTATGACTTTTTTCGAGATTGAAGCGGTAGAGCCCTTTAGAGAAGCCGGCTTGGAATCGTCGAGAAACTTCGTGGGGTGAGGTAGAATTGTCATAAAGATTCTGATCCGATCGCTCCCATCTGCACATATCGAGACGATTTTTCCTACCCGAGCGTCTGCATGTAGGGGGAAGACTCCTACCTGGGTCGGCGAAGCGTGCTCATTTCACCCTTACTCTTGGAGAAAGTCGTTTCCGACTCGACATTGTCAGCGATATTCACCCGCTCCAGAGATGGAGGACGCACCCTCGAATCACGAACACATTCCTCTGGAGTCCGGAGCCAGTGCGCTTTGAGTGATTTCGCCTTGAGTTTCTCTCTGAGCTGGAACAGAACATCCACAGAATCGAAGCACATACAGTGGTGGCCAAAATCTCAAGAACGGCACCCTCTTCGGTACTTCCAGCTGCCTTAAGGTTTTGACCACCACTGTTCATTTGATCCGCTTATGCGGGTCTCGTCCGCTGCATACCCCTAAAGGAGAGAAACAAATGGGCTGAGGAAGGTAAGAAGGAAAGACGGATTTGATGCCGTGGACCTAGACGCAACCACTAGTTTTCCGAAGAGCTATCTGAGGGTAGTCCACCGCAAGCTAACCTCGAATCAGAGATCGCTGCAGAGAATCGAGTTCTCGCAGTTCCACGAGGAGGGAGAAATTGCTTCGTCGCCAAGAGAGGAGAGCCTCCATCGTATAATATGTAGAGACGCGATTCGACCGGACATTTTTCCCGCTGCAACCGGACACAAGACCGGACTTTGGAGCCGGACATTCATTCTACTTTCGAGCTGAGACGTAAATTGTACGAGCCATGCCGATCGTGTCGGGTATTTTGCCCGCAGATAGTCAGCCAGTCTCGATCGAGCCAAAGATGCGCCTCGAACCGCATCGAGCTATCTCACGTTGTAGAAGATTTCTATGGCGATTTGTCGCAATGTTTTTTGGGAAGAGAGGAGGATCTTCAGACCTAGACGTTACAAAAAAAATTCAGAGGTAGCAGCAGAGCCACTACCGTGTAGAGGACGTGAAACGTCTTCGGGATGGCCATTCGTAATTCGTAAGACTCGAGCATCGTTATTATTTCTTTAAACTCACAAAGCACGGAGCACGGAGCTGCAAGGCGTCGAAAATGGACAAGTTTCGTCACACTTTTGGTGAAACACTAGGCCAACCTTTTTAAAGACGTTTCACGTCAAAAATAGCCCCTCCGAAGATTTTTGAGTCGCTGATGACACAGTCTCTCATACGCGGGAAATCCTGAATACTGCCTACCTCGATTTTTCAAAAAGTATATTTTTTTGAAAGGTCGTCGCCTACGCCATATCTGACCGGGTCGAGGATTGGAATCTGCTGGCTGAACGAGATTCCACTTAGTTAGACGATAAAAGGGAGGGTGGAGAAAAAAGCTTTCGACATTCGTCGTTTCGGTATAATTGTCGCATAATAAGGTACGCTGAGGAAACTGGACGATATCACCGATTCCCTGGAAACCGGACATGCCGGCCGTAAAAAGACACGTGCGGTCATATCGCGTCTCTCATACTATATGATCGGGCCAATGATATTGTCGAAGCTATAAAAACTGCATTCGCATATGTCTCGGACGAAATGCTGTGCTCTAGCGCCGAGGCCTCTGTTCCATTCTGATGGGTCAGGCTAGAGCGGTTATCTAGCTTATCAGCGTGTTTCGTTCCGCCCTAGGGTGTTGGTCGGAAGGAAATAGTTTGGCGGAATTTACCTCAAGGTATAAGCAAGACTCGCACTCGAGTCACGTTCGCTTTCACGACTGATGCGAATATCTACCCGATCGTGCGAGAGAGCTTGCCCAACGCGCCGTAAGTCGGTTTGACACATAGAGACGCGTTTCCAGACATTACACCCTCATGGCTTCCTTTGCCGCCTCGGGTGGAGGGTTGGGTGGAATCAGGAATACCCATTCTATTCATCCGCGCTTTTCAGGAATTCGTTCAATGTCACAGAAATTTCGAAGAGCGAGCATGATCTCTTCACAACCCCCATCGGGCCTCGCTCTTCTGGGGGAGCTCAGTGTCCCTCCCAGATTGATTTCACTGACATTACTGATTTCGATAGAAGTTATGCCGGATCATTCGGAAAGAAGCGCGCGGCTAGGACGACTCCTCAAAAGTCAGGTAGATGGCGCTCTTCCACAATAATATGACAGCAATCCCCCTCTCACACCACAGCTGGCTGTCGTCGTGTATTGTTGATGCTTGCTGCTACTACTGCCTCGGCGGCTCTCTGCTTCCCAAGCCCAAGTGAGCCGCCTCCTTATCGCGGCTTGCTGTGGCGTTGTCAGCTGCTCGGTCAACCATAGTTGCACTTGAGGCCACCAAAAGAACTAAGGTCTTTCCTCGGCCTAGTAGTTCTTGCTCTCAAGTCTGAAAATTCTAATCCACCGAGCTCTCGTCGCTAAGAATGGGTGTCATAAAAAACAGGAAGAGTTTCCAGGATCCAGTTTCCATAGTGAACGAAGATCCCTTATCCGAGTGAGTGTCCACAGGGATTTCGGTCGTTCCCCGGCCCTTCATGAAACCCAGAGATCGCAGCTCCGTCTCGGGGAATTCCCGTTCACAAAGACAGGTTGTTCGAGCTCGATTCCGAGGCAACCAAATGATTCTTTCGAAGCTTCCTCAATTGTCCTTGGCGGTCCCTGCCCTACTGGCTACCCCATCATATATTCGAAGTGTACGCTGTTCGTGTGATAGACCAGAAGAGCTAATGAGACGAATTTACAGCCTTATCGAAAGCGGCGATGATGCCAGATTGGCTCAAGAGCTATCGGAGCTCGGTCAGGCCACACGTAGGCGGCGGAAAACGCGCCGCTCGCAACCTCTCCTGAGCTCATGCGACGTTGAAGGTCTCAGCTCCCGGCTGGTTGGTCACAAAAGTCAACGGAAGCAGAGACGTATACAGAATGGTTTGTCTCCTCACTTTCGTCACCTCAAAGCATTTCAGTCTCTCCGAAGACGGTACCCGAGCGGAAGATGGGAATCGTCGATTGAAAGGAGTGTCCGTTTCAAATGTTAATTTTTACAGACAAACAGTTGCGAGCGACTTTGGCCTCCGATGGAGATCTCGATGAAATCTCGATTTATGACTTCGTTCAGGATACGGTTTCGGTATTTACATTAATGCTCGAGGAAAAGGACAACATTGCCGTGAGTTCGAAGGTTTAGAATCTCGAGCCTGTATCTGCGAGGATCTACGTCTGTAACGGCTGATTATCGTCTACCTTACCCGTAGCTCTGGGAAGCGATGTTGGCCGCCGAACCAGATGACGTATACCACGAACGATATCATAGAGACAAACGGAACGGCAACGGAAGATCAGCATCGGGTGAGCGAAGTAGAATGTTGTGCAACGAAGTCAACGCTTGTCAGGGGAGATCGCTCTCTGAAATTTCATTCCGTCACTCAGTGAATGGATACTCGCCGGAGGACTGCTACAGCCGACTCGACGGTGACATGAAGCGTACCTTGAGGCGGCATAGATGTCCGACAGATCTCCTCCGCAGAATAGAGAATGACTTGGAGAGCTTTTTCGATGTAAGTACCAGGCTTCTGCAGTGGGAGGAAACTCTGATGTCTGACAAACATTTCTGCAATGGAGTCCTTATGCGTATATTCCTTGACAGTCCTCGCCAGCAGACGTCTACAAGACCTATATGGACAATTCATTTTCTCGGCTTTTACTCCATGCAACGTGTGAATACATGAATCTTCGCTCGAGAAGTGAGTGAGGACGGTTCTTCTCCGCTCCGACTATATTCTTAAGAGCGTCAACATCACTAGCGATTCCGCGGATCCTTCGCTCGCGGCTCCCAGCCATCACTATGCATACTGCGGAAACTTCACGGAGCATCGCCAATTTTTCGCAACATCCCGCGGCATTGATTGAGCTTCCTGATTCAACAAAAGTTCCATCGGTCACGCCCGGAATAGCATCCGTTATTCCTTCTTCACGAGTCTTCGTCTTTATTCCAGGTTTCGACCATATGGGTACGAGATGGACCTTAGTGAAGAATCCACATGCCGAGTTCAAATGTCCCCTGATACCGCTCTCGAAATATCTCGAATGCAGACGTCGATCGAAGCGACGATGATGCCAGTCGACGGTTACATATTCATTCGAATTGCCGTCGTTCACGTTCCCGCGTTCTTCTGTTTGAATAGGACCAGCATAATCCTCGTTTCGAAAATTTGGAGCTGAACCGAACTGCAGCTTAAAAACAGTTTTTTCAACACATCGATGGCTATTTACGAGAAGGAATCTCGTTCTGTGAGTGATTCAGCGCTGTCTCAGGATGCGATATTCGGGCCATCCCCGAGTCGAATATTCTGTTTCGATGGCGATGACTTGTGGCGGTGTACCCGAGGAGCAAGGCATGCGAATAAAACTAGCATAATAAATCGATGAAGCAGTCGAGTTGCATGCGTTTATACTCTTCTTTTTCTCGCTTGTGGTCGGAAAATTCGGACCCCCTTTCAGTTGGCGCTAAATACTTGTGGAATATCGCTCATCCGGAGAAAGGTGATCCGATGATCCCTTGGATCGGCTCTGAGATTGACACCTTGAGGCGTCTCCATAGCGCGGAGTAACGTGGGCTCAATTTCACACCGTTGGTCGCGGCCGTAAGCTGCTGAGCGACTGTCGACCAGTGGCTGGGGCAGGAAAATTACTCTCCTCGCCTGCTTATCTCAGGCGCGAGCTTTGCAAATGACGCCTAGTGTGAATTGATGAAGTTTCTCTTGGCCTGGTATGGGCTCCAGCGGGATCGTATGATATCGGATACAGTGGCGTACCCGAGGGGGGGCCAAGGGGGCCATGGCCCCCCCAAAATTCTTTTTGCGTAATGCAGGAGTACAGGGTACCTTATCATTTTGGATCTCTGGTCCCCGGAAAACCTAGTCTGCCCCCCCCAAAAAAAATCCTGGGAACGCTCCTGATCGGATAGTCTGGAGGCTCAGAACTTCATCGCTCATAATATTCGGTACGCGAGTCAGCTGTAGACGACTCACTCAGAGTTATACCCCGTATCCCGGGACAACCTCATCTCAAATCACCGATATGTGAGCGCATGACTGTCGAGTTTTCCGAGCTCGAAGATTTCGGTTGACTGCACTCTACGATAGAGATCCTCTGAGGTCGCTACCCGTCGCCTTGTTCATTCTACACGGAAAGCATCTGCGTTGTCTAGGCAACTACGCTCCGACTACCCCGGAGGCTGCCAGCCGCTTCTATTCGGCTCTGTGGATCAAACAGCCTGCAAGATGACGGAGCAAGTGAAATTCGTGATTTCCAAACTGAATGAGCCTCCATTCGAGAAGAAGTTCAATCTGATCAACTTCGATGCTCTCCGTCCCGAGCAGCTATTGCAAGTGCTTTTCGATACTCTTGCCTATGTCGATCCGAAGGCAAAGTCTGACTTGCGAAATGAGGATGCTGAACAACTCTCGATAAAAGTGAGTCCCTCCGACATTTTCGACCTTGGCCTCGATTTTCAGCGATTGGGCTCGACTACAAGCGACTGAGAGCCGGAATTGCCAACGTCTCGTGTTTTAGGCACTCAACCTACTCCGAGTGATGAAGTACAAGCCTCCACCAGACATCTCTCTGAGCGCATTCCGCCAAGGACTCGTACTCGGGGACAAAGGAATCATTTATCATATCTTGGCGTTCGTCCTCGCTAATCTCGAGCACCACAAGAAGAGAGCCTACATAGCCAGGTTTAGTACATATGTGGAACATGGAGCTGAGAACGGAGGTACATTCACGATTCCGTGAGCTGCCATTCGACAACTTCGATTTGGAATCCACAGGTATATCATGAAAGTGGAAGTCAGTCCCGACCTCGAGGGCGACGCGGACCTCGTCGATATCCAAGACGAATACGACAAACTCATCGATCAGTTCAAGTCGATCCACAAAGAGCATGAAAACCTGAGTGAGGTGAGAGCTCCATGACATTCCTCGGTTCACTGAGCTCGCCGAAAATGAAGCATCCGACAAATTATTTCCGAATGGAGTGAGCTAACGCCCCGTGTCTCTCGATACAGTCCGGTCAGAGTTTGCAAGAGATCCAAAAAGACATGGAGCACATGGAGGAAGAAAGGCAGCAGTTGGGACGGAAAATCGATCGCGTGAAGAGGAGAGTTTCTAATATTTATAACAAGGATGCAATGTTGGAGGCCGCCGCAAAACTCCGAATGGAGCAGGATAGGGCCGAGGGATTAGCCCAGGATCGAATGATGCAGCGTGATACGCTCGCTCATAGCGAACAGAAAATAAATCGGCTCAACCAAATGGTACGGACGAAGTAAGCCATGGAAGCTCGCACTACTGTAGAACCTATGTTGTAAACCTCGGGGTTCCAAGGGAGAATACGACATATTCAGGTGAAAATCGAGCGGCAAACTGCGGTCGGGGCGAGTCCAGAGAGTTTGCTGGCCAAACTCACCGAAGAAGTGAAAGCAAACACCTATCTGGTTCAAGAGAAGCTCCCTAAAGAGATCCGCTCTGGTCGCTTGCTGCTGAAAGATCTGCAGAGGGCAGTCGCGGAGCCCACCATTTCTCAAGACATGACCGAAAAGGTATGAAAATCTTCGACGAGAATCTCGATACCCATGCGCAGGTCGACGTAGACTGGCGCAGACGCAGGAGATGGACGCGGACGAACACCTGGAGCGGGTTTCATGCCAGAGGCCTTTCGCAGATCAAAAATCAATTAGCCGAGACAAACGCCGAAGTTGGTCGACTCTACGAGAAGAAAATGCGCCGGAGTGATCCCGACGAGAAGCAAATCCTTTTCAGACAGCAGGCAAGTTCGAGCACTTATTGAGATAGAGCTCACTCAGATTCTTCAAATCACACCGCACGCAGAAGTGAGTACCCATCATCGTCGTGCCCCCAGGCGGCAATCGTTTCACGCAAGAAAGAAGCGGCCGCAGAGCAAATGGAGCGATTGCAAGCTGAGCTCTCGCAAGTTCTCTCCGAGCTCGAGGACAAACGGCAGAAAAGCGCGGCGTACGCCGACACCCATGCGGTTTTGCGAGGAGAAGAGTTCAAACAGTATGTCACCAAACTGAGGTGAGTGAGTTCCGGAGACGAGTCGGTAAAGCTGTGTACACGGTACACGGAGCAATCGCTGAGCGAGTACCGTCTCAGACTTGGAAGGGTCGAGTCTCTGTGCGCCGCGAACTTGCAGTAGAAGTCATGTATACGTGTATATATGCGTACGAGCATGCTCGAGGCCCTCCCTCCGAGAAGCCCCCTACGGAAGGGTGCGAACTGATGAGCGACGGGAGGGCTACCGTCCCTGCAGACTTGGAGCCCTGCAAGGATCGCGAAGTTCCACGTTCCGGGAAAGGATGAGAATTCTCAGGGAGTGATTTTTTTTAAATAAAGCATCGGGTGACCTCGAGACGTCCTCAGGGACCTCATTCCAACGTCAATTCAATCCCCAGAGCGAAAACGAACACCTACAAACAATTCAAACAGGATCTCGAAGAGTTGAGGGCTGAGACGGAGAAAATCGCGGCCGAAGAAGATGAGCTTCTGCAGCGCGAAAAAGAAGCCACTGAAAACCTTATCACGGCTGAACACAGTAAAGGTGATCATGACTCCATCATGAGAAGCGAGCAATTCGCTCTACGAGACCTCTTTCCGGAACTTGGTTTTTGCAGGCGTGGGCGGATATTCCGACGCCCAGAGCAAACTAGAGCACATATCCACTCTGAAAGCTCGTCTGGACCAACAGAAGGGAGCGACTCTCGAAGAAATGTCGCAGATGGTCGAACAACTCAATGCACACATAGCTGCCAAGAAAACCGAGTTGGCCCCTCTCATAAAGGTCAGATCTCCTCCTCAACTCTTCCAGACCGTTCAGCATGCAAGGCTCCCATACTTATACACGAAGTTAGCCCCAGGCCGCCCCGGTCTCTCGGGGTTTGCGTCCTTTGCATTGTCTTGAGTCGATTCCGAGGATTCCTAGATACGATGCCGTCTAACCCCACAGGAGCTTAAGCCGTTGCGGCAGAAAATTTTTGAGCTTCATGAGGAATACGAGGACAAAAAGAACACCTACAATTCTTGCGCGATGGGTCTCGACACCTCTATGGCCAAATTGGAGCTCGATGTTCAACAACTGAGGTAGTCTAGCGTTCCACCGACCAGGAATGTCGGAGTCGTACATCGGCATGACGATCTATTCACGCTGCCCATTGTCCTCAGAGAGCGAGTGGCCTCCCATGAGTCGAAATATCATTTGAATAACCGGGAGAGAAGACTGGAAGAACTCAAGATGGAAATCATGATAAAAGCCGAGCTGGCCGCCTACAAGAGTTCGGATCCGAAGATAAAGAAGCAGACTTTTCGCGAGAAACTCAATGCGGCCATATACGATCAGGTCATGTGCCACTCCTTCTCGATAAAGAATAACGGTTGGGCGATCCCTCGCCTAGTTCTAAGAATTGACTTCGCATATCAACAGGAAACGGACGCAAAAGAGTTGCGAGAGCGGCAGAAGGACGTCAATCAGAATCAGGACAATCTCGCTAATCAGCTGAAGATGTGGACCGACTTGACCAAACTGCTGGAAGTCAAGATACGTAGTTTCAAGCAATCCCAGGGCTTGTCGATGATTTGAGTCTCCTGATTCGCCAATCAATCCTGTTGGAATACCCGCTTTTGATTCCCGTAGTGTGGGATTCGAGTCCCTGTATATGGTACGTTCGGAGCACGCCCATGCACGACCTCGCGGGTGAACAGATTTAATTTATTGAGTTCATCGTGTTGAGTCAAACTGAAATAAATCCCTCATGCTCGGAACGGGCGAATGACTCCGCTGAAGCATGGAACGAGCTTTCGATAGATCTCCTCCCGGAATGGCCTCTGAGAATGCTTCGACGAATTGCGAATCGAGGTCGCAGCCTAACAGTGATTCCAGAGGGTCGACTCGTACATCTCCTGTTGTGTACCGAACACAGTTTCTCGATAGAAACGATATACATTCTTAAATACATTTTACACGGAGGGTCCTCTTCCTTCAGGTTTCATTTGACCCCGTTCGAACGTCCCGCCGGGTGTTCCGTGACGAATTTCAGCTCCAATGGCGTCTGAGGGGCTGAGGATGAGTGATTCGATGAGGCTACCTCCGTGGATTTTGTCGAGCTGTTGCCGTGTTGAAGGTTCGTCTCCATTGCGGGAGGTGGAGGACGAATGAAGTTCTGTAGATTTCCGTTGTCAAAGACAAGTCATTAGCCAGTCGCTGACTTCCGCCGCGAATAATGGGACGTCTCGCTAAACACCGACAGAAACCTACCGCTAAGCATCTCGAAACTCGCCCCCTCTTGGACAGATATCGAGCGACGGCGTAACGTGTGTCCTTCACCAGCATAATGTGCACAAAGAAAATCAGGGGACCCTGCCGAGAAAAGATCTCTGGTTATTGATGCAAGACCGGGATCAGAAATGCGGAAATTGAATTTCCGCGAGTTCAAAATCTGCCCTCCGAGTCCGCCCTTTCCAGGATGGACTCTCGTTGGAAAATACATCCCCAGATTGGTCCCGGGGACGATCTCCCCATGTTCGAGTGGCTGATCGCTGTACTCCGAGAATCGGTTTGTCGAAGTGATCGACCGCATTGGAGCAAGTCTGATACTAATGATCAGTCGAGGCTCAATCCATAATAATCACTGAGACCTTCCGCGAGCTCCTGTTTGCCGTAAACGCAGCAGAGAGTCGATCGATGACTCTCTCCGCCGAACATGGAGAGGTGAGTTGCGATACATGTTCGATATGGGGTTTCACCTATCGAAGCCGCGTACACTCGAGAACCCGCTGATTTCTCTCTAATCTGCAGTCTCACCTGCAACAGCGTGAAGAACACGAAGAGAAGAATGCAGAAGAACTTGATGAAACCGTAGTCGAATAGAATCGAAGTAAAGCCCAGCGTCCATTGAAGTCCGAGCAGAGCAGTCATGCAGATTATCCCGCGAAGATATCTGAGGAGCTCTGATTTGACTGTCCTCACGGTTCGATTGATTGTGCATAAGCGATACATCACAGCCGATATCGCAACAAGGTTGACAGTCAACATGAGCTGAAATACGAACATTCGTTTCCATCCTGCCCGCAGTTCGCCCAGGCGGTCTCAAAACGGCATGAAGGAAGGGAGCGACAGATTCCCGATGGACGGAATTCGGACTTGCATCGAGTATTCAACGTACCATTAGCGGACCGAGGAACGTCCAGTAGAGTCCGCTTTCTTTCCTTTGGTCCAGAAAACAGAGCTGACCCGATTTAGACGAATAAGGCCTGTCGAACGTAGCGGCTATGGCGGGGAAAATTAAAGGCACCATGTAGCCGACTGCAATGTAGAAACGGGTGTGCGACTCCGGTGGCCTGAAGACGACAATCATGAGCTGCAGAATGTAGATGCCCTCTAGAGTAGACCAAGCGATGACAGCCAGGAAAGTGTAGTGCACCAGCATCCCCAGGTAGATGCTGCATTCGTACTGCAACGAGCGATGGTTGAGTTCAAGCCGCACTCCCATCTGGAATGAGCAAGCCTGCTCGACGGAGAGACTGACCTTTTCGGAGAACGAATAAGCGAAACTATGAATTACGATGATGACTTCGGAAACGAAAAGACACAGGCAGAGATTGAGATGGATCACTGTGAGCAGGGATCTTATTTGACTGAAAAAGCGCAATCTTCAGTCCTTCTGGTTGTTTCATTAGAAGCGCAGGAGCTCGCGTGCAACAAATCATCCTCTTGGCAGGCCGGCCTCGAGTATGGTGAGACCTCCGAGACTTCACATCGAGCTCCTGCCAACTTCGTCGATGATCTGAGCAATGAATTGGCAGCGATCTTTACCGAACCAAACCAAAGATGAGAATGGACAGAAACAGAGCTGTCAGACTGAAGAAATCCACTGAAAAACAAATCCCTTGAATCCTCAATAGAAATCGGACAGCAATCGATCGGACGTCGACATTCAAGGCCGATGGTGGCCTCAAAGTTCTCCTCTTCGAGATACAACATCCTCGGTGTATGATAGAGACGGGAAGTGCTGAGCGTACGTATGTAACTGAATACGTTGAGGGCTACGTCGAAGTTGCCGTCGAAACTCTCGGGGAGGAAAACGGATCCGAACGTCGTTGTGTGGTTGCAAAAACAATGAATCTTCCCGTCTTGCACTCCTTTGAACACGCATCCCCCGTCGTCAAGTACACTGATCGCAGAAAAACTTGTTAGAGCGAGCCGCCATGAGACGAGCACATCGTGAGGAAACTGGAATAATTGCACTAACCCTTTGCCGATGTTATAGTAGACGCACTCGTGACTGCTAGCTCTTCTGACTTGCTTGGTTCTCCGGTCGAAGAATAAGTTCACTTCGCCGACATGCTTTTCTCCGTTGCCAAGTCTCATGAAAAACTCGACCAGATCGCTCGAGAACATCTCCGGACCGTTGTAAGTAGCGTCGATCATTTGATTCTGGACGATCTTATTTTCGAACTCCATATGCGTAGTGACAATGGTCCCCTCAGTAAATTCTCCTGTCCGAGAGGAAAATTCAATGACACACACGATGTCTGAGATTCAAGGAAAAATCCGATCATTCTCCACGTGCGATCAATACATCTCTCACCCGTATATTTCGTTCTCACGGCGGAGGTTCTCACTCGGGAATCGTATATGAGATCTCTCTGCAGCTTAAGGGTCTGTACTCGATAGAGGACCGTCGACTTGATTCCTGGACGGACATTCGAGATGGTGGTGTTGACGTCGGTCAGCACAGCGATCTCCGATGAGACATTCGCGACAAATCTTAGGATGCTCACATACTCTTCGGGATGCGTCATTTGCCCAGCGAGCTCCGGAACGGTCTTGGAAAACAAGTCCTCCGTAGCGGCCGAGGCTCTCTGCGCTGGAGGATGAAGACGCCCCTTGTTAATAGCCTCTAGTGATCGTGCCCGTCACAGCTATTGAACCAATGCATTCGCGAAGCCCAAGTTCCCCGGCACCTTTCGAAGGACACTTACGATCTCGATCAACCAACCGCTGAATCGCGTCGAGGAGCTTGTCCTGGAAGCTTTTCAATCCCGCGAACGGTTTCTTGAGATCTCTGATACGATTGGTGACTTCGTCGATCAGTTTCCCGGCATCCTTCTCCTCCGCCTGAAGTTCATGAATCTCGAGTCAGAAAAGACAGACGAGCTGGAGTCCCAGCATGCATGACTCCGCTCTTCAACCCCGCCCTCAGAGGAGCTCTGGGCTTCATGATAATCGGGGGAGAAACGGAGATCATTCTCCCGAGAGCTTGATTCCGAGCTCTGCCCGATGTCCCCTTTGTCGCTCGAAGCTCCCCGGATGAGACTCACAATCGATTTGTTTATTCTCTCGATGGTTTCTTGGTCGACTCGGTCGCCTGGCGTCACGTGCGACCCTTCCGACGTTGTTCCAATCGATGACGTCGACGTTTCTTTCTCTGCCGGAGAAGCAGACGACTCTTTCTTCTCCGGTGGTTCTGTAGTTGTAGTCCCTCCCGAATCCTCCACCGCTTGGCAAACGAACCAAATGGGGGTGCTGGTTCCATCTTGCGACGAGCAATTATCATAATAGGTAAATGCGTAGAAGTCCTGAGTGAAGGGCCCGGCCACATACAGTTTACAATCTTCCGAGGACCTGCAATCAATTCAAGTCCCCCATCGCGGTCACTGATGTTCGACTGTCTCTCTTATTTGTTTGGTCACTTTGGGGTGCTTAGCTCCGAGGCGGGGCATGAATTTGAAAATTAGGTTCACGGCATCTACATCTCGTCAGCGAAGTACTCACAAACTTTTGCCAAAAACAAGGTTGAGTCGCTTAAGTATCTCATCTCCTTCTATTTGCGCGGCAACCTCGGTCTTTCCGCGGAGTTCCTGCAGGACTTCTTTCGCAATGGTCTGATCTGCTCTTTTCGTCCCGCCCCTCAGTGTTTCGTCGGAGTTGATGTCCCATATGGTCGCTTTCTCTCTTGCGCATTTCTTCGCTGCTTCTTCATAGCTTAGACTGAGAGCTCCTTTCCGGTCCACGAAAGAGAAGTACCTCCTGTCCGCCCCCAGCCAGACCTGCTCTGAAGAGTAAGAGTTCCTCGAATGTTGAAATGAGTAGGTTGGTCACTGGGAAGCACTCAGAGGTGGCGAAACGACGCTCTCTGTCGGTGAGTCGGAAGGAATTCGGCCGGTTGGAGGGTGCAATCAACAACGCGTGCTGTGGAGATTGCGAGGAGTTCTGTGGAAAGCCATATCCACTTCCGTGACGATGGGCTCGTTTCAAAAACGAAGAGCGATTGCGAGGAGAAGCCCATGTTTCGGAGACTGCTGCAAACGTTTCGGTTTGCGTTCTCTGTGAGAGGATCATTCCGACGGCGCGGCGTTTCACTGCCACGATTCCAAGAATTGCGGCCCGACAAAGGCGAGAGGACGAGCATTACCGTTTTAGAGCTCACTCAGACTGAGATATAACAGGAATGTATATGTTTCGTATCAGAATGTCCAACTATCGGCTTCTCTGCTTTCTACCAGTCCGCAGAACAGAATCAATTTACAGCTCCGTGTGCGAGCATGACGTGGAGATGTACCAAGTCTAATCTATCTTTTCCGATGCTCAAATCCGCTGATTGCGACTACGGCGGGGACGCTGCGGCGCGGCGTCGCATTGACGGCACGGGCTCCTAAACTATGAGACTGTGAGCATTCCGACATCGAGATCTTCGATTTGATCGCAGACGGGCTCGAGTCTGCTATTCTTATCTCAGCTCGAACATTATGCATCCGGGCTTCCGCAAGATCCCACGAGGACTACTCACCGGAGTGATCTGATTCGACTTTCGTGTTCGCAGACACAGTGGCCCACCAGAGCACAGCGAATGACGCGAACGATACGGCTTTACAACGGAAGGACATTGTTCTTCCTTTCGCTCAAATCACATACTGCTTCGAAGCCGAGAAATTGCTCATGAAAGGGATTCTAAACACAGTAGAGGCCGTTCCCAGCATTAAGTCAACTGGGATCCACTCGAGCGCTCGAGGAACACAGTCGTCAGTACCTTTTCGAGAACGACCGCTTTAGAGGAAAGGGTACGGACCGCTTAGAATCTCTGTGTTGGGACTTTAAAATTCCGCGCAACTCTCGGCGTCATTTCGAGCAATCGAGATCGACACCGCGAATTCGTACGGAAGCGGGTCAGTATCTCCGTCAAATCAGATTCTGATCGAATCTGTTTGGCGATCGGGAGAAGCGTGAACTTGTGTGCCGGTCCGATGAAGATAGCTGATCATGCTTGCCGAGAGAAATTTCAAGATTGGCTCTCCACATATCATCGTCCCTTCCTGTACCCTGAGAAGCATCGGAATTCAAAAGGTCAGAACGCAATTTTTCATTTATGCTCCTATCAAGAAGCGAACACGGAAGGAAAAGCCTACGATGGTTCCGATAAATTGAGAATTTTTAGGAAAGTCTCACTCATCTATTCGGCTCGGGCTCGTCCAGCTATCTCGATGCCCCAAACTGACTGACTGAGTGAGTGAGAGCAGTTGAGGCTATCTCAACTCCTGATGTCACCTGTACTGTCCTTCCTTCCAGCGGATGTCTAGAATCGGATGTCTACATGTAGTTCCTATCTGCGTTGACGGGCCTACCCTCAGAATTTCACCATTTCCGCTTCACCAGCGGCTGGGGCATCGACGAGAAATTATCGAGCTTTAGGGCGAATGCAGATCCTGAACTCTGGAGCCAGGAAGATGGAGGCTCCTTTTCCGTAAGAGGCTCTCCGGCGAGGTCCGTCGATGCATGGAGGTCAAATCCGGATGGAGAAAGAAACTGACTATGCCCTGAGCGGAGGTTCCGCGACGATGTCCGCGGCCCGGTGCCCCCTTCCTCATTTCCCGAAAGGACCCGCAAACGATCTTAGTGATCGGCCCTCATTTTCATCTCCTCGGTTCACTCGGAAGGTGATCACTGCATCTGGCGTCTGATGCTAGAGATCTTCATCTCGAAAACGGTGAGGCACGAACGTCATGGAATGTAAACCCAATGCGTCGATCGCCTTGCGAGAGCCAGTGGCGTCTCCGCGGTCACTCAGAGGGAGCTAATGGACAGTTGAGCATGAGCAATGCTCTGCGTGAAACCGTCTGGAGAACTCGCTAGGGATGGGGATTAATTCATCGACGCCGCGGCGGACTTTCAGCGGAGTCGACGAGCGGGGACGACAACCCGAGAGACCAATGAACGATATGGAATGGACTCGTAGATATCACTGTTTCATCACAAGGTTTCAAACGTGATTGGACGGGGATCTATCTAAATGATGGTCTTCGCTCTCTTAAGCTCGATCTCGGCGTACCGCCAATCGAATATCTGCCTACCCTCCGCGTCGACGTGAGGATCGGACCGCGCGAATTCGTCGGCCTGACGGCCGTTCGTCCGCTTGCTATCCATGAAAGTCGCCGTGGTCCGATGGAGAAAATCTGGGGTCTCGATGTAATCACCCGCTCACGCAGGATTATCCGGTGGATGCGCCTGTTCTCATATGACGGCAAATTCGTGAAACTTTTACCAGACGGTAGATAACAGCGATCGGGAATCGGGCTGCGAGCTCTCCTGGCTCTGGAATCGTCCGATTTAGTCAGAACCAAATGAAGCTCTTCTGATGCTGGAACTCCAACATTCCCGCAACATGGCGAGCTCATTCGTCATATTGGGGAGGAGGGCGATCCGGGGACAGTAGCGTCCATAGGGGGGGCCAAGGGGGCCATGCCCCCCCCCCAAGATTTTCAGTCGACCTGTCGTCAGATGGACGCCTTTTCTACCCGATAAATCGAGTTCAGATTCGGTTCCTCCCGGTCTATTTCGATTCTCTCTCGGTCTGATGAGAACTATTTATTGATGTCGCATGTTCGCAGTTAGGGAGCAGATTGGCGAGAATCACCATCTCCGGACAAAATCGAGAAATTGTTCTTTTTGATGCGACTCAAGAGATCGGCTGGCCCCCCCCAAAAAAAAATCGTATGGACGCGCCTGTCCGGGGATGACCCAGCTAGTTGGCTACGCGAGACGAATCATGACAGACCTCCTTCAGGAACAACACCCTGGTTCGACATCGAAACTCGTGACCCCACACCTGTTTCGAAGCCGCATCAATTACCTTATGCTACCTAGGAGGCTTGAAGCTAGGACCAGAAGTCACATTTCGTTACTGTTATGATCAAGCATATTGTACATGCTGAGATTCTTACTTTTCATACTACGTCTATCATCTAGGAGAACAGTCGCGTATTTCCTGAAGGATCTCTCAGCCGAAACACTGTTGCCGGGTACACTCAGACAAGTCAGAGCGATCTTCGCCAATTGGGGGAAACGAGCCGTCGCATTTATCCATAAAACTACCGGGTGAGACGAAACCTCGAGTTTTCTCTCGGCCGACAAGTATAGTCGGAGTTCAGCCTTCCCCGGATCCTTTTCCTCAAACCACAGTATATTTTCGATGACGTAGCCGGCTTCGATCTCGATTGTTTTCAACTTCGCGGGGTCGAATACGCGACAGGCGCGGAAGAAGTCCGCAGCGGATAAGCATATCTCGCCATCGATGGTCCCCTTGGAATCTATCGAATTGCATGCGGGGTCTGTCGCGGAAGGAGACAAACTGACCACGTTTATCCCGTGAAAAAAACTCCGAAATTCGCCGAAGGTGGGCATTCCGGTCAAATCGCGGATTTCATGGCGGACGTGGCGGCCGCCACACACGCCTAGCCCTACTTATAAGTGACCGGGAATGAATGAATGTTCCGAGCGATATCTCGAGCCCCCTGAAGAAATTTCGTGATCATCGATTGTATCCTATGTCAAGAGCTTGGATCTGATGAATCCGGAAACTCCTACAGTCTCTCCATCGGACGTTGTCTGTGTCGAGTCGCCAGCGACACTTCGTCCGTCGGTCGTGGATCCCGCACCGGGATGGCAATCATCACTCGGAGCGTCCACCGAGGATCCATAGGATGTGGCCAGAGAGGGATCGTGATCAGCGGGCGACATGAGTAATCTTCTGCATTCCTCCGGAATAGCGACCGAGAGTCGGTGGACCGGCACCGTAACTCCGAGCTGCATCGGCACATGCGGAATCGCGGTCGCGTGATGCCAAGAAGATCGGCAGCCTCGAGGACGCCCCTCGGAAGCTCCTTCTCCCTTTCTTTCCGAACCTGGTGTCAGGCCAAACTTTCGGGAGGATCCGCTCTCACGAACGATTATGGAAGGTTCCATGGAGCGGGATACCTCCAGACGAGCTGTCAATTCTTGAATCTTGCGAGAAGCCCTCCCGGGATACGAATGTGACCAGGCTCTGAAGACCGCATACCCCTTAGCGGTCGCGCGGAAGTCCCCAGCCTATGGCGGATATGGCGTCTCACTGTGGTTGGAAGTAGCGAGACTTGCCGGCGGCAAAGATTGAAGACGTGTCCATGCTTCTCCTGTATGTAAACCGTACAATGTGTAATACAACTATTGAATTCGACATCGATTTGTGTCAGTATGTGTATGGAATAAGTCATGTGATGCGGTCGTGCGATGGGATGAGATAAGATTGAAGATGCTACCGTCAAGGAACGGGGAAAGATACTCAGCGCCCGCGTGGTCGGAACTGGAAGTGGCTGAATTCGGCTAGCCCTTCTGGGAGAATTTAGGGAAGAATCATCAAGTTGAGCTACACCGTACACCGTGTACTTATTCTCTCGGGCTCCTCATTCCCGTTTTCGGCATCATCTTGATCCGCTAAGTCGTTGACCGAGCTTATTGGAAAATGATCTCATCGTGAGTCCTGATGCGAGGCGAATTTTTGTAGAATCACAAGTACTCGGAGGTTCCAACAGCACAGCCTTGGAAGATCCGTCATCGAACAGCGAGAAGCCCCAACGTCGGTCAATTGTCAGATTCGCTTTCGTCCGTGGTATCGGACTCGTCATCTTCCTGTTCTACTGCACGATCGCTATCACTTCCACCGGAGCTAGACTCACTCTCGCTCGGACTGGGAGGTTCTTCGATATGAGGTTCGGGCGTCTCACTCTCTTGACCTGAATCTACCTCCGAAGGAGAAACAGAGTGAACACTGACGGACCCGTCATTTGAGCTTGTATCGGGCTCTGAGAACCCGCTTTCGGGTTCGCTGGTGAACTTCTTCGAGTTTTCCACGCCTGCTCCTCGGAGAATTTCGAGATTTTGCTCCCACCGACCCAGATCAGGCGGCCCTGTTGCGGATGAGCGTGCCCGCTGAGGCTGCGCGACAGACCTAATGTGAGCCGTTCCATGGGATAGTTCCACTTCGGAGCCCTTCGACGTCCGGCTTCTGAGGATCAGTTTCTGCAGAGCTAGGACGGGCCTACGGAAAAAAGCTGCGAGCATATCCGATTTTGTCCACTTTGTTCCGTCAATTGCTAGAGTGGAATCTTCGTTATCCCTTATCTTCACAGTCGTCCGGGAGTTTCCGAATCCTTGACCATATTCATTCGTGTCTGGGCGTGGTGACATCAGCTCCAGTGCGCCCCTGATAGCTGCGAGATGCGTTCAGCGATGATCAGCCGGAGACCGGGATCGATAAGCGGGAAGGCAGTGAAATCATTTATCTCAAATCAGCAACAGACATTGACTGAAGCTCGCTGGCTCTTTCCTTCGAATGTGTCGGAATATGGATTTCCCGATGAATGCCTAGTTCTTCATTGATTCCTGCCCTGGAAGCGATCACCTGCAAGGTCTCGCTATTGATTTTGCGGAAATCAGTGACGAGCGGAGACGTACTGCGGCAGCTGAACGCCGAATCTTCTCCATGACTGCGAGTCCATCGAATCTAGAAGCAGAACCCGTCAGGAGCATTGACCCTGAGGAGAGGGGACTTCCTCTCTCATTGAGCAATATGACAAGAAGCCAGAATTTCCAGGTACCTGGACTTTGCGAGATAGGCAAGCAAAAAAGCACTTAAAAATAGGCACTGTCAGATTGTGGAATAAACATCAGAGGACATGCCGAATCACTGAACACATGATGATAAGCCGAGAATCTGACAGGCAGCGAATCGAGTCTTCGAGGATTAGATGCATGGAAGGCACAGAGTTTCCTCGTGTTTTCCTCCTTGATTTTATTCTTCCCGAGCTCCATGAGGCTGAAAATATTCAATTGAGCATCGAGCGCTCGAAGAATCTTAAAAGAGTGGCCAATATCATGGGAAGGATAGGGATAGACACGATATCCGGGAATCCCCTCACGGAGGGAAATTATGTCTCTCTCTTGGGTCACGGAGTCTCGTCGAGCGGCAAGGAGGGCCGTGAGACGAAGAACATAGTCGGATGACATCGTCACTCATCAGCAGATGATGGGCGAATGATGAGAGCTGCCAGGGAAGGAACTCCGAATTCCATAGTACTCCCGTTGTCCCTCAACAGTTCTGAGGGTGTGGCTGATCTATTCCACTGCGTGGGTCCGACCGAGAGTCCCTCGAATCACGAGCTCAGCCTTTGGCCTATGGTCGATGGAGACCCAAGGGAACTCGAGTGAGACGTGGAGGCAAGAGAGGCAGTAGGCCTATCGGAAACGAAGGATAGACAGAAAGACAAAAACTCGATGAAAAGGAAGGCCCTTTCTGGCATTTTAGACCAAGCCTTGAGCCGCTATAGGAACGGAGAGGTCGTTTTGAAGAATATCCACGGAATCGCCCGGTTGGGCTCCAACAATAATGAGCAGCAGGGATCATCAGCACGACGTGTCCTCCATTCTTCTCCGTCTGGCGATCCAGTTTGCAAAAAGTACACCACCGCCTTCCTCCAGCCATGCGGACCGCACGAGCATACAATACGAGACCGTTACGATCGTAGAGCCAAAGGCGGTTCCGAGCCGGCGACGACAGCGAAACGATACGCGATGTCCTCTTTCCTTCTCTCTCCTCACACTAGTATACACACACACCACACTCGCTCGCCCACAACAGACGACAGGAAAAGTCTCCCAGACGACAACAACAAGATGTCAGCTGCGGCGAAGCGATAATGGTCACTTTCACGGAAAGCTTTCGAACGTCGACGATTAGCGATTAGGGATTGAAATGAAAGCCCGTTGAACTAAAGTCCCACCGTCAACCATGGCTCTGTTGGCAGTCTTGGCCAATCTCTGCATGAGTCTGTTGCCTGTGATGGCCAACGCACCTACGGATATCCGGATGGACGAGAAAGCCCGAACAATTCACCGGATCGACTCAATAAACATTCTGGTTTACACGGTGCTTCTAATTCTCACAGTGTGTCTCATCTGGGCCTTCAAGCGTCGTAGGGCGAGGTTTCTCCACGAAACCGGCCTGGCAGTTATTTTCGGTAAGTTCGATCTTCAAGCAAGGGTTTCGCTCTAGAATTCTAGATCCCAGAAGATGACTTTCCGCGAGCTCATCTCCGGCTGCGGACCGGTACTGCAGTGTATGTCTAGGGACGGACCTCGCATCGGCGTCGCTTTCTGAGCCTGATTGCTCTTCCCGGATCGAAGACGCCCTTATGGACTTCTCGTGAGGAACGATCGAATGGAGACAGGTGGCTGAAAAGCGACCCGGCCGAGAATGAAAATAGGCAAAAGAGTGCTGATGTGTCCGTTCCACGCGAGTGAATTATGACGATATCGCAGTCGCGGGATCTCCCTTGGTGCTCCGCCGCTCAAGGGTTTCAGCATCGCGCTCGGGCGAGGAACAAAAATCGCGTACATGTTGCTATGCGAGCGAACTCCTTGTGGATAGTTGCGTTCGAGGAGTTTATGGCTCTCGCGTAAAACATTCGAGGCCGTCACCGTCCCATCGATCGGCTCTTCCGATTGTACAGTCTCGTGTCTGGTGCTGAATAGTAGCGAGGAGAGAGGCAGAAATTTCGCTGCATGCATATTTGAAGATTCCATTCCGTGAACATCCTGTGGCATGAAATTATCTGAGCGAGAAAATCATGCAAACTCATGCCGAGGTCTACGCGACCGCGAAACGTGCGAGGACCACCCTACCGTAGACTGGTCAACTTGTGACTATTGATGAAATTGGCTTAAAGATCGGTCGAGATCCTTCGATCCATGCCGTAGGCCGGCTGTTCCTCTCCTTCTCCCCGTATCAACGAATAAGTGTGGGACCGTGCGGCCTCGCGGGGCTCAGATTGATGAGCCCAGCGTAAGACCAACCCCCCAAGGGAGAGTCCGTGTGTCATACGACGCGTAACTTGACCGGCGGATTCGTTCAGTCTACGCTTCGTACTATGCGAGTTTTGCGCTTCACGTAGTCTTCAGGCACGGAAGGCTGGGGACGCTACGAGGGCTTCGCTATGAGCTGAAGCATACAAAATCGACGGAATTCTCCACCTAGACTGACCTGTGTGGGTGAATATTGTCTCAGAATTCACTGGCGGTTTCCAGGTCTGATGGTTGGCGCGTCGATTCGGTACGCCAGCGAGGAAACAGAAACGAGCCATCTCCGTGTAGTCCCATTGAATAACCAGACTCTACCCGATCCTGGGTCCCCGCCGGACAACGTGTTCGTCCAGCTAGAAATCCAGAAGACGCCTGACGGCAGCCGGGAAAATCGTTCGTACGCGTATACATTTCGAGGTGAACTCACGGATGTGGAGAGCAAGAAGTTAGATCAGAAGGCTACGTTTGATCCCGAGATATTCTTCAACATCATCCTTCCCCCGATCATCTTCAATGCAGGTTACAGTTTAAAGCGGGTGAGTCCACTTTCTCATGGAGCTCCGCCTCATGATGAGCTCTCGATCAGATTCCATGCCAGGCTCTCGGAGAGACGGCGAAGGCGCCGATACTTACACTTAGTTTCTACGAGAAGGGTTATACACCACTGTCCAAAGTATCCTCCTGGATTGACATGAGCTATCTGGATTGTTTTCAGAAATTTTTCTTCCGGAACCTCGGAACAATAATGACGTACGCCTTCTTTGGCACGACCATATCGTGCTTCGTGACCGGTAGCGTGCTTTACATCTTTGTGCTGGCGCTTCCTCACTTGCAATTCACATTCAATAATTGCCTTTACTTTGGTGCGATTATATCGGCCACGGATCCTGTGACGGTTCTCGCCATTTTCCACGACCTTCAAGTCGATGTGAATTTGTATGCCCTGGTGTTCGGAGAAAGTATTCTCAACGACGCGGTTGCCATTGGACTCGTCTCGTAAGTTTGCCCCGAAATCACTCTCCCATGATCTCACAGGATAAGTTCTGGAACGAATCAAGCCTGGGTCGCTCTTCCTTGCAGAGCAATCACAAGTTACGAAGACGTCAGTAACAAGGCTACTGAGTTCGAGCTGGCCGCCGCGTTGAAAGCATTCAGCAACTTCTTCTACATATTCGCTTGTTCTTTCCTCATCGGAAGCAGCACGGGATGTGTAACGGCGCTGATTACCAAATTCACCAAGCTCTGCGATTTCCCACTCCTGGAGAGCTGTTTGTTTCTGTTGATGTCATACTCATCGTTTCTAGTCGCCGAAGCTCTCGAACTGACTGGGATTGTCGCCGTACTGTTTTGCGGAATCTGCCAAGCCCACTACACTTATAATAATCTCTCCGTGGAGAGCCGGCAAAGAACAAAACAGCTCTTCGAGCTGATGAACTTTGTTGCGGAGAATTTCATCTTCTCCTATATTGGAGTCAGCATGTTCACGTATAAGAAACATCATTGGGACTTATTTTTCATCGTGGCTGCCTTCATTTCGATCGCCGCCGGACGTGCCATGCTCGTCTACCCACTGACCTTTCTCCTCAATCTCGGCCGCACCAACAAGATACCAATGGCTTTTCAACATGTCATATTCTTCTCCGGTGAGCATAACGACCCATTATCATTAACGCCGTCGCCGTCGCTACCGGATCGCGGAATCATGCGGATGTCGCGATACAACGTACAAAATGTAGTTTTTCGATCTGCAGGACTCCGAGGAGCTATGGCATTCGCGCTAGCCATCAGGAACACTCTCGGTCTCCAGCGCCATGTGATGCTAACTACAACATCTTTCACGGTGATCGTTTCTGTGATTGTCTGCGGAGGATCGATATCCACACTCCTGCGGTGGCTCAACATTCCAGTCGGTTCCGAGGACCACGATCAAGAGTTACTGAATATAACGCAGCAGCAGCGAGCCCAATCGGAACTCCGCAGTCCTACGGGAGAACCGTTGAAGACTCCTTACGAAAAAGCCTGGCTAGTCCGGAAGTGGTATAACTTTGATGTCAGGTACGCTCACTCAGTCAGAGAGTCCGTAGTGAAGTCGAATCCAACCCTGAGCGGCTTTCCCACTGACTGCACCGCTCATCCCACAGCAATGATATGTCCCATTCCATCAACAGTGCTGCATTATTTTTTTTCCATTCCAGGTTCATGAAGCCCTTCTTGACCCACAGTCGACCAACTTTGATTGAGACCCTGCCTTCCTGTTGCATGCCCCTGGCTCATCTGTTGACTTCTACCGAGCAGCTCACACAGGTGAGTGATTTGCGCTATCTTCGATTCCAATGAATCTTGGGGAGCGAGTCTACGACTATCTCAGTGACAGCTTCGGCATGGCCTCTGAGCATGGGCATGATGTGAGGGAATCGTCATGTGATCCTTATTGTCCCAAATGTCCTGAGCCCGAAGACTTCCAATCTATCTCGTTCGTGCAACAACGCGAGCTGGCCAAAGGACGCCACTCTGACTATGTACGCCCTTGAAGAATAATTGCTGAACTAACAGCGGCAGCTTGCTCTCAAGCAGAAGTTGAACAGCTTCAAATCGCTGTCGACGGCATGTATCCCGGCAAGCAGCAGCAGCAGCGGCGGCGGCGGCAGCAGCGTCGGAGGCTCCGGGATCCCCGATCCAGTACCGCATCTTTGCGCCAGTATCGAACAAGCAGCTGTTCACTTCCATAAGGTGACGTTGGCTTTCGAAGATGAGGCTTGCAAGCTTATGAGCGAATGATCGCCACGACGGCCACCAGCACCAGATCCGCTGATCCCTCACCGAAGTTTATTTCGACGTCGCATCCGGAATATTCATGGGCTCCAGAGTCCGATCGGGCTACCGTGTCACCTTCAGCTTTCGTTCGGGGACACAGATGAACATCGTAATATCGTCCTGGCTGCACATTTCCGTTTCTTGGAATCCTTCCTCTTCTGTTGTCGAACGTTATCGTTCTTTATGTTTGTCTCTCCGTATTGGTGTTCTCCGGGGATAGTCGTTGAGAACACTCGCACGGTCCGCAGAGTGTTCGAGTCATACGAACCGTATGAGAAGATCGGCACTGTCGGGGCGTCGCGTCGGGGGAGGAGGCCGACGTGTTTGCATGTTTGTCGAAAGTGAATGCCACTAAACATGACTCGTTACTGGAAACTCTAATTCAAAGCACGTTCGCCTCATTGACGATTTTCGCTGCACGTATCAAATGAAATCGCTGGTGAGTGTTCTACTACTAATGCCCCAGTTCTGCTCGAGATTTCGTCGGCTCCCGAAATACAATATATCTGTCGCAGCTCCGCATTGATGGGACAGGGCACGATTGCGATGACACCGATGCAGGATCGAAATCCAAAAAGCCGCTCGCTCGAAACTGAATACCATACTTTTCAGGATGACAATTGTCGCCACACTCGCGAAGACGACTCAGATACGGACCTCTGCCTCGACGAAAGTGACTTCAATTTTGAGCGAACGAATAGTCTCACTCAAGCTTCCCAAGCGCTCGTGAACCACGTTTATTATATCGAGAAATAGTTAGCGCTCTATGCGAACAGTGATATCGCGTTTTGTGATGCGACTCATTTCCGGTAGCTTCAGAAACGAAAGTACTCGTGTTCCACTCTAAAGTTTGGAGGCGTCATTCACGATCTATAACCGATGGTCATCATTGAAGGAGACGAGGTCGGAGTGCGTGGATGATTTCGCTCGTGATCAGACTTCCCAAAATGGTCCCATTCTAACATGTCTCCCAATGATTCTGCATCACTATCGAATCTCGAGCCTCGATCCCGAGAAGCGTAACTTGGACCCGTTCGGGGACGATGCGCATCAGGGAGGCTTCCTTCCCTGAACTTTCGAGCTTTAAACGGCACTTGGAGATTTTGCGCGACTCAATCGGTGGATTCCTAGATGAAGTCGATGAACTCTCCCTGCCTGAAAAGAGTATTCTGTACATTCAATGCATTCTAGCAACGCTGTACAAGTCATTTCCAACAAATGAGCTACTCGCTCAGCAACCAAACAAGTCATTTTCGAGCTGCGGGCTCTGACGTTCCCTCGATTGTCGCAATCACGAACTCGCGTCCGAGATGAGCTCGACTTTCAGTGATGAACTGGCAGCAGAAGAACTCGAGACAGACTGTCTAGTCGGACCAGACTCACTCGAGGTTACTTCCCCCGGGGGCTCCGATTTCTCCCAATGAAGAGGAGTTTCTAACTTAAGGATGTTGATAATTTATTGTGGTTGGGGAGGGACGATGAATTCTTGTAAATGCGAAAGCTACGATAATCCAGCAGATCGGGAGTAGCCTAGGGATGTTGGAAGCGTTCTATCGCTGTTCTTGTAAATAGGTCCGAAGACCGGCTTGTGTGTGTCCGTGTGGTTTCCTTCGATTTTGATGTTGTCAGAAATAAAAGCTGAACCCTTCGTGGAGTCTTCGCTGAGTTTTCGTTTTACCGACGTCAAGGTCATGTTCTGGAGGGTATCCCCAATCGATGAGACCAGAGGTGCGCGACTAAGTCGCTCGGAGTTGGTGGAGCCTACGGAGAACTTGACATCGTACGCTTCCGTGGACACCAATGGATCGGAATTCTGAGGATTAGTCGTCGACTAGGAGAGAATATCGGTGCTGGCCCAATCCGGACGGAGTCATTCATGGAGTGATCTTAATCGGTTGAAGACTCTTCGGGGCTCTGAGAATTCTCCGGAACTTCTTCCGAATGAAGAACTTGCGGATATCCCCGCGAAGACCTCTCCGTGGGCCGTGCCTTCGCGAGGGCTCGCAGCACGGGAGGATGCAAGAATCCTCCGGGGGGGGCAGTCGGCCAATGCATCGAGAGGGGGGGCGGCGGATTGATCCCTGGGATCTGCTCCAGCATGGACCGTCGGAACCCTCGAGGGGGGGTGGGCGGTCGGGCGATCGCCGCCTTATGGAGGCGCCCCTGTTTCGCAGACGTTTAGAGCACGGACTCCCGTTTCGTGCATTGTGAATTGTTCCGGGTGATGGCCTCCCAGCTGCGGTCTGGAGGACAAGCCTCATCAATAACAAGACGCTTCAATTTCTAGGATATCGTGCCGATTCTTCCGATGGAAGACGATCCATCCGAAGGAATTCTTTTTGAACGGAGATGACGGAAAACGCAGCTTGGCTCTCTCTTGCCGGGAAGATTGAGGCCATGGTGCATAACCCGGTGAGGTAAGTTTCGGCGCCGCGATGGCCTCGGCGGCGATCTGCTCCATAGGTCATGCATGAGAAATGAGAAATCGCTCTCGTTCCGAAATAGAAGAAGGGCGTCCTAGGACTCAGAACAAATACTATCAAAGGGCGGAGCGAGGACTCGAATTCGGAGCCGACGGGGCTCGGAACTGAATAAATTGATTTTAATCTCATCCCTATGCAGCGAAGTCCCCACGCTCGTGGTCGGATATCTGGCCGATTACCGATGGCCCGTCGCTAGTTGCTAGTCAATGCTTGTCTCTTGAAGCCGTGGGCTTGAATAAAATGTGAGCTTGGTTGGCTCCTACGTGGAAAAGAAAGAAATTATTGTGGCTTACATGTGATCCGGGGGGCTCACATGTAAGCCACTCTCGAACAAAAGATCCACTACATCATCAACTACGATTCGAGAATTTCTTAAAATGAATGCCGGAGTCTCGGGCAGTGCATGAAACATTCTGATGATGAAACTCTATGCTCGCCATCATGAATCGCATGCAATGCGGGGCCAGTCCTTCGGCCCCGACTTGGTTATTGATCTCTTGTTAGAGAAAACAGACACCGACTGGAAATCGCTCGTCAAAGCTTGATGTACATACGGAGAGCCTGGCGTGGAAGCCGTGCGGAATGGAATGTTTGTGCGTAAGTGGAATCATCGACCAATGCTCCGGCACAACGGAGGTGCACACATCGTAACAAGGATCAGTGAGGTCCACGCTAGGGGAAAGGTCTTCAAGACCCCCCATGGGCCGTGCACAGACGAGCCAGAGGAACATATCGAGCATGTTTTTACGTGGAGAATTCCCCTCCAAAGTCCTGGCTCCGGTGGAGTCTACATAGATTCGAAAAATAGGCGAGTAATGAGCCTTGCTCTGTTCCGGAGCGATGGTCACCCTGATTCAGCTCCCCAACCCATGCTTGTGGCCCCTCCACGATTATGAGAGCCGCGGCTGGTCTCCTCTATGATGCAGTATAGCAGCGGTTCTTGGGGTAGCCCCTGCTTGGCCGCTCAGACTTCCGTTTATTTTATCGAATCGGAATGAATTACCCGAGCTCGAATGCATGCAGGATACTCCATGCGATCGCGGTCGGAGGTTTTGCGGTGATTGAGGGGAAAATATGGAAAGACAGAGTCCGAAACCGACGATTCCCCCCTTGTACTCTGTTCCTGGTGAGTCCAAACCCATGCGAGCCTATATGGACCGGCTCAATGAGCGTTTGACCACGAACGGGAAGTGTGTTCATTTACATGCCGAATAAGCGGAAGCCCTACGCAGGGAAAGGGTTATCCGTGAATCCAACCTTAATTTCAAAGATTCTCGATCATTCCATAGATATGGCAATAGTCGCTTAAAGACTTCTGGACACCTCGTTCATCTAACCGTCAACGATCCACGAGACAAAGCCAAACTCTTCGCCGATAACTTCGCAACTGTCTTCGATTCATCTGGAAACACCCGTCGGCACACACTCAATAACTTCTCTCAAGTCTTACATCCCGACTACCCACCACTACTCACCGAAGAGGGAATTCACGAACTGCTGAGCAATCTCCAACCGAAGACCCTCTTGATCATCTACAAGAAGTCGTTCGACGAATCGACTGCGCCCCAGCTCTTCGAGCGTGCCATTGTGATTCTCATCCATAAAAAAGGGTCGAAGACCGTTGTTGGGAACCACAGACCAGTCTCTCAGACTTCGACATGCTGTGGTATAATGGAGAAACTACTGGCTGGTCACATCAAACGATTCTAGAACAAAAATCTCCTCACGGATGACGCACAGCATGGCTTCGTCAAGCAACGTTTTTACCGCAACCCAACTGACCCTTACGCTACAGGATCGGACTCTACTCCATATACTTGTATGACACAGGCAGGAACCTCCCGTCATCAGTGAGGTACCTTGAATTCGCGGACGATCTTTAGCTCTATCGATCGATCAAATCCTCCGCGGACACGGGCTCCCTGCAGATTGCCATCGACTGCATGGCTGACTGGTATCGTGTACACAATATGCGCCTCTCTCCGGTGCCTCGCTCTCAAATCATCCTGGTGCCCTCACGTCAACATCATCGACGACAAGCCGTTGCCAAATCACTCTAGCTCCGAAGACCTCGGTGTATGGGTTCCGGTGGATCTCAGATTCTCAATTATTCACGTCACCGACACCGTCAGGTCGAGCATGTTCGTTGTAAAAACATTATTCCGCTGTTTCGTTATCCGCAACCCATATGTCTACCTTCGACGGACTCCTTTTTTCATCGAGGATCGATGATTTGGGTAATCAACGAGACTTCCACGTTTCGGGTGAAGTCTGCTCCGTGGGGCAGACATATTCGGCAGAAAGCGTTCTATTTTCTCATCGCGCTTGGTGATACGACAGCGACCCGAGGAATGCTTCTCCCCTTTCCACGTGCGAATGAGGAGCTCTTTGGGAACCTTGTGTTGAAGGGTTCCAAGCGTCGAGACGAGGAAAAGTTGTATCCTGCTGGTAGAGCTGCGTATTTCTTTCTCTTCGCGGCCTCGGCCTTCGAAACGACTGATCCTGCGCGAGTAGAACCGGGGCCGACAAGAGATAGGCTCAGAGGGTCGGTCTCCGTGGCGTCCCACTCGAGGGCGCGTTTCCCCCCTACAGAAGGGAATCGACGAGAGGCCGTCGGGCCGCCTCCCGTCATCCTGGATGAGTCCCTGGGGCTTCAACATGCAGGGCATACGAGCCGAACGGAGTGCTCGGCTGAGGGTGTCGTTCAAAGCCGCGTGGCGAGGACGGGACGTCGCCCCGCAGATTGCGCGCAAGAGAGACCATGATGAGCGAGGCAGCCGACCGGCTCCCCGCAAGAGCAGCGATGTGGCTCGACAAGCGCCGCGCCCAAGCGCAGTCCGACGCAGTTCTGGTCGAGCGATCGACCAGTCTCGTCCCAAGTGAGCCTGCTGGGATCGCATGCAGCCACTCGCTTGCTCCCGGACGAGCGACCGCCTGGAGCTCATTCAACAAATCATCATAGGCTCTTTCGTGAACCTTTTTCATCCAAGCCCGCTGCGAACCTAGGGCGTCCACTTCCGGAGAGAAGGCGGACAACCTCGCGGAGAGGGCGTCTCGCTGCGCGGTGAAGGTCGATAAAGCCGCAGGTGGGAGCAGGTCGCGCACCTGATCCGAGACAGCAAACATGGATGCCACGACCGCAGGTCCCGCAAGTGACAGAAGCGACGTGAGTCCCAAAACCGCCTCTCGAAGATGGAAGAGTCGCCTGGCGCAGCTCTCGGGGCTGGAGCCTGAGGTCGAGCAACGTCTCCAAGGACTGAAGTACCTGGCTGTCCTATGGCTGAAGCATTGCCGCCGAGTTCATAGGAAAACAAGGAAGGTTTCATAGGAAAAAAGTCAAGAACAAGAAAAACTCCGAGTGAGACGCTGCTGCATTTGCCAGGAAGAATGGCACTGTTTGAGCGATTGCTTGAAGCCAAGAAGCTTCGCGTTTCCGTGGCTCGCACCGGGGCTGAGAGAAAAAGAGAGAATGGAGGTGATTCAGAGGGCCGCCGAAGCGGGAGAGTAGGCCGTTGCGATAGAGAATTAGGATATCGAATACCAGTATACTAATATACCTGACTCTACTATCCAGGGTATAGTAGGATCAGAATCAGCCAGAATGATTCCATCAGAAAGGCCAGATTCCCACGCGTGACGTGTTTCTTCTTCATTGCACTGTATATAAGATTAAAAGATGTGACTCCACCCCAGGTCAGTGACTAGCTGTGATTCGAAAGATTCGTCTTCCCGCTCCGCCGGGATAAGTTCCACCGCTGAGTCAAGATACATATGTACCTCGCTATTTTCAAGTCGAGTTGCTTCACCAAAGTTCTCCACTGAGCCGGAAGTCGGCGTGGAGAGATGCTTCACTCTCCAGCTCTCCAACAGCTCCAAGTCAACAATTTAGTGGTTGGTTTGTATAAATATGAACCCCGAAACGGCGAGGATCGCACCCCCTCTCGCGATGTTCCGAAAAAACGCGCGATCGCCTCGAAACGTTCGCCTATCTAAACGAGACGAGAAAGCAGTGAGAGTGATTCAGCAGAAGGAGGGTATACCAGGTGTATGCATATGAAACCGCAAAATTTTTTCGAAAATAATTTTTATCTTTTTCAAAACGCTTCGAGTCGGATATTATTCGAAGTATGACCCGTTGTGAGCTATACACTCGGCCCATCTTTCGGGCAGCTTGCGGATCCCTTTTCGGTAGAAGGCTTCGTCTTTGGAGTTAAACCAGTCTACCACCCATTTTTCGGCCTCTGCGAATGTCTTGAAATTCTGGTTGGAAACTGCGTGTCCGAGCGACGCGAACAAATGATAGTCGGAGGGTGCGAGATCCGGGGAATATGGCGGGTGGGGTAAAATTTCCCATTTGAACGTTGCGAGCATGTCCCGAGTGCCACTTGCGGTGTGTGCCGGCGCGTTGTCGTGGAGCAGAATGACCTTTTCATGCCGCGACTCCGTTTCTGGCCGCTTGAGGCTCAGAGCTCGCGCCAAATTGGTGAGTTGCCCTTTGTAACGATCCGCAGTAACCGTTTCACCCGGTTTGAGCAGCTCATGGTAGATCACTCCTAGCTGATCCCACCAAACACACAGAAGTAACTTTTTTCCCGAACCGGTTCGGTCTTGTTGTCACACCCGCTGGTTCTCCGGGGTTAACCCAGGACGCGTTCCGCTTAGGATTGTCGTAAAGGAGCCACTTTTAATCACTCTTGACAATCCGGTGAAGTAAAACTTTTTTTTTCGAACCTTTGGAGCAGTTTCCGGCACACGCTTTGTTTTTCTGTTGTTTCGTTCAGCTCATGTGGAACCCAACGCCCGAGCTTCCGAATCTTTCCAAGCGCGCGCAAGCGTCTTGAAACGGTAGTCTGAGCCACGCCGAGTCGCCGGGCAAGCTCCACTTGGAACAGAGTGTTGTCATCGTCCAAGAGTTTTTCCAACTCGTCGTTCTCGAAATTTCTCGGGGGTCTCCCGCGTGGCTCGTTGTGGAGGTCGAAATTTCCGGCTTTGAACTTTTCATACCACTCGTAACAGGTGCGCTGACCTAGAGCGTGGTTGCCGTAGGCCTCCACGAGGAGCTGGTGCGCTTCCGTAGCCGATTTCTTCAAATGGAAGTACGTGAGTAGCGATCCCCGCTGGACGGTCTTTTCTGGCACGTAATCGGTCATTTTCGGAAAATCACAGAAAATTTTTCGACGACGAGGTTCTGAATGTAACACCGGGCTTCAGCAGCTGACTCTTTGAAGTAAACAACGCCACCAAGCGCGCGAGAAAATTCAAACCACAGCGACGGCAGCGCCCCTCGAAAAAATTTTGCGGTTTCATATGCATACACCTGGTATGCTGCAGAAATCCTGGCATCATGTATCATACATATACTTGCCGGAGTATCATATCGATTCTAGCGTAGAACTACGCTATAGCCCCCAGTGATGGGTAAACACTGCAATGGGGAGTATTGGGGAGGCGAAGCTTGAAAAAATTCTACAATTTTCTCGAGCTGATATTTCAGAAAAAGAGCGTTTGATCATCGAAATGGTCATGGTCGAATATGTCAGGCTTAGGATGAGGCATCGTTCAGGCTCCTAATCTTGATCATTTAATAAGATAAAGGCCAAATAGTGGGCTCGTTTCCATAGAACGTAGGAACGAGGACACGGAAGCTGAAAACACTGAAGGCAAGAATCCCCTAGTTTACGTTGATCAGTCGTAATCGAGCGTTCTGGAAACGCTATGTCTATCGATACACCTATGAATTCCCTCTTTCGGTGGTAAGCACATGATCTTATTGGACGGACAATTTTCTCTTTCTCAGGGATGGGTCCATTCAATCAGGAAAGCTTCGGTCTCTGCTTACTGAATCGAATAAAGTTTTCCTAAACTCTCCCTCGACCATGTGCCAATGTTGAAGACAGCCATCACCTCGGTAGAGGCTATATTTATAATGACTGCGGAAAACGATGTGCCTGTGCTCTCCATATCTCCTCTTCTGGTGCTCCCGCTCTCGTCATTCATTCTAACCTTGGCTACTACATCCATGCGATTCCTTTGTGGTCGATGTGAATGCTTGTGCCACCATAATGATTCCTTGTCTAGTTTCATGGACATTTTAGAGAGGATGTCCGAATACTCCATTTATTGAAAACGCGTAGTTCTAAGCCCACATACCGCCTGAGTCACCGACTCGGACACCCCGGTAATTTTTTTTCCCTGGGCTTCTTTTCCGTCTGTCTATGTTGTGTGGTACAGCACGCCTCGGTGATTACCCTTGTTGTCCGCGGAACCTTCCCGCTCTCTATACAGATATCCGACTCGAACCCGGGAGAGGGTTCTATCATGCTTGAACACTGATTTTGGAAGGCTCGCAATAGAGAGAGGCTTTTATTATAGGAAACTCCATCTTAAGGGGGCCTGTAATAGAGAGGGGCGTCTAATGTGGAGAGGCTTTAATCGTGAATAATACGTTATGTTATCGTTTTCGGAACTTCCATTCGCTAGCGTCGGATTTCTCCGTTCTTCGCGGACATTTCCAGATGCCTCACTCACCGTGCTCATCCCTTCGATCTGGAGAACTTCGCAGCAGCTCGTCCACGCCAGAGAGGAGGGAGCGAGGGCTTTGTTCTGACGGCGCCTCCTCGCCGCTCCCTGAAGAAGAGGAACGTGTTAATCTTAGGCGTCGATTATTCCGTCCATTTCAACGCCTGATCAGCATTCTCCTATCCGGCATGGTTCTTTTGGAAAATTCACGGCGAGTTCAACAGATTCTACTGCATTGAGGAAATCCACTTGGTGAAAATACTAGAACAGTGATACCCAACCAAGGCCCAAGTGGCCAGAAAGGAGCCATGACGGATCTAGTGGGGACCATGGGAAAGGGTTGATAGTAATTGATAAGTACCGTTTTAGAATCTCAGAATGACGAAGGCGATGCTCCTTGCAGGGTAAAATTGTCAGAAGGCAATCATCTCCGGAACCGCGCCGGAGACTCCCGGTTGAGCTCAATAAAGTGCGGGATGATGAGATGAATCCGGACTCTGAAGATTCGGACACTCACCAGATGCTCTTTGCCATACCTGCGGTCGTAGTGCAGACAGGATCAGTTCTTGCTGTTGTTTCAGAACCACCAGCAGCTCTTGACCTTCTCGCTGCCGCTCTCCATGCTGCTGCTGCAGTCGCTGTTGCAGCAAGAATTGTTGCCGCTGCTGCTGTCGTTGTTGCGACAGTTCTCCCAAGAGTTGCTGCTGCTGTCGTTGTTGCGACAGTTCTCGCAAGAGTTGCTGCTGCTGTCGTTGTTCCGACAACTCTCGCAAGAGTTGCTGCTGCTCTTGTTGCTGTTGCCGTCGCTGCCGGTCTCCGATTGGGACTCCCTCTGTGCTCTCCACATGCCTGTGCTGAGATGTACGGGTCCAGTCTCCGCTCTAGGTGATTACGGTCTGAGTTGTCCGCGCAGAAGCGGCCGTCACTCGCGTCACCGAGCCTTGAACGCCGTCATCTCTAACGCATTGCGGTCCGCGAAAATTCCTAGCGAATTGGAGACAACGGGCCTCTCGCGTAACTCCGCCATCCGTCCTGACGGCCTTACTTTGACATCGTGGTTCGCAGTTAGACCAGTGGTCTGGGATGCGACAGTATGGGACACGTTAGCCCCATCACACCGGTCGCTCGCGGTCCGTGCTGCGGGTGAGGTGGCCAAACTGGCAGAGAAAACAAAGTTTTCGAAATACGAGGGGCTCGAGAACCGTTTCTTTGTTCAGCCGGTCGCCATCGAAACGGACTTCCACCTACAGCATAGAACTCGAGAAATCGAAAGGGAATACTCCAAGAATCCTCGAAATGAGACACTCAAAAATTATCGGACGTCCATCTACAGCATAGAACTCGTGAAATCGAAAGGGAATACTCCTAGAATCCCCGAAATGAGAGACTCGAAATCATCGGACTTCCATCGACAGCATAGAGCTCGAGAATTCGAAAGGGAATACTCCGAGAATCCTCGACATGAGAGACTCGAAAATTATCGGACTTCCATCTACAGCATAGAACTCGTGGAATCGAAAGGGAATACTCTTAGAATCCTCGAAACGAGACACTCGAAATCATCCGACTTCCATCGACAGCATAGAGCTCGAGAAATCGAAAGGAAATACTCCGAGAATCCTCGACATGAGAGACTCGAAAATTATCGCACTTCCATCTACAGCATAGAACTCGTGAAATCGAAAGGGAATACTCCAAGAATCCTCGAAATGAGACACTCGAAATCATCGGACTTCCATCGACAGCATAGAGCTCGAGAAATCGAAAGGGAATACTCCGAGAATCCTCGACATGAGACACTCGAAAATTATCGGACTTCCGTTTACGGCATAGAACTCGTGAAACCGAAAGGGGAAACTCCGGGAATCCTCGAAATGAGAGACTCGAAAATTATTGGACTTCTATTCACAGCATAGAGCTCTCATTTACGAGAGCACAATCCGAGAATCCTCGGAATAAGAGACCCGAGCCCGAAAATTATCAGGCTTTTATCCACAGATTATGGAGCTCTCGAAAGGGAATACTCCGGGTATCCCCAGAATAAGAGACCCAGAAATTATAGGACTTCTATCTACAGAGCATAGAGCTCTCGGAAGGGGATACTCCGGGAATCCTCGGAATGAGAGACACGAGAATCATCAGACTTCTATCTGCAGAACCTGGAGCTCCCAAGCTCCGTCATGACGACGACGATAGAGGAATTTCGTTTCTCAATCCCGTCCAGGGGTTTCTCTCGCTCGGTGGCGCTGGGTACCCGGTAGATCGGAAACAAGACCGCTAGTACATGAGACCACTGCGATAATAATGCGATTTCTTCGCCCAGTCAGTCATCCCCAGACATCATCCTAAAGCTGATCTTATCCTCTGAGCCTAAAACACTCACCTACGAGATGCCTTTCGTGGATGTATTCCATTTTTTAAACGTACCAAGAGAGTTCCGAAGCGGGTCGGAGAGCTCGCGTGACAACTAGTGCGTTTTGTGTCAATGAACTGGCTGAGTGAGCGCCGAGGACTTCAAACAGCGGAGAGAACCCTGCCTGTGACTCCGAGACGCGGAACCCCTCCGGAATGGAAAATCAGTCGCATCAGGATCAGCCCGGGAGCTCGCAGTGGCCACCAGATGAATCGATCGAAACTGACGAGGTGGTGTTGCACAGCCCCTCCGTCCAGGACACAAAGAACAAATTCAAATTCAGATATATGATGCAGTCCTCATCTTTTACGGCATGTTTCTCGTGTACGCCTTGCGCACCAACCTCAGCATCACGATACTCGCCATGGTGACAGACAAGACTGACAAGTCGACCGACGACCTTAGCTCATCACTGAAAGGGAACAGCACACTTCCCGATGTCCCGGTTTATCCCTGGGATTCCTAAAAACATTCATCCTTTCCAGTCGATGCGGGGCTTGTTGTTGCAGGCTCTCTTCATGGGGTATATTCTCACGCAGATTCCTGGCGGTCACCTCGCCGAGAGCGTCTCGGTTAAATGGGTTTTCGGTTACGGAATCTTCCTCACCGCTTGCCTGACGATCCTATCCGAAGCCGTGGTCAGATTCGACTACTCTGCATTCTTCGTGTTGAGGGTCCTCGAGGGAGTCTGTGAAGGAGTCACGTATCCTAGCCTCTACGCTCTGTGCGCTCGATGGTCACCTGTTACCGAGCGGTCGTGGATGGCGAAGGTCGCGAACATTAGAACAATTATCGGCACGGTCGTCGCCGCTCCGCGATCCGCTCGGCTCTGTGAGTCGACCTGGGGCTGGCCGGGTGTTTTCTACCTTACCGGCGGCCTCGGTGTTATTTGGGGATTGATGTGGTACTTGTTAGCGACGAGCACCCACGAAAAGTGCCGCTGGATGAGCGAAGAAGAGAAATCGTACATTGTCAACACGCGGGGCGTTCTGAACTTCGAGAATCGGAAAGTCCCCTGGAAAGCTCTTCTCAGCTCGCGAACCGTATGGATCATCTCGATCTGCAAGTTCACCAACAGCTTCATATTCTATATATTCCTCACTGAGATTCCGAGTTATTCGAAGTATATCTTCGACATCGACATCAAGAAGAACGGCTACATCAGCTCGGCATCGTACATGGGCAACGCGGTTATGTCTTTGATCTCCAGTTGGTCTTCCGACGTTCTCATCGCACGAAACCCGGCGAAAATCACTCGAGTTCGAAAATCGCACGAGTGTACCGCACAATTCCTTGGAGCGCTGACTATCGGCATCATTCCTTTCCTGGGTGGCGACAAACAGGCCATTGTGGCCATCCTGATTTTGAACACATCCGTGAAGGGTCTCACCGCCGGAGGTGATGTCCCGATCCCAATCGACATCGGACCGTCGCGATCCCAATCGACATCGGACCGTCGCAAGCCGGAGCCATCCAAGGCTTCGCCAACACGATATCCAACATCGCAGGAGTCATAGCCCCCCTACTTGTTGGCTATATCACCAATGTAGGTTCCGCGGAATGCTGGGCAGAAGCTCTCACGCCTATATTTCCATGAACTCATTTGGTTCGGCCCGGATCGAGGGGTCGAAGTCAGAGAACAAATCATCAGAACGTGAGCCGGTTCCTCCGCACGCACGGACCAAAGATATTTGAAAAGATCATTTATACAAATGCTCACGTTCGTGAAAATACATGTCTCTTTGTTAGAATCCTGAGCGTATTGCTTCTGGAATTGGTTGGCATTGGATTGTAGCTGATTGGTTGCGTGCCAATCGCATCTCTCGATCAGTCGCAATCGCGGAGTTTCGGAGTCGAGCCTTTTCTCAGGATTCTACTTCGAAGACTGAATACTCTCGAATCACGTGCCCTAAGAAGAGCACGAGTTTTTCTCCCATCCTTTAGCGTCTACAGTCTACAGCATAGAGCTCGTGAAATCGAAAGGGAATGCTCCGAGAATCCCCGAAATGAGAGACTCGAAAGTTAACGGACTTTCATCTACAGCATAGAATTCGTGAAATCGAAAGGAAATACGCCGAGAATCCTCGAAATGAGAGACTCGAAATCATCGGACTCCCATCTACAGCATAGAACTCGTGAAATCGAAAGGGAATACTCCGAGAATCCTCGAAATGAGAGACTCGAAAATTTTCGGACTTCCATCTACAGCATAGAACTCGTGAAACCGAAAGGGAATCTCCGGGAATCCTCGAAATGAGAGACTCGAAAATTGTCGGACTTCTATTCACAGCATAGAGCTCTCCTTTACAAGAGTACAGTCCGAGAATCCTCTTTGTGGACAGAACTCCGATGATCTTTGGATTCCCGATTCCAAAGATTCTCGGTATTGAATCCTCCTGTGGATGTGTGGAGAGAACCCCGATGATCCTCGGGTTCCCGATGCCGAAGATTCTCGGGATTGAATCTCCCCCCGAGCTTTGTGGACAGGACTCCGATGATCCTCGGGTTCCCGATGCCGAAGATTCTCGGGATTGAATCCTCTTGTGGATGTGTGGAGAGAACCCCGAATGATCCTCGGGTTCCCGATGCCGAAGATTCTCGGGATTGGATCCTCTTGCGGATGTGTGGAGAGAGCCCGAATGATCCTCGGGTTCCCGATGCCGAAGATTCTCGGGATTGAATCCTCCTGTGGATGTGTGGAGAGAGCCCCGAATGATCCTCGGGTTCCCGAAGCCGAAGATTCTCGGGATTGGATCTCCCTCCGAGCTTTGTGGACAGAACTCCGATGATCCTCGGGTTCCCGATGCCGAATACGATACGCCTCTCCCCGAGGTCCGGCACCTTCGCTCACGACTCACGACTCTCACACTCGGAGCTAGATGCAATACGTCTAAGTCACGCGTCTCTCCCTGAGTTTTGGTGGCTGCAAGCCCACCTTCCAAGCAGATCGGTAAGTTGCTCCCGGACAGAGATTTCTTCTTGGCGGCGGGTCTCAAGCTCGGTCTCCCGCTCGTACGTGATGACTGAGGACCTATGCTCCTGTGGCGGAATGCTCGACCGTCGAGGCCCGCACGATCTCAGCTGCAATTCTCTGGAATCGGCACGGGGCAATCAACGACCTCGTGTCCCGCGCGCTACGCCAGGCGGATGTGGCCAACCCCAAGGAGCCCCAGAATCTGTCGCCCAACTGCGGCCTGATGGCATGAGTCTTGAGCCGTTGTCGGGAGGCCAACAGCTGATTTGGGACGTCTCCGTGCGGGACGCTCTTGCTCCCTGCTATCGCAGAATCGCACGCAGCGCGGGGGCAGTCGCGGCCAAGGGTGAACTTGACAAGAGAACTAAGTATGAGACACTACTTTGTGAGTACAGCTCCGTCCCGTTCCTGATAGATACGGCGGGTGTCTGGGGAGAAGACGCTCTCAAGCTTGTGAAGGAACTCGGGAAACGGATATCGGCGAGAGAACGGAACAAGCACGCGCCTGCTTTCATCCGGCAGCGCATTTCTATCAAAGCTCAACGCGGAGACGCCAGAATGATCTCTGGAGGACTATCCCCGAGCTTAGGGAGCTCAGCTCCATGAATGGCTGATCTCTTTCTTTGAATGTCCATAAGTAGAGCTAGGAACTTCAAGCATTCAGAATAAGATTTGACGTAGAACTGCGTCATTATGTGCGCCTTCCGTTCCGTGCGCCTTCCAAGTCCTCTGTGGCAAGTCGTACATCTCACGCGCCCGAGATTTCGCCACCTGGAGCGATAGTTTTCTCCTACGACACATATGATTCCTATGCGCTGCGTATGCTTAAAAAGTCAGTCGCCTTCCAGCTCCATCTGCTAGAGTTACCAAGTGGGTACTAAACAATGACTTCTCAAGATCTGGGATGGGAGGACAGCGCTCCGATCGGGAAAGGCGGATTTCAGAAATAATGATGATGATGCGTCTCATTCGGGAGCTTGTCGTATGTCGATGCGCTTCCAACGCGCTGCACGTGCACGTCTGTGGGCAGAGTCCACTCGATAGAGCTTCTGAATGCAGCCTCATTGTCTTTTCAGAGTGCGGACCTCGTGGACTATAACGATGAGCGCTCCGTCCGCCTCAGGTTCACTTCATTCGAGAAGCGTAAGTTCTTCCTAATCAGGAAAAGCAATGAGCAGCGGAACTCCGAAGCGCGTACACCCGGCCTCGGCGTCAGCTCTGGGGGTGCCCCCTATGCTAACTCTAGTTGCCCCCCCCCCGGAAAAAATTCTGCGCGCCCCTGTCGAAGACATTCGTCGACAAGGGAGACCTGAAGCAGGTGCACCTCTCTAGAAAACATCACAGGCCAAACAAGCTGAGGCCAGTCAGATCAAACACGTGTCGGCTTTTGAACGGCATTAGCACACGCTCTGCGAATCGTAGTTTGAAAGATGTGAGTTATCCCGATCGAGAGGGGCCACGCGGACCCCGAAATCTGGAGGCTTCCAGGCATTGTGAGTCTGAGCTCATCCGCGGAATCTCCTGGCTTTGCTCTCTGTACGGAGGAAATCCGCGACCAGAATACTCGATCCTGTCCTTCTGGGCGGGCATTGCCGGAATGGGCTCTCTGCTCGTTTACGGAGTCGTGGAGGTGACCAGTTTTATGTAAAGTGAGTAGGTCGGTTCAGAGGTTAGGAGCAGTGAAGGACCTTTTATCGTTCTGTTGTGCTGCGTGAATTCCAAGAATTCGGGTAACGAGAATAAGTGGTAAAAAGGCCCTTACTTCTAACTCGCGGAGTCGTAATTGCGCCTTCTGCGACTGTTGCGGTTTAGGTAGAAACTGAAAACTACTAGTCCTCGTTCCGTACTAGGACTATGACTCATACCAACTCCGCGGGGCCATATACCCGTGACAGTGGTAAAATACGTGAGTCACCGGGGTTATACCCCGAGGTTACGACTCCAGCATCATACACTTAAGGTAGTACGGAATTGGGCTAGCACCCCACATGCTGGGTACACCCAATAGCATTCTAGGACGCTACTTATGATAGACCCAGGTAGCCTTATCCTATGTACAATTCTAGGACGCCCAGCCGCGACGGTGGCGCACCTCTTCCACGCGGGTTTACTGGAGCACCCAGTGAAAAAAATCTGGGACGATATCGCTTCTTTAGCTCAGCACATGGAGTCCTACTCCTGCAACATATCGGCGAACGCGGCAAAGCATCCCAAAGACGGGCCTCTACTGGTCACGAATTTCTCGCGAACCTATCTCTCGGATGACCGACGTGACCGGATTTTGACTCTCGCCTCAATTCCAGCGTACTACGTCTTCCGGGAGGATGCCGACCTCTCGGAACTCCAAGTCATAAAATCGAGCCGTATGTTGGCCGGCTTAACGATTCCCACCGTCGATGAGTCGTTCGCGAGCCTCCTGACGATTGTTGCCAAGAGCACCACCAATTGTATGATGGTCAAACGAGATGCGCGAATGACAACTTCCAATTTTAGCGCTTCCGATCAAGCGCCACCTGGTGACAGAAATAAAATCCGCGCACTCAGTAGTGTTTCGATGATACCGAACGAAACATATGTGTTCTCTATCTTCAAGAGACGAAACTAAAGTTGCACTAAACTCCTCCTCGGTCGTTCAATCAAGATTCACGTAGGACCTGTCGCCACGCTCCACATGGTGCCGTGACCAGGATCGTCCCCGCCTGTCGCCGACGACCTATTCGATCAGCCTGTATGATAGGCCTAACGTCATCTTCCCGGAATTCTACGAACCGTGCGGGTGAGCGACTACAAATCTCGGAACAATGCCCGACACACCGCGACCAGGAGAAATCAAGAAGCAGCTCGCTAATCATCGACGAACTCCGCAACGACGAACCCGCAGCGGGAGACGCGCTGAGAAGGCAGCTAACCGAGCGCACGACTTACCCTACCCGACCATCCCGACCATAAGGAACCGGAAAAAAGGAAATGGGCACCGTATAGGAAACTTCCCGTGTAGGGAACCTCGCCTATAGGGAACTTCCCGTGTAGGGAACCTCGCCTATAGGGAACTTCCCGTATAGGGAACCTCGCCTATGGGGAACTTACCGTATAGGGAACCTCGCCTATAGGGAACTTCCCGTATAAGGAACCCCATCCTTAGCGACTCTCTGTATGAGAAACTTTGCCAAAAGGGAATTACCCCAGGTTCCTCATACGGAAAGTTCCCTATACGCGGGGTTCCTTACACGGGAGGTTCCCTATAGGCGGGGTTCCTTATACGGGAAGTTCCCTATAGGCCGGGTTCCTTATACTGAGAGTTCCCTATACGTGGGGTTCCTCATACGGGAAGCTCCCTATACGAGACGTTCCTTATGGTCGGGATTTTAGGGTACTTCAAATCCCTCTCGGTCAGGTGGTGGCGTGAATACATCGCCTTGCTCCGTAGTGCGAATCAGACACGGGGCCGCGAAACCCCGCCGATCAAGCTCGGTGACGTGTGCATTCTGGTCGAAGATAATCGACCCCGGCAGAAATATCCGTTGGTACGAGTAATCGACGCCCATGGGGGTCGAGGCAAACTCATTCGGACCTACGCGGTGAAGTTCCAGAACGAGAAAACGTCACGTCGCGCGGTCCACCTGCTAATCCCCTTGGAAGTCGACAGCGCGGATTCGGAAAGAAAATCCGGGAGTCCGACACCCAACAGCCAAACACCGACCGAGCCCGGAACCTAAATTGACTAAGGATCTTGAATGTATACCAGCGTTTGGTGCGCCCTTCGGGCGCGCCCAACGCTGGATCGTTGCGCTGCTGGTGCAGACATTTGCCTTGATCGTTTGGTCTCCTGCGACTCCGGAATTTCGATTCAAGTGAGAACAGTCGCTCACCATCTATGATCATGACTCGTCGATTGCCAAGCTCCGATGATTCGTTGTTTTCACTCGCGGGGAAGTGTTTTAGGAACGGCCAGATTGAGTGCGAATGAAGATTAATGAGAGTGATGAAGGATGAGGGGCAATGATTCGTTCGGATCAGTTCCAATAGAAAATTTCCGTTCTTGCGGGAGATTTTGGAGACTACTGATCGGCGACCAAAGCATTTGTACATTTACTTTTTATCAATGACCGTATGACGCCTCGGGTGGGTCTATAAAAGGGAATCGAAAAGCATGCATGGCATTCGTCGTTGAGAAGTCAGCTTCGTTCCGTCGAAATCATCGTGTTGGAACTGATTTCGTGGCGTTATCATGAATTCGGAAATTTCGCTCGTAAATGACACGGATTTCGCCAGCCGCTGTTATATTTTACGGTTTTGGGTGAAGAAATACCGAATTATCAAGGTTCAGAGTCTCAAAATGGTTCTCGAGCGACACCGAGCCGTCAAGTCGATTTCTATAGTGCCCGTTACTGTGAAAATGGAGGGGAGGCTGATGAAGTTGGAGTCCAGGAGGAATTCGGCGCCGGGTCGGAGACTCGTGCTCGTGGCTGTTGACATTTGGGAAGTGGATGGTCCGCTTTCCGGAGAGACCTTCCTCTCCGATGTGTGGAGGAATATCAAGAAATGTCAAACATGTGTGTTATGTACGGGTATGGTTCTTCAACGGAACCCGATTCAATTGTGCAGCGTCCTAGAGGACTTAAAGTTATCCCTCCCGATTTTCGGGACGGCGGCGGAGGATAGAGATGGGCATATGGACGACCAAGAGGGGAAGGAGGCGAAGGCGACGATTTCGGGAGTTCAAGTGGAAACCCACGTAGAGGTGCAGCAGGAAGAGGTGCAGAAGAGGTGCAGGAAGAGGAGCAGAAGGGCCGCCGAGAATGCGAGCAGCATCAGGAAGCTGAATAAACTCTGAGGATATCGGTCTCATCGCGGCATAAGATAGCGATGTGAATCTATTATTATTTTAAGGAAAGATGGGGTGGAGAATGCCAAGGGAGCCTTTCTGAAGTGAAGGCACCACCGGCCCAACGGAGGTATGAGACCGTTCGAAGTTATTGCCTTCAGGATTGCGTCGGGAATAAGAGCTCGATTAGCATTGCTTTCGGAACACGATCTATTCGGCGATGCGAGTGTAGGAGCATCGGACCGGTGAGGGATGATGTTTATTGAACGACATGAGGGATTTCAACTCATGAAAACGTTTTGATAGACGACATTGAGCACTGCATCGCGATCGGAACTGACTTTGATGTCATTGGGAGAAGGGACTCGAGACAACGCCACGTAGAGTTTGCCATGGCCAAAGGTTCCGTGGGCAAGTACAGGCCGACCGTGGAGAAAGTCTGGCCTTGGCTTTTGTTGACGGTCATTGCAAAAGCTAGTCGAACTGGGAACTGCCGACGCTTCAACCGAAAAGGGAAGGTGGCGTCGCAATAGTTGTCTATTCGAGGGATTATTGCAAGTTGACCCTTTCTTTCACCATTGACGAAGACACACTTGAGGACGAAGTCACCGATCTCAACGATTTTGAGCCTTGTTCCGTTGCAGAGTCCGTTTGAAACATCGAGATTCCGAAGCAACATAATGATGGCTCCAGTGGCCAAATGTAAATCGTGAGGGGGTAGACCGGAGGCTGTCAAACTATTTAAGTATTCAATCGGGTAGTAGTTTGATGATGAGGATTCGTCCTCACAAACTTCATCGATGCTTCTGAAGTGTCGTTCTCTGGTGGCACCTCCGACGAAAAAACGCTTCATGATTTTTCTATTCAGAACTTCTACGTCAGTATTCTTGAGAGTCAAGATAGCCATGTCCGGTAGTCGTAGAAGGGTTTGCGGACTTATTGTCTCCCCATATATCTCATCCACAATGTCGTTGTCGGAGTGGATATCATGCGGAAGGAGGGTTCTGCCTTCGGAGTCGTTCGAAGTTCCTCCACCGACTTGGAGCAGGAAGTTGTGCCAAGATTCCCCGCTGTTCCGCGCGCGGATATTCTCGATTAATGCGAGTTTTGAAAAATTCGACCATAATGCGGATCGAGTCACGCATGTGTCGAGAACTTCAGCTTCGCTGCCCCTCTCGACGATCGGGAGCGTTTGACGGAAATCGCCACCCACAACGACTGTGACTCCACCGAATGGCTCATCACATTGACGGATGTCTTTGAGCAATGCATCTACAGCTTCGAAGGCCGCTTTCGGAACCATGGATATCTCGTCCCATATCAAGAAATCCATGGTATATAGGAGCCTCGCTTCTTTGTGCTGGCGCGTTAGCGTCGAACTGCGATTGTTGTCTCTTATGTTCAGTTTGAATACAGAATTGACGGTGCGGCCATTGGGGAGAAGATTCGCAGCAATGCCTGTCCAAGCTGTACACTGTACATTTTTTTGTTCGCCTGTGAGGATATTGTAGAGAGCCTTGTAAAGAAAAGTCTTGCCGGATCCGCCGGGTCCATCCAGAAAAAAACAGGAGCTTCTAGCGGCCCGTACAGCCTCCAGAATTCTGTCCGCAGCATGCTTTTGATCAGTGTTCATCTTGGAGTACATGGCGTATCCTCGAGAGATATAGCTGTCGAAGTTTGGGGACTCTGGCTCTGGGAGACTGAGTGTATCCGAGGGGGCTGTCACGAGGGTCTCAAGATCTACGGCCAAAGTCTTCAATTTGTCTGCAACGGCATTGTAAGCCATTGCCGTGGCTATCTCGATCGGGTAGCCTCGTTTCGTGTAATCTTCGGCCATGAGGGGCGCGAAATCATTCCACAGGGCTTGGGCATCAAGGACCTCGCAGAAGCCGATCAAACATGCGAAGAAGCTCCGAAGGGCATTTGGCGTTTGGAAGGAAGCTGCTTCAGCTAAACTGTTTCTAAAATAAGTATCATCCTGCATGAGCCCGGCAGCTTTGGCAGCTTCACAGAACGTGTTGCAGAGCGTGCCATTGATCGTGCGCAAATCTTGGAAAGAAGTGGGTCCCTGAGTATTCAGCAGTAGCATGCGCATAGCGTAGCGTTCCGTATCTTTGGGAGAGACGGTGTACATGCGGCCGATGATTCCTTTCGATACACGTTTCCGAGGACTCCAGCCGTTTTGTGCATTGAAAACATAATGAGGGGGCATTTCGTAATAATGGAGGCTCTCTGTCGCGTCTGCGGGATCGACAGAACTTCGCTCCTTCGCAAGCTTCTCGTTTAGGGCGAAAAACCCTGTAAGCGTGGTGTACCTGGAGGCGGCGTCGATCAAGGCTCGTTCTTGGCCGTGTTCCGTGAATGTCACGATCTGTTGTTCGGGTAAGTGCACGGATAACCTGACAATAGTATGGGATTTTTCTTGGAGGTCATAGCCGTAAATTCGATGTAGAGCAGGTGCACAGACGTAGCGTGCGTTTAGATGTTGAACGATCTCGTCGGAGGATTCTTCGGAAGTTATATCTACGCTGGCGCGGTCCGTGCCCTTGTAGACATATTTATAGAGATACCGGACGGATGAGATCATTCCACAAATTTCGACGTTGATGTGGCACTGATATTTCTGCAAAAGAAATGGATTGTAGGGGACAACCCAATTGTCTGAATAGGAAGTGTTTCCGACTTCGGCAAGGAATTTGCACCTCCTGCGGATAACCATCGCATGATACTCTTGTATCACTCCGGAACTCTTTGGGGAATTTCCTTACGTGCATTTCCCGTCTTTCATACAGGGAGCGCGCGCGTTGTTTGGGCCGCAATTTCTATGGATCATGAATTTCTTCACTGTTTCGTGTAGAAGCGGTTCCGTGAGTGGGTCGGGGATTTCCGCAGTGCACACAGCGTTAACTTCATCCGGAGTCCGAGGTTTGTGGTTATCCGAGAGGATCAGAAGAGCATGGCAATGCGGCAGGCCCCTTTTTTGAAACTCTACGACCCTCACGTGAGCGCGAATTCTACCAAAAACCTGGTTGTGGAGTAGATCATTGAAAATGGCATCTAACTTGAGCTTGAAAACTCTAGTCACCAAATCGGGCCTATCGCTGGCGGTCTGACCCGGGTACAGATTTTCT